>NC_062223.1:29126955-29469255 GCF_902686445.1 Sciurus carolinensis | reverse complement strand
ATACCAGAAAAGAAATTCAATCGAGTCATAAAAATGATAAATGATGAATAAATTCCAAGAGAACATATAAAAACAACTGAATGAATAAAGAATTCACTATATAATATAAATGAGAAATTCAAAAAGGAGATAGAAATATTAAAAAAGAACCAAACAGAAATCTTCAAAATAAAAAACACAATATATCAAAGAAAATGTGAGTTGAAAGTTTCTCTAATTCAGTAGATCATGCTAAACTAGAATCTCAGAGTTAAAAGACAAAGTGATCATTTGTGGATATTCAGAGTATTTTAAAATTAAAAAAAAATAATAAGTAACCATGAACAGAATATACAAAAACTCTGAGACATTATGAAGAGACCAAATTAAAGAATAATTGGAATTGGGGAGAACTGAAAAATGTGGGCTAATGGAATGGATAAATTCTTCAGGGAAAAAATAACAGAACATTTCCCAGTCCTTTAGAATGAGAAAAAATCCAGAGGATGGGGGAACTCAAAACCCCAAATAGTCAAAATCAAAAGAGAACCTGTTCATAACACATTATACTAAAAATGCTTACCATACAGAATAAAGGTACAATTTTAAAAGCCTCAGGAGAAAAAAAACATATGGTCATATTTAGAGGCAAACCAATCAGAATCATTTCTGATATCTCAGCACAAACACCATAAGCCAGGAGAGCTTAGAACAATGTGTTCCTAGTCATAAATGAAAATAACAGTCAAGTAAGACTGCTATACCAAGCAATGGTATCATTCAAAATGTATGGAATTAAATCTTCCAACATAAGCAGAAACTGAAGAAAAAAATCATGATTACTAAACTGGCACTACAGAACTTACTAAAGGAAATACTGCACAAAGAAGAAATAAAGAACAAAGCTAAGAAATCACAAAAGAGCAAATACCATTTGAAGAGTAGCTAAGCAAATTATAACCCCAACCAAATTAAACACAATAAATACATAAAACTGGCAGAAATAAATAAACCTCTTTCTCTAATGACATTGAATAAATGGTCTCAATTTTCTAATTAAAAAACATTAACTGACAGAAAGCATTGAAAACAAGATTCACCTATATTTTGTTTGCAAAAGATTCAGCTTAGAGGCAGAGATCCACAGGATGAAAGTGAAAAGATGGAAAGTGATATACCATGCAAATGGATCCTGAAAAGAAGCAGGAGTTGCTACTCTCATATTGACAAAGCAGATTTCACACCAAAATTAACTAGTAGATACAAAGATCACTTCATACCAGTAAAGTGAACAATTCAACAATACGTTAAAGCAATAATAAATATTTAGGCCCCATAAGAGACACCACTCAAATTGAAACCCCAAATAGACAGCAGTACAATAAAATTAGGATATTTCACCACAATTCTGTCACCATTGGATAGGTCATCCCAGAAATATACTCAGTAGAGAAAATTTGGACCTAAAAAATATTATAAATCAAATAGACCTAAACATATCTATGGAATATTTCATCCAAAAAAAGCTAAATATATTTTTCATGAAACCTTCTCCAATGTAGAATATATTTCAGGTGACAACACAACTCTTAGCAAGTACAAAAAAATCTTGATATTATTTCTTGCATCTTATTGGATCATAATAGAATGAAATTAGAAAGAGTATACCCAAACCTTATAGAAACTATATAAACAGAGGCAAATTCAAAAATTTCTTTTGAATAATGAATGGGTGATAGAAGAAATCAAGAAACAAATTTTTTTTTAAAATGCTTAGACTCAAATGAGAATAGTGATACAATCAAAACTACTGGGATAAAAGAGGGCAGAAGAACCTTTAGAGCTATGAGTACCTACATAAGAAAATCAGAAAGAACCAAAATAAACAACTTGAAGATGTATATGAAGGCCTCAAAAAAGAAGAACAGAACGATTCCAAAACAAGTAAAAGGGAGAAAATAATTTAGATATGTCAAAAAAAAAAAAAGACTACAAAGAATCAATCAAAAGAAGAGTTGATTCTTTGAGAGTTTAAACAAGATTGATAAGCCCTTAGCCATACTAGCCTAAAGAAAAAGGATGAAAAATAAAATTAATAAAATTAGAGGTGAAAAAAAATTGATCACCACAGACATCTCAGAAATCCAGCAAATCGTTGGAGACCATTTTGAGAATTACACTCAAATGAATTGGAAAACCTAAAAGAAATGGATACATTTGTAGACAAATCCAATCTACCAAAACTGAATCAAGAGGAGATATAAAACCTAAGCAGACCAATAACAACTTGTAATGAGCTACAAGCAGAAATGGGAAAAAAAAAAAAAAAAGCCCTTCAACAAAGAAAAACCCAGGACAAGATGGATTCTCAGCTAAATCCTACCAAACCTTTAAAGACAAACTCATACCAATTTTACTAAACTAATCCATGAAATAGAAAGTGATGGAAAGTGATACAATATCATATATATATCAAAGCCAGATAAGAACGCATCATGAAAAGAAAAGTAGAGCTGGGCGAGGTGGTTCATGCCTGCAATCCCAACAGCTTGGGAGGTTGAGGCAGGAGGACCACAAGTTCAAAGTCAGCCACAGCAAAAGTGAAAAAAGAAACTCATTTTTCAATAGAAACTAAGCGAGACTCTGTCCCTGAGAAAAAATACAAATAATAGGGCTGGGGATGTTGCTCAGTGGTTGAGTGCCCCTGAGCTCAATCCCTGGTACACAACCCCCCACGCAAAAAAAGAAAAAAGATAATGAAAGCAAACTAGAGGCAAATATCCCTGATGAATTTTGATGCAAAAATACGTAATAAAATATTAGTAAATAATTTTAACAACATATTATGAAGATTGTACACCATGACCAAGTTAGTTTTATTCCAGTGATATAAGGAAGATTTAATATATGCAAATCAATAAATGTAATCCATCACATTAACAGAATTAAGGTCAAAAATCACTTTTTATCTCAGTAGATGCAGAGAAAGTCTTTGATAAAATTCTGCATCCATTCAAGATAAAAAAAAAAAAAAACACTGATGAAACTAAAGATAGAATGACCCTATCTCAACATTGTAAAGGCTTTATATGAAAAAAAACAATGTTAACCTCATAGTGAATGGGAAAAACTCAAAGAAAAACCTTTAAAATCTGGGATAACACAAGGCTGTCCACACTCACCACTCCTGTTTAATATAGTGCTAGAGAAGCAAGCCAGAGCAATTAAACATCAGAAGGGGGGAAAAAGGGTTAAATATAGGAAAGGAATAAGGCAAATTAGCACTGTTTGCAAAGGATATGGTTTTTTATGTTTTTTTGTAATTACCTTTATTTTTTGATTCATTGTACACAAATGAGGTACAAATATCGTTTCTCTGGTTTTACACGAAGTAGAGTCATACCATTTGCGTAATCATACATGTACATAGGGTAATAAAGTTTGTCTCATTCTATTACTTTACCTTCGCCCACCCCCTCCCCACCCCTCATTTTCCTCTATACAATCCATCCTTCCTCCATTCTTGCCTCCTTCCCACCCCCTGTTATGTATCATCATTCACTTATCAAGAAATCATTCAGCCTTTGGTTTTATGGAATTGGCTTATTTCACTTAGCATGATACTCTCCAACTCTATCCATTTACCTACAAATACCATAATTTTATTCTACTTTTTGGCTGAATAATATTTCATTGTGATCATCAAGATGATATGAATTTATTCCTAACTGATCCAAAAATCCCTGCCAACAGACTGACAGAACTAATAAACAAATCTGGCAAAGTTGTAAGTTACAAAATCAATACATACAAATCAATTGCTTTCCTATATTACAAGGCATCTTCTGAGAAAAAATCAGAAAAACAATTCCATTCACAATAGCCTAAAAAAGAAAAAGATAACCCAGGTATAATCTAACAATGGAAGTGAAACTCCTCTATAATAACAACTATAGAACACTGAAGAAAGAAATTAAAGAAGACCACAGAAGATGGAAAAACCTTCCATGTTCGCAAATAGGCAAAAGTAATATTGTTAAAACAGTTATTCTGCCAAAAGCAATATAAAAATTCATTGCAATCCCCATCAAAATATCAATGACAGTCTTCACAGAACTAGAAAAAACAGTTCTAAAATTCATTTGAAAGAATAGAAAACCCAGAATAGTCAAAGCAATTTAAAGGCAAAAAAGCAATGCTGGAGATTCACAGTACCTAATTGGCAAATATACAGTAGAGCTATAGTAGCAAAAACTACAAGGTTTTGGTGTAAACACAGACACATACATGAATGGTTTAGGGTTGAAAACACAGAGACAAGCCCACACAAATGCAGCCATCTGATCCTTGACAAAGGTGCCAGAAACATATATTGGAGAAAAGACAGCCTTTTTAACAGATGGTACTGGGACAACTGGTTACACATTGTAGAAAATGAAACTAGATTCTTATCTCTAACTGTAAAATAATTAACTCAAAATTTTATCAAAGACATCAGAATTTGACCAGAATCTATGCAACTCCTAAAAGAAAATGTAGGGTCCAACTCCAATTTTTAGGCACAAGCAACAACTTTCTCAATAGGACCCCTTAGAACTCAAGAAATATTGCTAAGACTGAATAAACAGGACAGCCTCAAATTAAAATCTGCTATACAGCATAAGAAACAGTTTGGGATATAAAGACGGATTCCAGAGAATGGAAGAAAATCTTTGTTAGTTAGCTAGCTATACTTCTGATAGAGGATTAATATCTAGAATATATAAAGAATGCAAAATCTTTACACCAAAAATTCAAATCATCCCAATAATAATTGACATTGGCAAATTATATGAATCAAACGGACACTTCTCAAAAGAAAGAAATACAAATGGTCAAGAAATAAATGTAAAAATGTTCAACATCATTAGCAATTAAGGAAAGGTAAATCAAAACTGCACTGAGTTTTCAGTTTAGTCAGAATGGCAGTCATGAAGAATACAAATAATAATAAGTGCTTGAAAGGATGTGGATTAAAGGCAACACTTATACACTCTTGATGAATCTGTAAATTAGTCTACCTTTTAACCTAGGTATACCACTTTTTGGTATGTATCCTGAAAAATTAAAGTCATCTTATTACAGTGATACACGCATACCCATGTTTTTAGCAGCATAGTTTACAATAGCCAATCTCTAAACAAGCCTAGGTGTCCATCAATGGATGGATAAGGAAAATACAGTATATATGCACCATGGAGTTTTATTTAGCCATAAAGAAAAATGGAATTAGGGTATTTGCAGGGAAAAAGGCTGAACTAGAGACCATCATGTTAGGTGAAATAAGTCAAGTTCAGAAGGTTAAAAGTCATATCTTTTCTCTCATATGCAGAAGCTAGAGAGGAAAAAGGGAAAAAAGTTGGGAGTTGATCTCATGGAAATCATAAGGAGATCAGTAGAGGAAAGGGACCAAGAGCTGGAAGGCAGGGAATAAGGGGGAAGTCCTGGGGAATGACTTTGGCCAAATTATATTGTTATATTGTGTGCTTTTATGTATATGTAAGAACAAATCCCAACCATATGTACAACTACAATTGACCAATAAAAATGTGGGAAAAATAGAAAGATCACCTAGACAATAAATATTTACTTCATAAGTTTATAGGCTTATAAAATGGTAGCATAATATATTTTAACTAATCAAATACAGTTTTCACTTAAGAAAAGAATATGAATCCAAATGACAGTATGATAACTCATTCCTCAGAGATCACTTCTGAACACAATGCTTTTCCTCAATATTCCAGAGGTTTACATGACTCCAGGAGGGAGGAAAGTGATTTCAGAGGAAAGTGATTTCAAAGGCAAGAAAAATTCTAAGAGTTCCACTATATCACAAGGGAAAGGTGGAGAGAGAGATAATGAAATAGTACGGTTCAGGTTATTACACCAAAACGTAAGATATTCTGTAACAGAACTGACATTGTAACCTATGTCTCATGCCATATTATACCCTCCTAATGGCTATTCTACTTTATCCAGTAAAATAGAAATCCAGGTGTTTTCCACCTCTAATAGAAACAGAGTCTTTCTCCATCTGTAAAATTAACTATTGTAAAACCTTGATCAAGTCTCTTCTCTTCTCTGAGCAGAATATATTTGCATAGAGAGTCCCAATCTCACAGAGACATTCCACAGATCCAAATATTTATTATTATTATTTTTTAAACTGGGGTTCCTAATTGGAGTAGAGAATAAGCCTGAATTAATTGGTAAAGTTTCAGTGACTTTTTCCCAACCCATTGTTGAGGTTCAGGATATGAAGACACAGCAAATAGGGAACTGGGGGCAAGGGTTGTTGGGCATATAAATATTGTAACACTAATGCTGAGGGTCATAGAAAGAGCAATAAACCACTTCAGGCAGAAGGAGAAGCCAAGGCAAGAACAGAGGGTCCCAAATTCCATAAAAGAACAACCCCCTGTGTGAGCTGTGCCATTCTCTCATGAGGATCTACTCAGTGTCTGTCCTGTGCACCTATCTCTCTGTCTCTAATGAACTCCTAACAGTTACTCTGTGTGACTCACTTGAAATCTTCCCTGCAGGATCACAAAAACTGTGGTTGCAGATCCCCATCATCACTTCAGTCTCAGGAGAGGAACTTGGTGTAAGTATTAGCCTGCTCTGGATTCAAAACACAGCTTATGTTCTTTATGTATACATTCAGAATATCAACATCTAGATTTTATTTGTGTTTAAGAATCTGAGGAGGCAAAAGACAAAAAGGAATTAAGAGAACAATTCATTGAAATTGTGAAACAAATTTCACCATACAACAACTAGAGGATTAAAACTATAGAAAGCACAATAGTGTTATGAATGTACCCTAACATTGGTGCAGACTTAAATCTCAAGCTTCAACTCAACAAATGGGCCCAGTCCTGCTGTACTTACTGAATCTCGGTTAGGCAAATAGAGAGATCCATGCAGAGAAAGATGCTTCCAAGCATTGACCTTAGAATCTCTACTAGGAATCTGGTGTATACCACATTGAATTACCAACCAGTTCCATCATATCCTTTCTTTTCTCTTAATCTTCAACCATATATATGTATATGAAGTAATTATTTTATGGTTAAGAATTTTAAGCTCATCTTTTTGCTTAAAATATAACTTTCAGTTAAAGATGATCTTCTGAAAGTCTTCATTCCATATTTAAATCCCTAAAGAAAGATGCAGGTGAGGAATGGTTTGCAAAGGAATAATAACTACAGTATGAAAGAAAAAATAATGACACCATCTTACATCAATATTGTTGAGAAGTGAGATTTATTATTAGGAATATTAGAACACATGGAGAATGTAAGAATTCTTCCGTGGCAATTCAATGTGGATTGGTTATTTAGAATTACATCATACTTATAATAAATAAGATTGTGAAATAAAAGCAATGGGTTTAACTCTGTGAAATGGTTAGTATAATACATTTAAATATCATATATTGAACAATACCATTTGCTAAGCACTGTACTACATACTATTCAGATATCTACCCATTTCATCTTCTCCATAACCTGTTCTTTATGTTGTCTTCAAATGAGGAAACTGTAATATAAGATTACATATAAACATATCAGAGCACATATATCAAACTATGTCTGTATAATGGGGCATTCATACTTTTTCCACTATGCTTAAATGTTTTCTCACAAATATAAATAAAAGTTTACAATCCAAATTTTACTTTCAGTTACCATCCAGATTTTTAGAAATGTCCTCTTTTTTTTTTTTTTTTTTTTTTTGCAGTGCTGGGGATCGAACCCAGGGCCTTATGCTTGCAAGGCAAGCACTCTACCAACTGAGCTATATTCCCCAGCCCAGAAATGTCCTCTTTTGAGAATATTCACCTGCAAAAATATTCAGAACTCAAAATATTGAATTTATCAAGATCATACTTCTCTAAAAATATCAATTATTTATTCCACTTAAAATTATTTAAATAATATAAAGAAATTTGCTTAGAACTAAAGGTATAACAGTTCCCCGTTATCCAGGAGAAATATGAACCAATACTCCCAGTTCATTCCTGAAGCCTCCATTAGCACCAAATCCATATGTATCATCTTTGCTATAAATACATACACAAATTTAATGTCTTTTACATTTTAACTTAAACCTTGTCATCCATTATGATTACATCTTTTACAATTAGAGTTGAGGCAAGAACAATAGAGAAATTTGTTTTTTCCTTTTCAGAAATTTCATAGAATTGCCATTCATTTTTACCCTGGAACTGAATAACCTCAGCTAATCTTTTTTCCTTAAGTTGAGAATTTTCAAATTTTCACAAAAAGGAATCACTTTACTACTTCTGTTCGCATATTCAAATTGCCAGGGTCACTACTCTAGCATGTTCTGGCCAGTATTAAATAAAACAGGTATTACTTGCACACAAACACGTAATACTAGGCCAGTTGAGCTGATAACCAAGACATTTGGCAGAGCACATACACAGTGTCAATTCCTGAGGAGGGTGATTCATTCCCTGAACTGAACAGAGAGGGAGGACATGAGAGTTCATTGTGCTGTTCATTACAGTGTGCAATTTATATCATGAATCATTTATTTCTGGAAGTTTCCTTTTAATCTTTTTAAATTACAATTGACTATGAGCGACCAAAACCACAGAAAAAAAAGACTTCCATAGTATTTAATAATAAAGCTAGAGAAAATATTATCCTGAAGGAAATACGTTAAACTAATTCCTCTTTAAAATAAATATGGACACATGCTCAATCTTATTACCATTTTCTTTCAGCCTAATTCAGCCCTCCACTAGCACAAAGGGTGAATAAAATCCTCAAATGTAAAAATTAGAAATGGTGGTATTTGAGGAGGGCATGCTATTGTGCACAGAAAACCTAAAGAATTTATAGATATTATTAGAAGTAGTGATACTGCCGTTTACCGGTGACGAGTTCTGCTCCTTCTAATGTTGAAGATTGAACACAAGAGAAGCACGCCAAGGCAAGCATATTAAGCAGGTTTTATTTAAAGGTAATAATACAGACTTCTCCCAGCAGGAAGAAGAGGGCCATGGCTGATGTTCTAAAGTCCCAAGAAGTGAGTGCACCCTACATCTTTTATAGGTTAAAGTCTCTTTTGTTCTCCAGTTCTCTCCCCCCTTATCTCTCCTTTCTGCCTACAGTGACTAGGCCTGGTTTTAAATTAAGTGAGAAGCCATGGGCAGGGGGAGGGCCAAGGTGATTCAGGCAGATAAGGGCCCAGGGGGCATTAATTAGCAGCTCCATGCTTGCAGTCCTTGATAAAGGCAGGTAAATTTGGTAATCAATGGGCTCCGGAGATCCTTGACATTTCATTCTTCCAGGGGCAGTCTCCAACTTCCAAAGGCAGATGGCTTCATGGCTTCATTTCCTCGAATTGACCTGATTCCCTATTTCTACACTAACTACCTGTCCTTAATTCTGGCTTCAGTAGCACAGCAGGATACTGACTGACCATGAGATTAATATGCAGAAGTCAATTGATTATTTTAATATTTCATAATATTTCCTCTACCTTGATAATAATTTTCATGTGTGAAGTCTGCCTTTTCATAAATTACTTTCTGTAGCTTACTTTTTTTAGTGTCTTTGTGGTACGTTTCTTCATCACTTTACTTTGAATCATGAATCTCATGTTTCCCATACTTAGAATAATCATTCATATGTTCATGTTAAAATATGCCATCTTCCTAATTTTTATTTAACGTATTTGTTCTTGATACTTGAATTATTTTAATCTACTTTCTCTGATATTAATACCTTTTTTCTGTTATCTAAGAACTATATTTTATCAATCTTTTTAAAGGTTTTTGGTGGATTACATAGAAATGACAACATACTTCTAAATTAAATGATGAAGCTATCTTAAACTATCAGGTAATGCCTTTGCTACCCACTTAGTTGAAGAACCTGATAAGTGATGACTGCAAGGTCTTTTTTCTCTGTCCCTATATCATGATAGTCCATCGACTATAAGCAAACATTATGATATTACACTTTTAGATCAATTATAGATAAGAAACAAACAAAAGCAGTGGATCATAGGAATAATGACTAGAACTGACCCAGTAGTGGTGAACTTGAAACAGAGATTATGGACTGTGTATCTGTAGTGTGAACTGTGTGTCCTTTTCTCACTGTCTCTCTAATAAACTTTCCCCTATTAGTTGAGAGACTTCCCTGAAATTCCTTCCTGTGGGATCACAAGAATCTGTTGCTGTGAATTTTAGAGCTTGATTTACCTCTGAAATCTCCTTCTCTGCATCCAGGAAGACATCCCAGAATTAGCTATAGAAACTGTTGTATTACTATGGTTTAAAGGTTTGATTTTCTCTATGATTAATGATTCCATGCATCTTAAGAACAATGCAGATGTCTTTTATGAAGACATAAAAGTATAAAAATACTTTATTCTGAAAGTATAAAAATAATACTTTCAATTTCATATGCTATCAACATTACTATCTTGAAAGTTTGAGTTATAGATGGAAAATCTACAGACCCTAAAGGTTAATTGATGTGGTCATGTTAAGACAGCAAACAAGGCGTAAAGTTGAAGCTTCTGGTTTTGTTCTCTGAAAAACCACTCTTCTTGAAGGGGATTAGTGTGGGAGTCCTTGGAGATAAAGTCAGAAAAGCACGAGGCCCTCTGACCCCAGATGTCCCCACTTGGTGTAAATCCTTTTGTTTCATTTCTTGGATTAGTTGTCTTAAAGGCTTTATTTTTTAGAATATTTTAAAAACAATCATAGGAGTGCTTTAGTTAAAACATATTTAAATGAGATTTTATTTTTCCCTAAACAATAAAATACAAATTTTCTTATAATCAAAGTTGTGATTTTCAAAATATTCCCTTTATATATCTTGACTTTGCCAAATGCCTTGTGATGTTTACACAGAAAAGAAATTTAAATTTGGTAATTTTTCTGCTTTACAGTAAGTTGCCAAATAATAACTTGCCTTATTCTGCTCCTCTTTAAGAACTTTATTCAGGAACATCTCCCTCATTATATTTTTCCCTTTTATTCTTCTGTGTATAGAAATTCTAGACTAGATTATAATTTTTATTTTGCATTTATTCTCTAAAATCCTTGTTGCATTTATACTCTAAAAGCCTTGTAATTGAATTATCATCTGACTCATACAAATCGTTTTTACCCCGTTTTCTCTCTCATGGCAATTACCATGTTTCCTTAGAGCTCTTGGAAATGTAAGTAGACAGCTTTTACAAACTTTCTTCTGCTTTCTCTAGGAAAAATATCTCAGAAGTTCTCTTTTCATGACAATGAGATGATTGACCATGCCACATATTGTCATGATTTGTCACCATCGTTTTGAATAGTGGTTTAAAAACAAACCATTACTGTTTGCATGTTTATTTGACCTCCAAGTTGTTTTTTGTTTACATGTTTCTCATGTAAACATGGTTCCCAACCCAATAACTAATCATTTTTAACTGAATTTTTCAATTTTATGATTCAGTTCCTCTGCTGACTTAAAAAATATGTATCCAACTAGGTGTGGTGATGCCTGCCTGTAATCCCAGCACCTTGGAGACTGGAGGATGGAGAGTTCAAAGCCAGCCTCACCAAAAGTGAGACACCAAGCAACTCAGTGAGATCCTTTCTCTAAATAAAATACAAAATAGACTGGTAATGTGGTTCCATGTTTAAGTTCCCCTGAGTTCAATCCCCAGTGCCAAAAAATAATAATAATAATAATGAAAAGACCCCTGCCCCATCAGCTCAGGCCTATTTTAAGAGAAAAAGAAAAATCATTAATGGGGCATGTTAAAGGAATTTATCTGAAAATTTAGTTAAGAAAGGGGCAGGATAATTGGGAAAGTCAGAGCATGTCTGAACTAACAGGAGCTGATATGCAGGAACTATAAAACTGTCCTGTAAAACTTCTGATCCCAGATTCCTGACCAAGGACAGAGTAAATAGGATGAGATAACAAAGGACTGTAAATGACAAAGTAAAATTATGGCTTGTGAAGCATGTTATCTTAAGATCTGAGCCGCTCTGACCCGGAGGGTTATCCTTAGTAAGGTTCCTTCTCGGGCCAGCTCCCCTGGGCTTCACAGATAAGATGGGAGAGGTCTGTGTTTATACATTCTTTACCATTTTTACGACCCGTGCTGCGGGCAATTAGGGAAAGCCTGTGTTTATGCAGGTGCGAGGCTGCGGGCAATTTGGGAGGACCTGTGTCTCTATCTTTCATTTCCCTCTCTCCAGTTAAAGTAAATTTATGGCTTTTCCAAGGATGTCTAAATGCTGGATTCAAAATAACCAATAAGAAACCTGTTGCCTACCGCACACGAAACCTGCCCCTTTACCCTATAAAAAACCTGTGCCCCAAAGCCCGGTGTGCCAGTTCACCGAAGCTCCGGCTGAGGTTTCGCTGAGCACCCGCAGGCGCCTGTGTACCAAATAAATAGCCTCTTGCTTTTGCAGCCAGTGTCTTCGCGTGATCTTCCTTGGACAGGGGGACGGAGGGTCTTTCAATAAAAATATATTTCTGATCAATAAATAATGAATAGGATCAATAGTAATGCATGCTTTTCAATTTTTTAATTGATTTCACACTATTATCACAATTTATTTGTTTTCACTTTTGCCAATTCAGGGCAGTTAACATCCAGAACCTCTTTAAGTCAGTTTGTAGTATACTAACTTCTAACTGCACACTTAATTTAAATGCTATTTGGGTCACGAGGAGATCACCCTATCATAAATTAAAACAATGTTTAACTTGCAGATTATAGCTACACCATTGTATGAAAAATATTTTACTATATGGTCATGATAAAATCTGAATTTTAAAATAAAATTATTAAAATTTTCTTTTTTGCTTTTGGAAATTCACTTTTCCATATAGTAGTGTCTTAATTGCTATGGACCAGATTCATTTGATACATGCAATCCTACTTATGCCATTTCAGTATTACATAAAATTGACTAAATTCCAACACATATTTGTACAATAGAATCAGCATATCAAATATCAATTGCTTCAAAATTTCTAATAACTGTTTTCTCATTAATAATGTTAGGCAGATGTCATAATTAATCTGAAAGATAATTTTCATTCTCTAACTCTACATCTGTCTGATTCCACATAATTCCTCCATATATATATAAATATATTATTTATATATATATTTATGAATATATTTTTATATATAGAAATATATTATTTATATATATATTTTTATATATGTATATTTTTATATATATTTTTTATATTTATATATATATTTATATTTATATATATATATATATTTTTTTTAGTTTAGTATGATGATTAACACCAGGATTTTCTCATGGCATTTTTCAGTATTTCTCAAAGGATAGATTAAGGAAGGGGTTGAATATAGAAGCAATGATAGTGTAAAATAGTGCAAACACTCATCTTCAGGAAATGCGGTTGGAGGTCTAAGGTAAGAAAAGATTGCAGGTCCAAAAAAGATAACTATCACCGTGACATGAGACCCACATGTAGAGAGGGTTTTATGTCTTCCATCAGTGGAATGATTTCTTAATGTGAATAGTATCACGGCATAAGAAAGAAATAACACCACAAATGTCACTAAGGTATCCACTCCTGAACTGGCAAGCACAAACACACCAGTGACATAGGTGTCAGGACAGGCAACTATCAACAAAGGAAATACAACACAAAAGTAGTGATGGATGTCATTAGGACCCCAGAAGGGCAATAAGATTGCAATAGAAACCTGAGGAAAGGAGTGGGCAGCCCCACCAGCCCAAGTAGCTAAAACCAGGAAATTGCATTTTGTCCTGTTCATGATAATTATGTAGTGGAGAGGTTTGCAGATGGCTAAGTTGGTGTGGACAACTGACCCAGGCCTGGATATAAAGTAAACTAAGGATACTGTTTGTAAAAATTAGGGCCTGGGAAAGGGAGAGAGTTCCCCCCTTCATTCCCCTCAGCTGATTTTCTGGGAACCTAATTAGCACCATTTACTCCTTCCTTTTGGATTGTAAAGGAATTTCCCTAGGATCTAACTACTTTTTTTGAAATGTAAATGCCCCTGTGAAGGCTCCTGGTCCAAGGTTAGAGATTTACAGAAGTAAGAGGAGCCAGTATTAGTTACAGGACTCTGCTTTTGTAAATACACTTCCAGTTTGAAAATCCTTACCCACAATCATGTATCATGTTTTTTTAAAAACCTTGTGTACAACTATGTATTGTTTTAGACTAGAAAATTTATGACACTAGATAGTCTATAAATGTGAAAAACTGGTAAGGGGCACTCAGAATTTGGAATGCCAATCTCCTCTGGGCTCACCAGAGTAAAATAAAGTTTAGTTTCTCCCACTTTTCCAATACCATTTGAAAATTCTTGCAGGATTCCCAAAACAATATAACAAAGGCCGTGACTATAAGGATTAGGACTTCAGTCATTCCTAAGAAGTGCATGGCCAAGAACTGTAACATGTAGTTGCCATATAGGAGATGAATTTCCTCTCACTATTAGGTCACCAATTAATTTGGAATTCACACAGGAGGTAAAGCAGATATCCATAAAAGGCAGGCGGCTGAGGAAATAGAACTTTGGTTGGGAATAATAAGGCTTCATTTAATAGAGATAAGGATCAGAAGGTTTCTCTCCAAAAGTGCAACATAACAGATTAAGAAGAGGACAAAGCAAAATATTTGTATGTTTGGGTCATAAGAACGTCCAAAGAGAAAGAATTCACAAATATTTCCCCAGGTCTCCAGATATTATTATAAGCCCATCAGTTAAATATCTGAAAATAAAATAAATAAGATTATTATAAGATAGGTATCATAATAATGAGATTAAATTTATAAAAATTGGATTGTGACACATTGAATAGAACTCAATTATTCCTGCTATATAGAATTAAACTTTAAAAAGTATTTCTCTTATGTTGAAGCCTATTCTGAAAATGTTTTGTAATGAGAATAATGAAATTTTTCAAGTTGCCAGAAATTATTAAGGGTATTTTGCCAGGTGTGATGGTACATGCCTGGAATCCCAGAGGCTTGAATAGCTGAGTCAGGAGGATTGCATGTTCAAAACTGTAAGGAATCCAGCCTCCCAACCACCTGTCAATCTGCGTTCTACCCGCCTCTCCCATTACAGGAATTTCTGGCTTACGTTGTCATAATCTTTCTGCCTCCCACATTACATTCTAAAATGTCATTGGTCCATCAGTCAGTCTGTAATAATTCTCCTCCACAATTGGTTCCTCCCAGCCCACAAAATTCTAATATCTGAGGAGAAACCATGCGCCATCTTTTTCTTTTTCTTCTTTCCTTTTCCCTGAGCAGACGCGAATCATCCACATAAAATAAAAGTTCCTCGTGTGAGACCTGTGATTGCGGAGCATTTTTCTGGGAGCTATCGGAACCATAACTGCCCCTAACAAAAACCATTCTCAGTAACTTAGTGAAACCATAAGCACCTTGATGAGATCCTGTCTCAAAATAAAAACAAAATAAAATAAAATAGAACAAAAGAGCTAGTGATGTGACTCAGTGATTGAGTGCCACTAGGTTCAATAAGTGGAAGCCCCCCAAAAAAAGAATATTTAAAATGGGCCAGGCATGGTGGCAAGTGCCTGTACTCCTTGCAGCTCAGAGGTGGAGACAGGAGGATCACAAGTTCAAGAACAGCCTCAGTAACTTAGTGAGACTGTCTTAAATTTAAATAAATAAAATGCCTTAAGGATATGGCTCAGAGATAAAGTGCCCCTGCACATTAAATATATGCACTATACCTATAGATTCAATTGTCTTCCACTCCAATGATTTGGAGGAATTTCCTCAATTTTCTGTGAATTTATCCACAGAAAAGCAGATTTATTTAAAATAAATCAGAACAAATTGTTTAATATGTGTAAGAACAAACATGACAATTTGGGCATTTAAAATTAATGTACTGTATGATACAAATAAGCAAATAAGAGTTGAAAACTACACACCAAAATACAGAATGTAAGTTGACTGAGTTGTGAAAAATAATAAGTAAACTCATTTTTCTGCTTATGTTTTACAAAGTAATTTTTTTAAATTTAAATACCATTGGAATTCACTTTGAAAAAAAAAGTAAAGAAAATATAAAACAATTTACCAAACATATATGTATTATTCATATTTTATGATGATTCCTAGGAACTCCATGAGTTTCATATTCAATGTAGAAAACAAAGTTCAATTAAAATGATTCAGGATGTAGCTCTCAGAGAGTGCTGTCTGCATTCAGTGATTTTCTTTTATTTGTTACATTAAATGTGTGGTCAAAGATTCACAATTTTGAATCTTTTGTATGATGTTGAGTCCTTAGTTGAGACAGTGTACTTTCAGTGGGTATTATATCCCAGAATGTGGAATTAATTCACACTCAATGGTAATGCAGACTCTATAGCACACTATCTTGTTTGCATCTGATGTGGCCACTGTATTCAGTTCTTCAAATAACTAAAAATATAGAATGCTTTTATAGCAAAGTTATTTAGAAGCCATCATCAACTAGTGATTCACAAATACAAAATCTGTCTTTAGGGATATTTTTGATGATGCCTCAATCATCAGTATGGCATCAAACATGAACAAATTGTGAAAAAAAATATTAAATTCAATATTCAGCTCTAATTTCACCTAGGAGTAAAAGTTCCATGTGCTCCTATTCTGACTCATACATTGCTGAAAATTTCTTAATCTATATTTGTTTTGTTATTTTTGTTTTACAAAACAAAAATAATTATCAGGCTCATAGTGTTCAGAAATGAATAGTACCTAAACGAAGTTTCATAAGTGCTTCATGACTAATTTTTTCCTTACCTCATTACAACTAATGCTGAGTCTCTGTTTAGGAGATGCCATAAGGCTTATTTGTTTGATACACATAGTTATTTCATGGCCTCATGCTCTGCTCTGATCAGAAAAATTACAATTATATGATGGCTTACCTTAGTAGAAATAGGGGAATTTGCTGTAAGCTCTAGCATAAGGACTGGTGGCCAACAAAAGTGGCTGAAGCAAGCTTTATTGGAATTGGCTCTCAGGCAAAATTCCCAGCTCCCCCATACAGGTCAGGGTAGGGACCCAGATTTAATTGCATGTGGCCTGGGCTGCCTGGGGTCTTTATAGGCTGGAATAGGCTGCTGAGTGATAGGTGAAAGTAAGGGTCAGTGGAATTTATCCGCCCCTGTTGGATTGGTTGCTGTTTGGCTTGCTGTTTGCTGCCTCAGTCCTTTTGCTCTCTCTCATATAGTCGCTCAAATTCTGACCTAACACTTGCATGATGAAAATAAATCAAGGAGCACTCACATGTTTTCACTAGGTTTATATTAGAGGTGAAATTAGATTTTTTTCTCTTGGGATGGCTTGCAGAAAATATCACTTGAACTAGATGGGTGCAGTGTTTGGTTTTGTTTTTGGTATGGTAAAAGTGAAACATTTTGCTTGTGAAAACTGAATGTCACCCTGGAGCCAATTCATCTAATGTAAGAGATGGCTTAGAGCAAAATTGATTAGGATTGTGAAGGAAGGAAGTCAGAGTTCTTAAAAATCTCCAGTGGCATAGAATGAATTGGAAGAAATTTATTTTCAGGCAAAAACTGAAGGAACACTAAATAAAATGGGAGTTTTGAGAGTCGCTAAGATGAATGAAGCATATAAAAGGTAAAATAGCATACTATCCTGAGACTCCTAAGCCGGCCCTGAGCAGCACACATGGCAAAGACCAGATCCCAGACCAAAGGAGAAGATCTCATTCTGGTGTACATTAAGCATTTGCCTTTATTTATAAAGTGGTACTTTTATTATTAAAAATAAAATTTCAAAATTAAAACATACATTTCTTAATTTTATTCAAAGAATAAATTTTTTAAAGAGGCATTATTAAAATATATGGAGGATAAGTGGGAGCCCAATCAATAACAGAAATTTCTATCTTTAAGCTGTTTGTGCACAGGAGCTCATACCTATCACCTCACAGGGACATCTCTTCATAGTTTTAATCTTTCTGCTAGATCACTAATATCAACCTAAAACCTGCAGCAATAACATTCTGAGTTCTTACAGTTTGGGAAATATCCTGAGTAGCTCTTCCACTGGGGTTATTTATATCCCACTGTCCTTGTAGAGAACAGTTTACAATTTTGTAGACACAGAAGTTAATGTTTACAAAATAATAGCAGTGGCAATCAAGTCTGTTCGTAGCAATGCAGACAATTTCCAGGGAAATGAAATTGATGGTTCCCCTGTGTGTGTTTACCAATTGTGCCAGTGCTCTAGCCAGTCTCGATTCATGTTGGCATTTCTGATCAGACTAAAACTG
This sequence comes from Sciurus carolinensis, assembly GCF_902686445.1. Classification (NCBI taxonomy): domain Eukaryota; kingdom Metazoa; phylum Chordata; class Mammalia; order Rodentia; family Sciuridae; genus Sciurus; species Sciurus carolinensis. The sequence continues at coordinate 29,450,895 of NC_062223.1, read as the reverse complement.
TGTGGTGCTTTGTGTTCCTTCTAAACTAACCATCATATCCTATTAATGTCTACCTGAAATTCTGACTTAAATGCCCTGTTCCATATATTTTTTTGTATGAATCATCATTATGTTATCTTTTTAAAATTTACTATTTTACAAAAGAAACTTTTCTGAGACAAAATATCTTTTGTCTTTACATTGCCTTCCCTATTTTCTCACATTTGATTTCTTCTCTTCTCACAGTTTTTAATTTCTGTCACCCCAGTTTTGTTTTAAAGGGAAATCTTCCCCTCCACTGTTACTTCTTCTCAGTGACTGAAACTGCTCTTATGAAGACTGTGACTGACTTTCATCTTGATACTTCTAGGATTTCAGCAAAATGATCCCTCCTTTTTCACCAAGACATTTACATTTTCACATGAATTGGAGGTCACACCGTACTCTCCTAGTTTTCTTGCTACATTTCCAAAACCCTCTCTCAATTCCCTTTCTGGGCTCTTGATCATCTCATCACGTTCTCTATAATGGAAAGTTGCAGAGTGCTGTATCCTTTAAATTTTGGATACTGCATTCACTCTCATGGTTTGAGGTACTCCCCATGGTAGAGGATTCCAGAATTCTTGTAGCTCTACTCAGATCACTTCTTCCAACTCACACATCAATCACTGCTCACTGATTACTTGAATACCTCCTGTCTCTGCTCCCTTGTGAACTTGCCTTTCCCCTTTTGTTTTAAACTGAACAAAGTCATTCCAATCAAGGTCTAAGCCCCAGAATGCTGCACATTGTATGGACGCCCCTTGCCTCTACAATGACTGGTCCTGCTAATTCCCACCTCCTTCATTCTGAATACCATCCTTGGTTTGCTCAATTTCCTAAATGTCCTCTTTGTGACTTTCCCTGGAATTTTCTTCTTTCAGGTGTATTTTCTTGGCTATTCAATTTATTTTCTGGGCTTTGAACTAAAAGTCAACTTTTCTGGTCAACCTGTATAAAATTTCCACACACATTCACATGAATACTTGTTCACCATAAACTTAACAGTATCTCATATATTATGTTATGTATTTACTTTATTTAGTTACTGTCAATTATAATAATAAGCTCAAAGAAGGCAGAGAATCAGTGATGTTTTTAGTCTGCAGAATAAAGTTTGACATGTAGTAAATAGTCAATTATTATTCATTAAATGAATAACAAAAATACATTGACAAAATATAAAAAATGGGGCATTACCTAATATAAGGGCATATTCTCATACTTATTTTAAGAAATATTTCCAGATCCAAATTCTCCTTCAAAAGTTCTCTATTCCAAGCCAGTATATTTTTTTCTTTAATGAAAGTAATATTTATTATAGAACATTGAGAAGATAATAATAACCAGAAAAATCACTCATAGGTTAGGCCCAAACTGACACTTTATACTTCTGTTTACCAAGCAGGCAAGCCCTATTTTGGGGTTCATATTTTGCAAACTACTATAGATGTTGCCAGCATCTCATCCAAATTTCGACTAATTTTTTACTACTATCAGAACCCTGAGATTGTTTGCGCTGGCAATTCACTAGTCTCCATTAGAGTTGGGTAGCTGTTGGGCACAACTATGAGCCAATGAAATGTAAAATATAGTTTGTCATAGAATTTTGGGAAAGTTTTGCTTCCTTATTAGCTTTATTTTCTTTTTGTTTTCTTCCTTCATTCCTGTGGTCCTGAAACCTGCAACACTCATTTTGCAAGCATAAAGACAAAAGACTCAAAACAACAACAACAAAAAAAAAAACAAGGTAGAGCAAGAATGTGGAAGAGATCTTGATCTTGGATGGATGATTCAAACAACTCTTGCATGGACTGTATCATTCAAGCATCTATATCATTATTTAAAATAGTTCCTTCATCACCTCACAGAAAGCACAGGATCCTGTTTCAAATGCTTAATAGATGAACCAGTGTCAAGAAACCCATAGAGGTTTGGGTTATCAGCTGCATATGGAGTATCATTGCTGTATTAAATCCATATTGTATCTAATAGCTCTCCATAATCTTTCTAAAAAACACTTAGTATTTTGTTGTAAATATTATATAGATTGATTTCATCAAGTCTTCATGTCTACAATCAACTAAGTTTGAAGTATGGATTTGTGTGTAATAGAGGAGAATTGGTTACCTCAATGTTAAAACACATATTTCTTTACTAATCTTATTATATACAGACTTGGAGGAATGTAGAAGAAAAACTGAGTGGTCAGCAGAGTAATCTTTACTATTTTTAGATCTCAGTCTATCGTTATAACTATAAAATGAGCCATAAACTGAACTGAGTTCACAGCCTCAAATTTGGATAGAAATAAACATAGCTCTCACTCACAGAAAGTATAAGATATGTATATTCTGTATATTATGTGCACATATACATTTTATATATGGACATATATGTATTCTGTGTAGTGTGTTTGTATATATACTGTGTAGTGAATATGTGTGTATGGTGCAGGTTCTAACACTTTTCCTCCTTGTTTCCACTAACTCATTCACCAAGTCCACTGTGATTAGAATATGATATCACTGAAAGTGGTCCTGAGGACATGTGATGTGGCTGGTGCTTTGTGATTGTCAGGAAGTTAACTTTTCAACACAAAAGATCCATTTATCATGGTACAACTGTGTGACTTTGGACACAATTCATATAATGTCCAAGTATATATACATATATATATAATATATATATATATATATATTATATATATATATATAAAGATTAGTTTAGATTAGATTAGATTATATCATTTATGTTGTAGTAGTAGTTGCTTTCATCATTATAATTTCAGAGAACTTACAGGACTTGTCCAGAGATGTTAATCAGGCTGGTCAATAAGAAATTGTAACTAAGCCTCTGACTTTGATGTTGAAATCTTTAAAAAACTTTGCAACATAACTTGTCCACTACCAAGAGCAGGAGGAGTTCTGTTATTAATAGTAACCTAGTGAAATAAGCACAGGTGTTTGGTTCCCTAGATATTTAGGCTACCTATTGATGAGAAGAGGGATGTACAAATGTTGCTGTGTGTCTTTGAAGGAACTATGATGTGAGGTAGAAATTTCTTTACTGAGAGCAAGGCTGTGTCTTTTTTACCATTTTCTTTGGAAGGAAATAGGACACTTGACAAACTTAGTTTTTTCTGCCCATTTTTCTGGTTCCATTCTCTAAATATCAATGTCTGCCAGTAGACCCACAACTTGGATTTCCAAGTGCTAATAACAATGTACATCTCCAAATATTTTGTTTTAAATGCATTGTTTTCACAATTAGTATTTCTTTACATCCCTCAAAAATTTTGAATTCCATAATAAATGTCAAATTCACACAGATGTAATGATTTCATGGCTGCATGATTACACAGAAGATAGGGGGAATGCAATACCTTTAATTTATACATTTTATTTATGTCCCACTACTAAAGATTTGTTGCTATATTAGTAAAACTTTGTCACTCACAGCCAGTTTTCACCTCCCATGTTTCCTCTGGGCCCATTTAATACCTCTCTCTTCTTCCAGTCTGATGATCTCATCAACTCTGAACTTTTTATAATTTGCCCATACTATGTAAGTGTTCATGAGAAATTATTCATTTAATGCAAGTTACTGATGGTAGATGCTTAAGTTTATGATAATATCACAGGATAATGAATATGATTTCTAAAATTGCACATTTACAAGCATAAATAGCTCTTAAATGCCTTGTATCTTTTCTTATGTACTGAGCAAAACATGGATCAACTTATTTTAAATATATTTGATAGAGATATCAGGCACTATGTAAAAGAATGGAAAATAAATAGATACATAAAGTATAAACAGATATAATCATCACATTCTCTATAATGGAATGTTGCAGAACATGTGTCCTGTAACTTTTTGTTACTGCATACACTCTCATGGTTTGTAGCAAGCCCCATTTAAGACACCCCAGAATTTTTGTAACTCAAGGACATGTGATGTGGCAGGGTTTTTGTGATTGTCAGGAATTTAACTTTTAAATTCATAAGATCCACTTATGATATAGTTCAGTCTTGACTTTGCCCACAATGCGTATAATTTTCCAAGTGTGTGTGTGTGTGTGTATCATCATAAGTGTTGTTAGAATTGTTGCTCTAGTCATCAGGATTTCAGAGAACTCACTTGTTTTGTCCAGAGAAGTTAATCAGGTATTGGATTGGCCAATAAGGTATTGTATCTAGGCCTCCAATTTTGACATTCAAATCTTCAAAACTTTGCCATATTACCTGTCCACTTTTGCAGCAATGTTTGAATTCAGGGATAAAGTAGGGTAGAGGCATTGATTCTTGACATGGGAGAATAAAAGAGCTTGTCAAAACCTTATTTTTTCCGGCCACTAGGATGCATACATGCAATTCCAGAAACATGGGAGGCTAAGGCAGGAAGACAGCAAGTTTGAGGTCAGTCTTAGCAACTATAAAAGATGGTCAACATCTTGGTGAAACTTTGTTTTCAAATTAAAAATGGAAAGTACTGGGGATGTGGCTCAGTGGTAAATCACCTCTGGGTTCAATCCAAAAAATACAAATAATTTTAAATAATAAAATAAACATAATAGTAAAGAATGGTAACATAAAATTTAATATTAATGAAAAGAAATAAAAATAAAAACTCATTTATGACAATTAATAGAGCAATCTAAATTATTTTATACAGATTTCTTAACTTCAGATTTTTTGTAATTTCTTTTTTTAGTTTGTTTTAATTAGAAATACACGACAATAGAATGAATGCATCATACCTCATTCTTCTGGTTGTATATGATGTAGAATAACATTGGTCATGTAGATATATATATATATATATATATATATATATATATATATATATATATACATAGGGTAATAATTTTTGATCCATTATATTATCCTTCCTACCCCCATTATCCCCTCCCCTTCCTTTACTCCCCTCTATCTAACCCAAAGTATATCTATTCTTCCCGAGCCCTACCACCCTTATTGTGAATTAGCATTCACATATCAGAGAAAACATTTGGCCTTTGATTCTTTGGGATTGGTTTATTTTGCTTAGTATGATTTTCTCTAGTTCCATGAATTTACTAGCAAATGCCATAATTTCATTCTTCTTTAAGGCTGAGTAATATTTCATTGCATATATATGTGCCACATTTTCTTTATATATTCATCTCTTGAAGGACTCATAGGTTGGTTGCATAGTTTGGATATTGTGAATTGAGCTGCTATAAACTTTAATGTGGCTACATCACAGTATGCTGATTTTAAGTCCTTTGGGTATAAACCACGGAGTGGATCAAATGGTGGTTCTATTCCAAGTTGTCTGACGAACCTCCATAATGCTTTCCATAATGGTTGCACCAATTTGCAGTGCCACCAGCAATTTGAATGTACATTTTCCTCACATCCTTGGCAACACTTATTTTTGTTTGTATGATTGATAATTGCCTTTCTGACTGGAGTGAGATGAAATCTTAGAGTAGTTTTGATTTGTACTTCTCTAATTGCTAGAAATGACATGCATTTTTTATATGTTGACTGAAGGACTGTATTTATTTTTCTGTGAAATTTCTGTTCAGTTCCTTAACTATTTATTCATTGGGTTATTTGTTGTTTTGCTGTTGAGTGTTTTGAGTTCTTTATATATCCTGGAGATTAATGCTCTATCTGAAGTTCATGTGGTAGAGATTTTCTCCCAATCTATAGCCTCTCTCCTCAAGTTATGGTTTCCTTTGGCAAGAAGAAGCTTTTTAGTTTGAATCCATCCCATTTATTTTTGTAAATTTTTAAGTTTGTTCTAATTTGTTGTACATGAAAGAAGAATGCATTATACATTTTCATAGATCATACATAAATGGAGTGTAATTTCTCATTTTTCTGATTATACTTATTGTAGGATCACATCAGTCATGCAGTCATATGTGTACATGAGGTAATAATTTCCTTTTCACTCTAATATCCTTTCTACCATCCCATTTATTGATTCCCAATTTTACTACTTCTTGCACTTTACAAGTCTTGTTAAGAAAATCAGTTCCTAAGCTGACATGGTAAAGATTTGGGCCTATGTTTTCTTTTGTTAGGCAAAGGGTTTTGATTCCAGTGCCTGTCTTTGGTCCACTTTGAGTTGATTTCATGCAGGTTAAGAGATAATGTTTTAATTTTATTTTGCCACATATGGATTTCCAGTTTTCCCAGCACCATTTGTTGAAGAGGCTATCTTTTCTCTAATGTATGTGTCTGGTGCCTTTGTCTAGTATGAGGTAACTGTATGCATGTGGTTTTTTCTCTGTGTCTTCTATACTGTACCATTGGTCTACATGTCTGTTTTGGTGCCAATACCATGCTGTTTTTGTTACTATGGCTCTGTATTATAGTTTAATGTCTGGTATTGGGAGGCCTTTTCTTTCAGTCTATTTTTAAGGATTGCTTTGGCTATTCTGGGTCTCTTATTTTTTCAAATAATTTTGTGATTTCTTTTCCTAACCTCTATCTCTTATTGAATTTTCTTTCATCTCCTGACATTTATATTTGACTTCATTCCTTAAATCATCCTTTATGTCACAGATCAGTTTCAGTAAATAGGTTTAATACTCCTTCTCTGACATTTCTTCTACTGTGTTGTTGATGGATTCTATTATCTGAGAATTTTGGTTTGTTTAGGGTGATTTGTTCCCTTGTTTTTTCATGTTTTTCATGTGTCTTCCCATCTAGTAGTGTGGATCTGATGCAGTATAATTTCTACTATAGACTTATAGTGTCTCTTAAGATTTCCAATACCCCGCCTTTAAGTGGTAGAACAATATTAACAACACTCACTGCAAGCAATGTATAGCCTTAAATCAAATAGCTCTTATTAAGATGTATATACTTTTGTCTCAATGAACAATGGTGTGTTCAATTATTTCCTATGATATATACAGTAAATTTGCAAAAGGGTTTACAATTTCAAATGGTGGACCGAGAGAGAAAAAAAGTGCATAAGATGTGATTTTTGTGAAGCATGAGGAGAGAAGATAGAAATAAAAAATTATAGGAGGAGTGAAAAAGGAATTAATTGAGGTTGACTGTCAGCAGGAGAAAAGAGAGAAAAGAACCCAGGGAAACAGATAAGTGAGAAGTGAAATATATACATATATATATATATATATATATATATATATATATATATATATATAAAGTTAATAGTAATAGTAATACTAATAATAATAAAATAAAAAGAAAACAAGGTAAAAATAAAAGAATACACAACAAATCTGTAATATACTATTCAGACATCCCAGTCTCAATAAAGTGATGCATGAAGATTATTAAGTTTCAAAAATAGTAGAGATGTCATAGATAAAAGAAAATTAAAAGAGGAAGTCAAAGGAAAGTTGAATTGTTTCCACTGGAGTTCAAAAGTTTTTCAACTTCCCTTCTAAGTTGAAGGGTGAGGTTATCTAGGGTTTGAGGCTAGCTCCACTATCATGTTGATTGTGGTTGATATGGTGATAGACTTAGTCCCTGAAGGTAGAACTACTGGAAGTAGGTTGTAGGCTTAGGAATGTTCTCTGCTTGGAGCCTATTGGTCTGGAGATTTTAAGTGCACTTCAAAGAACCTGCAGTTGCTGGTCCACATTGAAAGACTGTACCCCATGAATCTATTTTGGCATATGCTGTGTAGTGTTAGAACTTATTCTTAGCCCACTACCATGCCTACAGACCCCAGGATTCCTGAGCTCTGATTCATTCTCTGAAGTCCTTTTCTCCAGCCCCTGCCCTTTCCAATTACCACTTAGACACTTGTCTCCCCGCTGGTGCTACCAGCAGTCAAGTTGGAGGAGGAGAATAATGTCAGGTGGGTTTCTGTGACATGTATTCTACTGTGTAAATCTCTTTCCCTCCTTGATTTTCTCCTATTCACTTAGGCATACTCTTTGTCTTGCAGGATGGCTTTGCCTGGCTAGTTTTTTGAGACAGACTTGGGTCTGCCAATAACTTGTTCCTCCAGTTTCTGGACCCTGGGCCAGGGCTGCTAAATTGTTGCTTCCACTGTCCTCCATGTATGCCGAGACAGAGGTGGCAGCTTCCCTCCAGTACATGGATACTGTGCAGCACAGTATTTTTTCTTTTTTTTTTTTGAGCATTGTCTCTAATTTCTAAGCTCTCTGTACCCTGACAGGCCTCAATCTTCCCCAAAATGAAACTTCCTTTAATCTTTTCTTTTTCTTTCTTTTTTTTTTTTTTTTTTGTGCGTGTGTGTGGTGCTGGGCATTGAACCCAGGGTCTTGTGCTTGCAAGGCAAGTACTCTACTAACTGAGCTATATTCCCGGCCCCCTTTGATTTTTTTTTAATTACTTTTATATATTCATGTAGGAGCTGTTCTGGTTTGTGTCTCCAGCTGCTGCCACAGCTGTGGAGCTGGAGATCTTTTCCCCTTATTTTATTATACAAGATCTCCTCAGTCCCTTACCTGTTTTGAGTGCCCAGTATTAAATTCTGGTAAAGTCTCCTCTACATCTTGATCACTCACTCGCTTTGTTGAAAAGCTGCCTGCTGAATTTTCCTGGTTAATTGCATGGATCTACCTGGAAAGTGACTCCTCTTCCACCATCTTACCCCTTCTGGTTCATTAGTAATATTTTAATAGATACAGATAACTCCATAAAGCTTTGTGTGATATAATTTGCAAATAACAACAATAACAAAAAGAATCAGACATACGTTAAGTCTTCGACTTCTTATTCAAGTGAAAGGACAGTTTGCATTCATAGTTTTAGTTGTATTGATTTGAGAGACCTGGTCACTTATTCATTGGATGTGTGTGATATCGTAGATTTTTTTTTAATTTTACTTCACTTTATCAAGTTTTTGTTTTGTTTTTCATTTTTTAAAATGACAAATAATAATAATACATATATGGTGCTTTGAATCACATAAAACCATTTAGGTTTTCTTTCCCTATAGAACTATTTCTTATTGTTTAATCTTCTGTTCAGTTTTCCTCTATATTTTTAGCTACATTTTAATAATTTTATTTTTTCTATATCTCTGATCTTGATTTATTATTTTACCATGCCAAGCTCTATGAAGCCTATGGTGTGTGTGTGTGTGTGTGTGTACTTGAGTATGTGTATATGGTTTGTATTACGTGGGAGTGAATTAGGTAAGTGTAGTGGGCAGTGAGTAAGAGAAGAATCAAGTTTGGTTCCAACAAGTGGATTTTATCCAAGCAATTCACACTCAACTTAACATTCCTAATAATAACAAGTCACAAATACATTGAATATTCAGTCTCTTGTTTACCTAGAGTCCAATCCCCATGAACTTACTCAATGCAAAGTCTCTTAGCTGAGAAGTCAGTCAGCAAGACTGAGGGGATTCTTCTCAGCCGTAGCCTCTGTCAGCTCCTCAGATGTCTTTGGATGTCCCCAGGTGTCCAGTAAGCTGGAGGCTGGGTGGCAGTCATCGCTGTGGGAGAGATGGTCAGACTTCTGGCCTCAGTGACAATGTCGATCAGGAATCAGCAATAGTGTGGACAGCAGCCAGGGCAGTCAAGAGACAGAGTGACATGGAGTCCTCTGGTCACAGTGCTGCTGACAGTTTGCTCCAGAAGTCCAGGGGTTTAAGTAGTGATTTTCAGCCCAGTCATGCTCTAGTCTTCATTGAAAAGGACCAGAACATGACTATACTAGGAGCCACCACTCAAATCGTAGATAAATGTTCATATCAGCATTGTTCAGGAGTGTCATCCTGCCACACAGCAAATTTGTCACCAGGCACTTTTATTTTAGTTTTACAAGTTCAGGCAAATACCAAATACAGCTTAGTATTACTACATAACACACAACTATAGCAATTCCTATTATTTCCTTGTCTCATTACAGTCACATATACTCTTCAAATAATAGCACAATCAAAAGCAAAATTAACTCTGAAGTGGAAAAAATACATTTAAAGATTTCTTGCCAGAAGAAAGTGAAGCCAGAATTGGAGACAGGCAGATAGTGTGCTCACTTCTTGGGACTTTAGAACATCAGCCATGGCCCCCTTCTCTCTCCCAGGATAAATCTGTATTATCACCTTTAAATGAAACCTGCTTAATATGCTTGCCTTGGTGTGCTTCTCTGATGTTATACTTCAACACCTGAGGAAGTAGAATTCACTGTTCCATCTGCTGTCCACTCCATAACTGATTGCTGAACAACCATTGTCATTGAGACCAGATGACTGAACACCTCTCCTGTGGTGACAACTGCCACCCAGCCTCCCACTTATCGGACACCAGAGGACATCCAAAGACATCTCAGGAGCTGAGAGAGTCTATGACTGAGAAGAATCCCCTTGGTCTTGCTGACTGACTTCTTGGCTAAGAGACATTGCATTGAGTAAGTCCATTGGGATTGGACTCTAGGTGAACAAGGGAGTGAATTGTCAATGTTTTTGTGACTTTCTATTATTAGGAATGTTAAGTTGAGAGTGCATTTCTTGGATAAAATCCACTTGTTGGAACCAGACTTGATTCTTCTCTTACTCACTGCTCATGACAACTCGTCACAAGTAAACAGCAGCATCATAAATAAAATTATTTATAATAAATATTTAAAATGTATTTCTTATAAAAATATACAGCCACCCATGGTCACAAAGAGATTCCTAATAACCCTTCAGTCTCAGTGACATTGAATAAATCAGGAGTGATTCTTTTATGAGACCATTAAAAATTATACATACACATGAACCTTTAAAATATATTCTAAGTTAAAATTTTAGAACAGTATTGTAGAAGGAGGTTGACATTTTTCACATCAGAAGGATTTTCCTATATTGCAGATTCACTAAAAAGTTTATTCCTATAGTTGTATTGAAGGAAGAATTAAAGATAGGTGGTCAGTGTAGGTAAGTAATTGGGCTGGATATAGAGAAGATGGAGACCTACTCCAGGGAATTGAAATGCTAATGCCTCCAGGGCCCTTCCTTCACCCTTACTCCTGCTTCAACCTGTTGCTAAGGTAATCTGTCCCAGGAATTGTTCCTCCCTGCAGTGAGTTGTAGAAGTTGTTAATTAGCCTCATGGGCTGCTCCTTTCCTGCCTGGATCACTCTACCTTTGGCCCTTCCTCCTTGCCCATTTGCTTCTCACCTTTTGACCATCCTGCTGACATCTCCTGGGCTTAGTTATATACTCAGTAAGGAGAGCGATAAGGGAGAAGAGAGCAGAAGAACAAAGAAAATCTAAAATGTATAAAAGGGCAGGTGCTCCCACTTTTTGGGATACCAGGACACCAGCTATGACTCCATTCTTCCTCCTAGGGGAAGTCTGTATTAATATTTTTTTAAATAAACTTGCTTTCTACACTTGCCTTGGCGCTTCTCAGGTGTTTAATCTTCACATCTGGGAAGCAGAACTCCTCACTGATAACCAGTAGTATCAGTATCACAGGAAAGACAATATATGATGAAACTCCAAGTTTTAAATATTAAATAACATATACAGCATTCCAAATATGCATTTTCAATGAAATATTGCAATGCAAGTATAAAATGTACTTTTGCTTTGACCATAAAATAAAGAAAAAGAAAAGAAATCAGATATATGTGCTTCGGATGGTAACATTTTTTGTTCACAGTAGATTATATGCTATATACATATCATTTGGTACCTATTACTATATGCATACCCTATTAGAAAGGGGTCAAAAAATAACAAAGTGCTCATAATATCTGAGTTGGACAGGAGATTGGAGGAAGATCTAGTTTAAAAAAGTATTTCAGTAAAATTTGAAAACGTCTTATATTCTTTTTCTTTTAGGTTTTATAGTTATACATTGTAGTTGGGTTCATGACAACATACTTCTACATACATTAACATTAATTTCAATTCAAAATTTCCCCTTTTTCCTCCCTTTCTTCACTCCAGAACTCCCTCCCCTTTCCCATTCTCTTTCTTTTACTCTATTCTGTCTTCTTTTCGATCATCTATTAACTTATATTTGATTGGTTCTTTATGTTCTCCTATCCTTCCCTCCCCCTTTCCTTTATTTTCCTGCATGGGAGAGAAAACACTTGACCTCTGAGTTTCTGAGTTTGACTAATTTCACTTAGAATGATATTCTCCACTTTCATAAAAATATGTGTTATATTCCTGATGCATTAAAAATAAAGTTCTGAAAACCCTTACCTTAGGAGAAGGTCTATTCACACTGGCATAAAATTTGGCCTTAGCAATTGTGTTCTGGTGTAGGCAGGAGGCACTGTTGTATTCCCAGGGCAGCATTATGACCCAGAGAGTTGATCAAGATGGTGAGTCAGTTGCAGGGGTATCTTAGAAATTCAGTGTTCTTTGAACAATTACACACGACCACATTGCCATTACCTAAATGTTCACTTGCCTTCATGAGATTTTCCACATGTACTTAAACAAAAGTCAAAATCAAATAAATAAACTAAATTTCATAGATACATAAGAAAGATGTACATTAGAATGAAGCCACATAAGGGGGCTATTTTAATCAGCCTTTTCACTACTGTGACTAAAAGATCTAATCAGAACAATTTTAGAAAAGGAAAAGTTTATTAGAGGGCTCACAGTTTCAGATGTCTCAGTCCACAGAAGGCCAGCTCCATTCCTCAGGGCTTGAGGTGAGGCAGAACATCATGGCGGATACATGTGGCAGAGGGAACCCACTCACATGATGATCTGGAAATAAAGGGACTCCACTCACCAGATGCAAATATATACTCCAAGGCCAAGTTCCCAGTGCCTCACCTCTTCCAGTTACCACTCTGGCAATTCCTTCAGAGGATTAATTCACTGATTGGGTTAAGGTTTTCCAGACCCAATCATTTCTTCTCTGAACTTTCTTGCATTGTCTCATATGTGAGCTTTTAGGGAACACCTCACATTCAAACCATACCAGGGGCTTTATCACTTCATCATCTCTATATTTCTTATGGATATAATGCAATGGTGTTCCATAACCTTCTATGCTCAATGACCACTAAGGAGAGAGGATGTTTGCATTCTACTGTACTTATGGCAACATTATCACCACTGTGAACCATGAAGTATTTTCCTGGAACACCCCAATATATCTTATGGATATAATGCAATGGTGTTCCATACCCTTCTATGCTCAATGACCACTAAGGAGAGAGGATGTTTGCATTCTACTGTACTTATGGCAACATTATCACCACTGTGAACCATGAAGTATTTTCCTGGAACACCCCAATAGTACCCAATAGGTACTATTTTCATTTACTTTCATCTCCCTCTCTACTAGTATTCCTTACCTATGGAGTAGTGCCCATGTCCATCTACCACTGCTGTGCATGTTCCTTATTTCCACCTTCTTTCCTTAGATTGTAGTGCTCTCAGAGGAGTTTTTCAAATTTCTGTCTTCCATAAAGTCCTGCTGTTGGTTAGATACTAACTGTGGCATTGATACAACTAATTTCCTGCAACGATTAAGAATAACTATGTTATTTCCAAGTGCAATTCTTTCTTGCTTTGCTAAATTTTGTACAAATTAGGTATATTCAGTTGCCCATTTTTCTTCTCTAGGCATTTTGGATGTCACTTATTTAAATGAGAATTAAAAATCCTTCTCTAATTCTGTCTGAACCAGAATCACTTCAAACTTGCAATTAGAAGCTTTGGTTCTCATATACATTTTAGAAGAGAAGATAAGTCAGTTCCAGATTTACCCATTTCCTTAAACCCATAATTACACAGGATTCTGGATGTGAAGACTTCTCTTTTGCCATCCTGGGAGGAGTCTTTATACACAAATGATGCTGAATCTAGGAATCTGGAGGAAGGCTGTTCTCTAGAGCGTCCCTTCCCTCCCAATTAATAAACATAAACAAATGTGATAATGAATTAAACTTCAATTTGTCTTAGATTATGGGAAAAAAAGGTGGCCTATTGTATTTAATGGTGCTAAAGTATCTGTGCTATTATTAATACAGTAAGAAACAATAGTTGTAGAGTCCTGGTTATTATTTTTAGTACCATTCTTCAATAGAAATCTAAGGGCTTCTTGATGAAATGAGTGATTTTAAGTCTGGGGTACAAATTATAAGATCTATTGAACAGTATGTGGTAGCACAAAGTAGGGAGTTATAAAATGCACGTACATTAATGAACATATACAAAAAGGAAACTGGAATCAATGGATAGAATCCATCAAAATCAAACCATAAGTGAGTAACACAATATTGAAATATAGCCTAAACCATAAAATAAATATCCATGGGTGCCCAAGTATATAAAATATTGAGTAACTAACTAAATAAGAAAGCATAAAACACCTCACATGAAAAACTTCCAAATGATTTTACAAGTTTTACTACTTTAGGTACTTCATATAAATAGAATCATACAGCATTAGACTTTTTGTGAATGGATTTTTCTTAACATAATGTTCTTAAGCTTTACCCATGTGGTAGCAAGTATTGGGACATCCTTTAATACTGGATAACATTCCATTGTATGTGTATATCACATTTTTAAATTCATTCATTTGCTGTAGAATACTTGAATTATTTGTGTGTGTTGGCTATTGAAAATAATGCAAATAAATGTACATGATTGTACATATATATCTCTTAAAGTCCATGAGTTCAATTCTTCTGTGTTTACACATAAAAATGGAATGGTGGATCATCTAGTAGTTCTAATTTTTTAAGAAGAAATATCTTTCATATAAGTCAATCATTTTATATCCCTAGGAACAGATCAGAAATGTTCCTATTTTTACACATCTTTTTCAATTCTTCTTATTCCTTATTTTAAATAGAAGCCACCTGAATGGATTCAATGTTCTATTTCTCTATACTTTTGATTTACATCTCCCTATGAACAGAGATGTTGAGCATTATTTCTTCTGTTCATTAGCCATTTTTTTATCTTCCTTGGAGAAGTGTCTACCTAGTACTTGGCTTATTTTTAAAAATTGAATTTTATTCGATGTTTAGTCATAGGTGTTTACATATATGTGTGTATGTATATATATTTCTGGATATTATCTGTGATCACATATGACTGCATGCATTTCTCCCATTCCATGAGTTCCCTTTTCATTTTATTAATAATACCCTTTGCTGTAAAGAAATTCAATATTTAGATGCAAACCAATTTATCTATTTTTCTACTGTTACCTGTATATTTGGTATTTTATATGAGAAATTATATGAGGGGGGATAGTGGTATCCTGCATTGGTGCTTCATCATGTTCTTTTTGATATTTTTAGAGTTTTAATTCTGACATTTTTTATCTATTTCAAGTTGATTTTGTATGGTATAAAATAATGGTCCAGTTTCATGTTTGACATGAGGAAATTTAATTTTCCCAACATCATATATGGAAAACTCTCCCTTTCCCATCAAACAATCTTAGCACTTTGATGGAAATGATTTGGTGATATCTGACAGGTGTTATTTCTGAGCTCTTTATTTTTTTACATTGGTAATATGTCTCTTTTGTGTTGTGATACATTGTTTTGAATATGATAGTTTCAATTTCTTCTCATTAACATATATTAAATTATAAAAATTTGTGGAATCCACTATGGTATTTCTACAAAAACAACTTTGTGAGTTGACAATAATCACATACCCTCCATTCACCCTCATCCCCCAGTGTCACCTCCACTAACCCCCATCTCGTTCCTAAGGAAACAGCTTTTAGGATATATAATTTTTTTCTGAATAAAATATACATATTTAGTTTCCACATTTGAGAGGGAATATACAGTATTTGTCTTTCTATGTGTGGATTTTTATTTGTTGGTTTGTTTTTGTTTTTGGCCCTGGGGATTGAATGCAGGGGCAACCTAACCATTGACCTACATCCCCGGCCCTTCTTATTTATTTTTTATTTTGAGATAGGATCTTACATAGGGCCTCACTAAATTACTGAGGCTCATCTTGAACTTGGAATACTCATGCTTCAGTCTCTCAAGTTACTGAAATGATAGGTATGAGATTCCAGTCTAGCCTGTCTGGATAATTTTACTTTTGCTTAATTGAAAATCTTATTTTTCCATCCACTTTTCCTCCAACTGAAGGGATTTAATTTTTTTTTTTTTAATGTCAGAATAGCACTCCACAGTGTATATGTACCACATTTCTTTTATCCTTTCACCTGGTTATGGTAATGGAGGATGACTCTAAACATTAACTACTGCAAATACTGCTGAAATAAGCATTCATGTGCAGGTATCACTTTTATATGCTGACTTCATTTTCTTTGAATACACACCCAGGAGCAGGAGAGCAGTATCCTGCAGTGGTTCTATTTCTAGTTTTTTGATGAGCCTCCATACTTTTCTCCAGAGTGCCCACAGCAATTTACATTCTCACAAACAATATATGAGGGTTCCTTTTTCTCTACATCCTTAGTAGGATTTGTTATTTTTTTTGTGTGTGTTAATAATGTTGACCCTACTAGGAATAAAATAGTATTTCACTGGAGTTTTCATTTGCATCTCCCCGATGCTTAATGATACTGAGTATTTTCCCTATATTTATTATAACTTGTTTTCTAGATTTACTGTAGTTCCTCCTTTTCTTTCTCTCCCTTACAGTCTTATTTTTTAGTTAAGTGATTTACTGCAAGTCTTTTTATTTCTTTCCTATTCTTTTTTATTTATCTGTTATGGATTTTTTGCTTTGTGGCTACCATAAGGGCTGAGAAATAAACTTTTGATGATACCAAGGTATTTGAAATAATGTAAACAAAACAAGATCATAAAGATAAGATTAGAAATTAAAACAAGAGAAAAAACACTAATAAAATACTAAATATTTGTACTCAGTTCCTCCTCCCCAAATCATGAAGTACTGATGTCCTCTTTAATATCTTTATATTATTATTGTATTTTGGTGTTGCCTATTTCTAACATACTATCATTATTTATTTTATTGCTTTATCTTCATACTAAAGATATGAGTAATTAATGCAGCATATTTAAAATAATATAGCTTTGGGAATTTGTACAGTTACTCTTGCTCATGAATTTTGTACCTTCTGGTTGCTTCTTTTAAAGAACTGATTTCTTTTCCTTTCAGTTTGAGAAACTCCATGAACTCCAATTAGCATTTCTGGTAGAACACATGTGATGGGAATATATTCTCCCAACTTCTGTTTGCCTGGGATTGTCTTCATTTCTTGTTAATTTTTAAAGGATAGTCTTGCTGGGTACAGTGTTCTGGATTGGCAGCTTTTTGTTGTTTTTCTGTGTGCTTTTTTTTTTTAAAGATCTCTCCTGGCCTGAAAGACCTACTGATAAGTCTTCTATTAGGTCAATTTAGGCACTTTTAGGAGTTTTTTGTTTCTTCCCTCTTGCTGCCTTGAACTTTCTTATCTTTCATCTTCAAGAACTTGATTGTATGATATCACAGATTAGATATGGTTGAATTAAGTCTGACTGGTGACTTTTGGTCTTCCTGTACCTGTGTATTTGTATTCTTCTCTAGTTTGGATGGTTTTCCTTGAGTAAGCTGTCTACCATCTGGCATTCTCAAGTTTGTCTTGAACCCTAATAGCTCAAATATTGGCTCTTTTACCTTTGGCTCAAAGGTTCCATAAACTTTGTTCATCCTCTCCATTCTGTTTTCCCCTTTGCCCCTCTGAATGTATATTTTCAAATAATCTCCCTTTGATCTTATAATACTTTGTTCTGTTTGATATATCTGCTATTGATGCTATCATATTTTTATTTTCACATGGTATATTTTTAGCTAAAGGATTTTTATTGCTTTTAAGTTGCTTTAATCTGTGGTATAGTATTGAAACATTTTTCTATGTTCTCTTGAAGCTTGATGGGGTTTCCTCTCGATGCAGTGTTCCTTGGTGTTGGGATAGGGGTAATGTGGAAAACTTTCTTTCCTGATCTAAGAAGTATGTCATTTCTTATTATTATACTACAATCAAGCACTGTGGTCCTCTCTTGACTTCATTATCTGTTTTCTGTTTTTTAGATACTTCACAGACAGGGGCTGATGTCCTCTATTTGTCCATGTTTAGGTGGTGTATGTATATGCTGTGAAACCATTAGTAATCAGGCTCAAGTTGTTTTTCCACCTCATAGGAAATTCTCCTTGAGTCCACAAATGGACCAGGAAAGAGAAAGCAATGTAGCAAGAGAGTACTTTCTTACTCACTACACCTATTTCAAGACTGGTGAAATTGACTTTCTTCATGTTCAACAACTGAGACTTGGAGGACAAAAACAAGAAAATAAAAGATTTTTAAAAACCACCTCCAGGGTCATCCAGGACCTAAAGAACAATGGGACCCTTCTCAGGTCCTGCAAATCTGGTGAGTCTCCCAACTCCCTCATCAGGGGAATCTAGAGAAACCTAGAAAACAGGAAGCCAACTGCTGCATATTCTGCAAAGAGAAGGTTCACTAGGAAGGGAAATGTTTAAAATGTTTCCAAGCTAATTCATATGCGGTCAGCAAGACCACTGTTACCCATCCTAACAGATGTTAGAATTGATAGAAAAAAATGGAAGGAACCAAGAGTTTTCTCACAAATTTCTAAAAGTGACTCCTGAGAAGTTTCAGTTGACCTTCACATGAAAAAGAGGGAGGTTACTTTTGGACCAAGAAAGGATCACCAAGTTGGTCTCAAATAGTCAGTAGGAAATGATAGGTAAAGACAAATGCATTAATGTGAGGGTAAAAGAAATGTAAGAGAAGAGTCATATATGGGCATTTATAAGGGAAAGCCAATGATCCTTTCAAATGTAACTTGAGATGTTCACATTTGATAGCCAAAAGTTAAATGGGATTTTATGCATAAAAGTCTAATAGAAACTCTCAATGAGTCTTGAATCCCATTTCTATGCATAAATATAATGTACCAAATAATAAAGTAAAAAATAAAAAGTGAAAAAATAGAATCTGTTAAAATCATTTTTGTCTTAAATAATTTGATTCTGACCTAACAGATCTGTCTTTTAAAAATCCAAATATTGAGACACCATTGAAGCTTACATCCCTAAACTCACTACACTGTTACCAATATTAAAACCCATGGTGGTATATTTCTTAATCTCCTAAAAAAATGTGTATTTTACAAATGACAAAAATTCCATGATTAGGTCCTAGAGCTCTTCTCAAGATCCAAGGGGCACTAAAGGCTTAGCCACTTTTAAAATGTCACCAGGCAGATGGTTCCTATACACTGGTCACTCTATCCAGGTTGCAGGTAGCCTGGGTGCCATGGTCAAGGCTTACACTAATTTGCGGTGGTTGACTCCCTGGCCACCATGGTGCTATAGAACAGGGGAGCCTTGGCTGCCTCAGGAGAGGCATTATAGTTTCCTCAGGCAGTGTAAGAGAAATCCTAAAACAGAGCTGGAGAGACAATCCTTAGGTAGAGGGAGGGCATTTCTACAGGAAATGGACAGGCCTTTTTCACTTTGCAAAAGTTCTTATTTCTTTTTCTTCAATTTTCTCAATTTCCTCATCCATGTGGTAATGGAAACTTGGATCTCACCCATGATTCTTCTCTTTCTAATCTTCCTTCTTATATCAGTGTTATCTGCAGCTTTTAAAAATATTTGGGGAACAATTCCTCTCTCTCTCTCTCTCTCTCTGTCAGTTTGTGTTCCACAGAGACAGAACTGGAGATGAAGATTTTTACCAAGTGACATATGGAAGTCAGGGAAGCCAATATGGTAGGGAAGAATGTATGTTGTCTCAAGTGAAGTCTGGCTTTAACTTTAGCCTCTGCAGCTCTACAGTACTCCTTGTACTGAATAAAGTGGTCTGTATGGAGGCCAGGGGACACAAACCTTTTGGACTGTTTTGATAGTCTGTTATTGTCCCCTTGATTCATAACACAAGGTTCTAACTACATCACTTGCTAGATTTGAAATGCTTTCAATGTTTGACCTACAGTCCTTAACATTAAGCTTTAACAGTATTATGAGACATTTCCTGATCTTGGTCTTTTCTGTCCGTCAAATCTCAGAAGTTACAATTTACCTTTATTCTAAGTTAGTATGCAGCGGAATGCCTGGCACTAGTGGGGTTTTGGTGAAAATAGTATTGAATGAATGGATCATTTAATAACTACAACTAAGTTGAACTGAAGTTTTTCTGCAGTTCTTTTTTTTTTTAATCTGTGTGTCTACTACCTGTCCTAGGAATGATTTGACCTCGTATCTTGACTATTCACTCTACTGATCCCACCCTAACCCTGGGGTGTCATTTTTTTATGTTTTTCCATCTACGAATCCTTTTTTTTTTCCCTATCAAATTTATTTTATTTAATTTTAATTTTTTATTTTTACAAGCTGCATTTTGATTCATTGTATGTAAATGGGGTGAAAATTTTGATTTCTAAGGTTGTAAGCAATGTAGATTCACACCATTCATGTAATCATACATATATATAGGGTAATATTGTCTGTCTCATTCTACTATCTTTTCTTCCCCAACCCTACCACCCCATTTTCCTCTAAACCCTCCAAAGTTTTCTCATTTTTCTTTTCCCACTGCCACCTGTCCCCTTCATTATGTATCCTCATCCACTATCAGAGAAAATATTCCATCCTTGGTTTTTTGGACTTGTTCTATTTAACTTAGCATGATATTCGCTAACTCCATCCATTTACCAGCAAGTGACATAATTTTATTCTTTATGGCAGAGTAATATTCCATTGTGTATATATAGCACAGTTTCTTTATCCATTCATCAATTGAAGGGCATCTTGGTTGGTTCCACAATCTAGCTATTGTGAATTGAGCAACTTCTTGACTCATGTCCCAGATCTCTGTTTGGTATCTATCATGTATCATTTCATAGCACCCTTTCTGTCTTACTCTTTCTAATACTCAGCAGTAATTTTCTACTCCTTTCTGAGAGTCTCTCAATTGATTTTAACTTTAGAAAGGAAGAAGCTAATTGTACATTAAGTCACACCAGAAACCCACCAATATATATTCCTTGGAAGCAAAATTATGTTTATTAATTAGTGAAGGTAGAATTGCATTAAAACTACCTAATACTGTAATTTCTTTGCGTGTAGAAAGATCTATGTGTTATGAAAAACAACTTTTAATAATGAAATATAACCACAAAGAAAAAAGAAAATTATAAGTAGCTCACATTTGTAGAATAATAAGGTCCTCCTGAGGGAATACCAAGGTAAACACTTTTCATATATTGTGAAACTCAGTTCCATACTCATTCCCATTCCTCAGTTTAAGTGAAGGTTAGACAAATTTTTGTTTTCATTTAGAGGACAATTGAGAATTCTCTTCAGAATTCTCCTCTGAAGAAAATAAAGGCAGAAAAATTTCCTGTAATCTCATAGATAGATAATCATTTTTAGTGTACATTTTACTGAATTCACTTCTGTGATTTGTACTTTTTAAAATTTATTCAATATGTAATCAGGTTCCAAACATTGTGCAACTTGTGAAAAATATTGGCAGCCAATGGGCAAGTGCTTTATGGATTATAACTGCACTTTTAGTAAATAGGAATTCTGGAGTGACATTAAAACACTCTTGCTTAACTCATCACTCTTTCTAATGGGTTGTCAGCAGGCAATGATATGAACAATACCCTGTTTCTAAAGACTAAAAGGAATCTTAGAAACATAGGTGAATCTTTCTTACCACTTGTAAAGTATACGAATGACCCAAAGAACTTAGACACTATAATATTAAAAATATATGACCATCCATTCTGACTTATAAAATAATAATGAATAATGATAAAATATCTTAATTTTAGTAATAGATAATAAAATAGTATTATAATATGCTAAGTACAGTCCTCTTCTCAAAAATTGTAACAAGAAAAATTATTGCTGACAGTATATGACTGGAGCTAAGTGGATGGTCCAGAAAATCAGTAATATTCTGGTTACTGGACCATCAGTACATCTGTTCTGATAACTTCCCATTTCTGTCAGGAACAATAGCAGTGTTTACATGATAATTGATCAATACCAGTGTTTTTTTGACATCCTTACTTTTATTAGAAGGAAACACTATAAATCCATATAAACAGATAAAGTTAGGAAAAACAGGATGAGATTTGGTAGAAACTTTTAATATGTCTAAATTGTCCAGGGTTAGGTTGTCTCCACTTTCTGAAACTATTTCTACTTCTTTCAAAGCAGAGTTTATGAATAACAATTTTTATTTTCATGGTCTTCCAAAATATTTTGCTGAGATATTACAAAAAGTTCATTCATCCTTTCCTCTCTTAAATCAATGTTGGGATTTAGGCACATTCATTTATCAAATAATTTTCCTGCTAAACAATTTTGTAATGGCACTTTCCATTTGAGCATTTCTCAAAGTGTAAATCACAGGATTTAGCATGGGAGTTATCATGGTATAGAATACAGCAACTGCATTATCAATGGATAAATTAATTGGAGGTCTCATGTACACAAATATGCAGGAAACAAAGAATAAAATGACCACTGTAATGTGGGAGACCCAGGTGGACAGGGCCTTGCACCTGCTCTCCATGCTCTGTGTCCTCAGGGAGCGCAGGATGACCACATAGGAGAACAGCAGGAGGAGGAAGTTTAACAAGCAGATGAACCCACTGTTGGCAGCATTGAAGAGTCCCAGAGTGTGGGTATCAGTGCAGACCAGATTGAGCAAAGGGTTCAGATCACACATAAAGTGATCGATGACATTAGGGCCACAGAAGGGTAGTGGGAAGATGAAGAGCAGCTGGATGGTTGCATAGAAAATGCCTCCCACCCACGACACTCCCACTAGCAGAATGCACACTCTCTAGTTCATGATGGTTGCATAGTGCAAGGGCTTGCAGATGGCCACATAGTGTTCATAGGCCATCACTGTGAGCAGAATTATCTCAGCACCTGCAAAGAAATGTTCCCTCAAGACTTGGGCCATGCATTCATTGAATAGGATGGTCTTCTTTTCATGGAGTGAATCCATGATCAGTTTAGGACTACTGACAGAGGCATAGCAGGCATCAATAAAGGAGAGATAAGCCAGGAAAAAGTACATGGGGGACCCCAGGAGTGAGCTGGCAATGATGGTTATCAATATAAGCAAATTTCCTGCCATAGAGATGATGTAGATGAGCAAAAACACAACAAATATAATTTTCTGCATCTTTGGGTTTTGTGTAAGTCCCAGAAGAACAAACTCTGTCACATTGTAGACTCCATGTGTTTCACGTGGCAGTTTATTATATTACCTGGAAAGGTTGACAGAACCTTGGATTTATTCAACTTTTCCATTCTAATAAATATTAAATGCCTAAATTCCACTGAGTTGTGAAATCTTAAGATATTTGTATGCTTTTGTGGTATCATTTATGTTTTTAGATGGAACAAAGGACTCTGAATTCCTGAGGATTCTCAAATTGCTCCTGGGTGAATAGTATGAAAAAAGTACTATATACTTTTGTAAACTGGATGATAGGTATCTTAGTACACTTACGTATCTGGAATGAGATTCACCCTGAAATGAAATAATGGATTTCATACACCAGTAGTAGCTTAGCCCAAAAACGGAGGTAGAAGATGAATCTGCTAGATATCTACTTAAAGGTAAAGAATTTTGCACGTTATTACTAGGAAATGGAGAATGACAAATGAGAATAGAGAATGAATAAAAGGATCACAAGGATGTTGAGTAAGGGGATCTTGGCTACTGGTCTTGTGTGTCCTGGATGAAGCTGAGTGAGGTTCAGTAGAGTAGGTGCCAGAGGCAGGAGTCCCAAGTAGAAAAATATTATAATATTTAATATAAATAATTTTGGAAATGTAATAAAATATAAAAAGATACTATAAAATAATCTATATTTGGTGACTAATTTCAAGAACCTACTAATACTTGATAATGAAATATTTTAATGTGAATTCTGTGTTTTCCAAGGTACAAAGTACTATGCACACAATTCATTTTAATAATTAGAATAGCATTGTGTTTGGCATTATTTTGTACATTTAACAGGTAAGAAAATGATGTCAGAAACTAATGTTTACTGTTCTAAAAACAATGAAAATATTATCTGAATCTTTCTGAACATTTCATGTGTTTTAAGCAATTTGATGGATTAGTGTTGCAGATTCTCTTACTTGGGGTACATTTCCTGGCAATTCGCACACCTACATCATCATCTATAAACTGAGAATAACAATACCTCCTCATCATTTGTTTTGAGAATTGATTGTTATGTGAACCGATCCACCACAGAGCTGGGGATACACATAGGAACTTTCACTCATATTTATAAATGTGTGTGCACTCTGCAGAGAGCAGAATTGACAGTTTGAGAAATCACACTGAGAAAGTTTTGACCCTACAACAATCTAAGGAGGAATGATTTCCAAAATTACTTTTAAAGAAGTCAGAGACACCTGTATTATCCAATATTTGACACCAGAAAGAGTCCCACTTGTCTATGTTTAGACCAAAAAGTGATGATTTGTGTCCATTAATATTCATATTTAGGTCTTTTGTGTGTGAGTGGTGTATTAAATTTTGTTTTCAAAATTAACCCCAGTTGTTAATTTATATGTCTTTTCAGTAAATAATGGTTCCTGGTGCTAGACACCTGGGTTTTAGGAAGTGCTTCATCTTTATCAGTAGCAAATTGTTTAAAGTTAAATTAGGTTAATATTATATTGCAAATGAGCTTTGAAAATTTGGGGTACAGATGAGATTTTCTATGATTGTATTTGACAAATATAGAAAAGTAATGCTACCTGTATATAAAAAATAACAATATTTAATAAGCATCACCACTGTTGAAAACCTACTTTTGCAGTTCTAGATGATTTTAGTGACCTTTCGGTGTGTTCAGGCACAAATCCATCATCAAATGAGTTCCTCTTGCAATAAGCATATTTCAATATGAAAGATAAAATGGAGTTGAGAAAAAAAACACTCAATTCAATATCAAATCAAACATTTTTAACCATGTGTCTTTTTAAGTTTAAATCTTTCAGTCTCACATAAGAGACTAAAGTGATTTCACAGAAATCCAGAGGTTTTAATTTAGAATGGATTCAGTTGATTCACAATGGAGAAATGATCTTCATTACCTGGTTCTGGTCCATCAGGGCAGAATGTAAGAAGTGCAGAGGGAAAGCTTTTCAGTGGGTAACTGCACACACATGGTGTCTGCTCTAAAACAAGGAGTATTTACATCTCACACTCTCCGGATATTTAAAGTGGTTCCCATAAAACCTCAGGTACCTTGCTTTCAGCTGTGCATCATCTCTCAGGAATTAGTTATCCCCTTGTTGGAAAGGCTTTGTTTTAGAAGTGATTGTCTTGGCATTATATTTGAGTATCACCCACGCTTGAACTCAGATTGTGTTCCCTGAACTTTGAAGGTAAACAAGTGGGGATTGCTAGGAAAGCTGAATGCCATGTAAACAGTATGGTGGACTAAGTCCAACCTGGGGACCAGTGGTGCAGGCTCCCTGATGATACTTGTCACAGAGGGATTTTTTAATTCTTACTATTTTTAAAGCACTTATGAAAACCCATTCTTGATTGCTTGGGAGCTAAAGCAAAGAAGACATAACTTTAATGAGAGACAGTTTAAGTAGATAACTCCAAAGCTGCTTTTCCTAATTTTCATAGTCTTTTGGAAATAGTCAGAATCCCCAGATGACTCTAAATTAGTAATCCCCCATCTCAGGGTCTGGTCAGTTTGGAATACTAAGCAGCATGACAAATTTGGAAAGATAATTGAAACATAGGAAGAAAGTTTATATCTCTCCATATTTTGTCACTTGGCATTGTTTATTGTTTTCCATTCTGTCATTCTATGAAGTATATAGGTATAAATTGTTTTGGTTTTAAATTAAAATTTCCTGATGACTAACTACAGGCATTTTTTTCATATTCTTATTTTTCATTAATGATACAATTTTGTGAAAATTCTATTTATATCTTTGCATAATTTAAAATTATTTTTTCCTGATTTCTTCCTATTTCATTATAAGTGCTCAGCATATTACAGATATAGTCTTTGTCAAGTCCAGTATGTGTAAACACATACACAATTTACTCAAAGCCTGTGGATTCTGTTATCATTTGTCAAATAACACTTGTTTGAGGTATAATTTACACATGAAAAATGTACAGAAATAATATATTAAACTTGTTGTTGGGAGATAGATATAAGTATATGAAACTGTTCCCACAATCTAAATCATAAAACCATTCAATCACCTATCTTATCCTCTTCAAAATTGTTCCTCACCTCTTGTTTGTTACTATTACTGTGATAAGAACATCTAACATATGATCTACCATCTTAGCAAAATTTTAAGTATGGAAAAAAGTACAGATAAGCATAAGAACTAAGGTGTATAGACTTCTAGAACTTATTCATGTCATGCAACCTAGCTTTTGCATTCTTCGATTAACATCTTCTCTTTCCCTCTTTCCTCAGTTCATGACTACGGATATTCCACTCTATGAATCTATGAGTTAGACTCTTATACATTTATCCTATAAATGTCACCATGTCATATTTGTCCTTCTGTTCCAGACCTTATTTTTTTTGTCTTTTTCAGATTGTCTTCTGGGTTCATCCACTTGGTTGTAAATGAAAGGATTTTCCTTTTGTAAGTCTGAATAATGTTCTGTTATTTACATATGTTGGATATTCTTTAAGCAATATACATGCCATGGTCCTATGTTAGGTTGACTCAATTTTTTAAATCAACTTCGACTTTTTCAATGCAAAGTTTATGAATAAAAATCTTTTTAATATTTGTCTTATAATTATACTTTGCTGATACATTCCAAAACATCTTGCATCTTTTCCTCAGCCGAATCACTGCTGGGTTTTAGGCACATTTATTTGTGAACTAAAATACCTGATAAATAATTTTATCATTGCATCTTTCATCTGAGCATTTCTGAAACTGTAGACAAAGGGATTTACCAAGGGATTTATCCTGGTATAGAATACAGCAAATGCTTTATCAAGGGTTAAAGTAACTGGTGATCTAATGTACACAAAAATGCCAGCAACAAAGACTAGGATAACCACTGTGATGTGGGAGGCACAGGTAGACAGGGCTATGCACCTGCCCTCCAAGCTGTGGGTTCTCAAGAAGCACAGGAACACCACATAGGAGACCAGCAGTAGGAAAAAGTTTAATAAGCAGATGAACCCATTGTTGGAAGCAATGAAGAGCCCCAGAGTGTGGGTGTCAGTGCAGGCCAGATTGAGCAAAGGTTTCAGATCACACATAAAGTGATCGATGACATTAGGACCATGGAAGGGTAGTGGGAAGATGAAGAGGATCTAGATGGTTGCATGGAGAAAGCCTCCCACCCATGACACTCCCACTAACAGGCGACATACTCTCCAATTCATGATGGTTCTGTAGTGCAAGGGCTTGCAGATGGCCACATAGTGTTATAGGCCTTCTCTGTTAGCAGAATAATCTCAGCACCTCCAAAGAAATGATCCCCAAAGACTTGGGCCATACCTCCATTGAAAAGAATGGCCTTTTTTTCATGGAGTAAATCCACCAATCGGTTTAGGAGTATTGACAGAGGAATTGTCGGGGTTTCCGGGACCCCCAGCCTTGGGCATGGTCAAGATGGCGCCTGACGCTGAGCCAAAAGCGGCCAGCTATACAATAAACAACCAGCGAATTCCAATGATTGGCTAGTTAACGATGTGATTAGAGCATGCCCCCCTCGTGTACCTATCCTATGCTTGCAGCTGTCCTCGTTTACCTCGTGTACTCTCCCCTGATTGGTTGAAGTGTATATAAGCCTGGTGGGTGGGAGAGTAGGGGGCGGAGGCTGAAGCTGAGCTGGAAGATGGAAGTGCGCGGAAGCTGGGAGTAAGAAGAAGTTGAGAGAAGAGAAGCTGGGAGTGCGCGGAAGCTGGGAGTAAGAGAAGTGTAGGAGAGGGACTGTGCATAATAAACTTCCAAAGCTTCAGATGTTTGTCGTGTCTCTCTCTGCAGCCAAAGGGAGCGCGATAACTGGTGCCGAAACCCGGGAAGATGAAGGCCTTATAAAGAAAACAAGGTAAGATACCTAAAAAATCTTTTTTATATACAAGTTAAAACCGGTTATAAAAAAGTTAAAGGGTGTCAGGATGTGCCATCGGCAGTCCTGGGGACGCGCGGAATGCGGTCCAGTTAAAAGGTTTCGGGATACGCCATCAGCGGTCCTGACGCGTAGAACGCGGGTTAAAAGGTATCGGGATGCGCCATCAGCGGTCCTGACGCGTGGAACGCGGGTTAAAAGGTATCGGGATACACCATCAGCGGTCCTGATGCGTGGAACGCGGTCCAATTAAAGTGAAAGTAGAAACACGTTTGAAGCGGTCCAGTTAGGGTGTAAGTAGTACGTGAAAAGCCACTATAAAAATTCTAATGCACACTTGATAGTTTTCCTTTCAGTAATCTCGTTGCTCCTGGCAGCTAGGCCACTGTTTGATTTTGTAACTGCCATAATTAAAGCTATTCAAATTAGTAACAATGGGGTCTGAAACGTCTAAATTCAGAATGCAGCAACCCCTCAGGGAGCTATTAAAAAACCATGGAACACCATTAAAGGAAAAAACAGCTAAAGTATTTCTTGATACTGTGGAAAGGATTTCCCCTTGGTTTTTGGATGAGGGCCTTTTGAATACCCTACAGTGGGAACAGCTGGGGAAGGACCTTCGTATAGCGGATAGGCAAAACCCTTTGCCAGTAGGCACTATGGCTATTTGGTCTCTTATTAAATCCTGTCTGCAAGATAAAAACAAAAAACCTTCACTCACCGAGCCTTTAGCTGAGGGAAGACAGGTTTTGGAAGAAATAAAAGAGGAACATTCATATCTTTCTCAAAATTCAGAAAAAGGAACTAATTCAGATGAGGAACTATCGGAAGGGGAATTATCGGGAGAGGAACTGGGAAAAAGAGTACAAAGATTAAGACTAGATAAAAAGCCCCCTCTAGTGCCCGTGTTGCCTAGTGCACCTCCCATAAATAGGGAACCCCCTCATGAAGCGTCCGGTTTTGGATTACGCTCAGAATGGAGTCATCTTGGATCTGTAGCGTATCCTGTTTTTGAGGATGCTCAAAATCAAAGATTCCACCAACCCTTAGACTTTAAAATAGTGAAACAGTTAAAAGAAGCAGTTAGCACATATGGTCCTCAGTCAGCTTTTACTATAGCCTTAGTAGATACCTTGACATCATTAAACTTAGTGCCCCAGGACTGGACTAATCTTGCTAGGGCCACTCTGTCTGGGGGACAGTACCTTATGTGGAAAACATCATGGCAAGAAATATCTACGGATACCGCCTGCCGAAATGCAGCAGCGGGGAATCCCCAAGTCGATAGGGACATGCTTATGGGCGTAGGACCTTATGAAACCCTTCAGGCACAGCTTTATTATCATCCAGCAGTCTATGCGCAAATTGCCGTGGCTGCAACCAAGGCCTGGAAAACATTACAAGGAGCAGGAGATTTGCAGGGCCAGTTGTCAAAGGTAACTCAAGGGAATAGTGAGCCCTATGTGGATTTTGTCGATAGGCTAATTCAAACAGCATCACGCATCTTCAGAGATGCAGAGCAAGCCATGCCCCTAGTAAAACAGTTGGCTTACGAACAAGCTAACAGGTGGTGTAGGGAGGCCATAAGACCATGGAGAAACAAAGACTTGTCTGCCTACTTAAAAGTGTGTAGAGATGTAAATGATACTTCGGCGCAGAGCAGTGCCTTTGTAGCAGCCATAGACAGACAAACCACCTTGTTGTCTGCTGCACTTGCACAAGCCCAGGGGAGGTTCCCTTCAAGAACTAATAAAGAGTCTTTAGGATCATGTTTTGTGTGCGGACAGAAGGGACATCTAAAAACCACTTGTCCAAACAAAAGGCCACCTTTGCCCGGGGTGGGAACATCTATACAAAGAATAACCTGGGAACCGGACCTGGGCTATGTCCAAGATGCAGAAGAGGAAGTCATTGGAATAGTGCCTGTCAGCCTATTAGAGATAGGGAGGATAATTTCCTAGGGTTGAATCCTAAACTTCAAAAAAACGGGAGACAGGGCCCTCCCCGGGGCCCGCAACAAATATACAGGGTAATTCAACAAGTTCCCCAACGGTGGTATCCTCCCACAGAGAAGGGGAGTGCAGAGCCACCTCAGGAAGTGCCGGATTGGACATCTGTGCCACCTCCAGACTCATACTAACCCCAGATATGGGGGTGCAGATGATTGATACTAATTGGCATGAAAAAATCCCACAGAACAGTGTAGGAATATTACTAGGTAGAGGTTCCTCAACACTAAAAGGACTTATAGTACACCCAGGGGTTATTGATCCTGATTTCACTGGACAAATAAAAGCCTTGGTCTCTTCACCAAGAGGAATTACGGTCATCTCTCCAGGGGATCGCATTGCACAAATGCTTATATTGCCCAGTCGACATCCTTTGTGGCCCAGTAAAAATACAAATAAAAGACAAGGAGGTTTTGGATCAACAGGAACCACTTTAATAAACCTTACTATGGATATGGGACAGAGGCCCCTCCTAAAATTAAAAGTGGGAAATATGGAATTTACAGGTTTATTAGATACGGGAGCAGACAAAAGTATTATTAGCGCAATGGTCTGGGCAAAGCACTGGCCATTGATCACAGCAGCTCAGAGCTTGAGAGGCTTAGGAGTAGCAGAGAGCCCCAATCAAAGTGCTTCCTCATTATCGTGGAAAGATACAGAGGGACACACAGGAATATTTCAGCCATATGTCTGTAATGTTCCTATTAGCCTATGGGGACGAGACGTCCTGCAGCAAATGGATATGAAACTCACCACTGATCAGACTTACCAAGGGACTCCTGTAAGAAATATGTTACAAAATATGAACTATGATGATAAAAAAGGATTAGGAAGACATAGTCAAGGATCTACCCAACCACTGCCTTTACTTCCACCAAAAAATGATTCTCATGGATTGGGTTTTTCCTAGGGGCCACTGATAAACCATCAATCCCTATAATATGGAAAGATGATAAGCCTCACTGGATTCCACAGTGGCCCCTAACAAAAGAGAAGCTAGAGGCAGCTCATAAGTTAGTACAAGAGCAGGTACAAGCAGGTCATTTACAACATTCTACTTCTCCTTGGAATACTCCAATATTCTTAACAAAGAAAAAATCAGGAAAATGGAGGTTATTACATGATTTAAGAGCCATAAACGAACAAATGTACCCTATGGGACCCATCCAATGTGGACTCCCTCTTGTCACTGCACTACCAAAAAATTGGCCTACTATTATTCTGGATTTAAAAGATTGCTTTTTCTCTATATCCTTACACAAAAATGATTGTTGGAGATTTGCTTTTACTTTGCCCTCTCTTAATCACACTCAGCCTGACCAGAGATTCAAATGGACCGTGTTGCCTCAAGGTATGGCTAACAGTCCTACTATATGTCAAATATACATAGATAAAGCGTTAACAACTACTAGACAAAAGTTTAAGAGATTGTTGATTTATCATTATATGGATGACATACTTATTTGCCATCCAGAAAAAGAAGTTTTGTTAGAAGCATTACAATTTATAACTCAAGCATTAGAAAAGAGAGGACTAACGATAGCCCCTGAAAAATTACAATTAGAGGAGATCCAAGAATATCTGGGTACAAGGCTCACTGCTACTACAGTCAGACCAACAAGGTTGACCATCAGGACAGATCAATTGAATACCTTGAACGACTTTCAGAAACTCTTAGGTGACATTAACTGGATCAGATCCTATTTAAAATTATCCACAGGGGAATTAAAACCTTTATTCGATATATTAAAAGGTAATCCTGACTTAAATTCCCCTAGGAAACTTACTCCTAAAGCACGGATATCCTTACAACTAGTAGAAAATAGACTTCAGCAGTGTTACGTTGATCGTTGTGATCCTACTCAACCATTAAGTTTAATCATAATCTCAGAGAAGCATACCCCTTTTGGCATAGTTTGGCAAGGAGGACCTCTGCAAAGTATAAATCTCCCTAGCTCTCCGGCTAAAACATTGCAATCATATCCCCAAGCTATTGCTCAGGTAATATTCAAGGGAATAGAATCTTGCATTACTGTTTTTGGAATCCATCCGTCTATTATTATAACTCCTTATTCCACTCAGCAAATTAAATGGCTAATTAATAATGATGATGATTGGTCAGTATTATATTGTTCCACTTCAGCTCAGTTCGATAACCATTATCCCCAACATCCCTGGATTCAATTCTGTAAAAATACTCCCATAGTTTTTCCAAAAGTGACTAGTGTCCAGCCTCTTAAAGACTGTGTAACCATTTTTACTGATGGCTCCAAAAATGGAGCAGGTGCAGTACTTATCAGTAAACAACTTCACACCATAATAGTTCCACACAACTCTGCACAGGTTACTGAACTTGCAGCTGTAATATTAGCCTTTAAATTAGCAGATAATCAGCCATTCAATCTTCTATCCGATAGCTTATATATCGTTAACGCTTTACAGGTTCTTGAAATGGTACCCCATATTTCTTCCATGTCCACGGTAGCTTCTTATTTTACTATGCTACAAAACCTTATCCTACAGCGTAAACATCTATTCTATGTAGGACATATTAGAGCTCATTCTAATTTACCAGGACCTTTGGCCAATGCTAATGACTTGGTAGATATGGCCACCAAATCAATTTTTGTTTTTTCCATAGAGGAACAAGCAAAACTCTTTCATGAAAAATTTCATGTAAATTCCACTACTTTGAGCAGACAATTTCCTATATCTAAATGTATGGCTTGACAAATAGTAAAAAATTGTCAACATTGTGCTCCTTTAATCCCAGTACAATCCTTTGGAGTTAACCCCAGGGGACTGCTGCCTGGTCATATTTGGCAGATGGATGTAACCCATATTTCTGAATTTGGTACTGTTAAGTATGTACATGTGTCAGTAGACACTGCTTCAGGGGTCATTATGGCTTCCGCTCATTCTGGAGAAAAGGTAAAAGATGTCATTCAACACTGCCTACAAGCATTTGCTGGCTGGGGCATACCTAAAGTTATTAAAACAGATAATGGTCCTGCTTATACTTCCAAAAGCTTCCGGTTGTTTTTACAAACATTTAACATCCAATCAGTTACTGGCATCCCCTATAATCCTCAGGGACAGGGCATTGTGGAAAGAGCACATCTTACTTTAAAAAATTGTCTAAATAAACAAAAAGGGGGAATAGGAGCCTCCTACAAGTCTCCTAAAGATAAACTTAATTTAGTTCTTTTCATTCTAAATTTCTTAACTCTGGATAGGGACGGCCATTCTGCAGCTGATCGACATTATAATCCCCATAATACTCCTCAAGTATGGGCAAAATGGAAAGATATCCTGACAGGTTGTTGGAAAGGACCGGATCCAGTCCTTCGTTGGGTCCGAGGGTCTGTTTGTATTTTCCCACAGGATCAACAGACTCCAGTCTGGATTCCAGAAAGGCTAATCAGAGTTTTACAGCATGCAAGTGATACTGCTCCTCCTCACAATGGCGAGTCTGAGCCTTCCTCCAATAACAAAAACTTAGACGGAAAGGCAAACCCGGAACCTATGGGCCATTGTTAGCCTGGCCATATTTTTCATTTCTAACTAACACATTTTTTATCCTTCCTTTTCTTGTTTTCACCAATTCCTCTACAAGCCTGTCAATTCTACTGATGATTTTTCAGGTCGTGCTGTTTTTGGTGACAAGGATATCTCTAGTCTTTCTTTGCTTTAACAGAAGGAATTTCTGCACTTTGCCGTTGGAATCATACTACAAATCAGACCCAGAGTAGAGCAACTCGTTCTGCTGACTCTAGCTGTAATATTGCTTTTCCTCCTACGTCAGCTTGTGTATTTCCTCCCTTTCTATGTTTCTACCAACTAACATTTCTAATAACACCTCTTAACTGTTCACTAACCGTGTGCTATCTCTCACAATGCTGGAATGGTTCTTTTGCCACCCGTGCAATTTGCACATTTCTATCTTCCTACCAGTCCTAGTTTCTGTTGCAGATGTAGAATTGCCAGTGCTATTGTCAAGAAGCAGGAGAGGCTTTGACATTGCAACAGCCGTGATCAATGCCATCACAGTACTTGCAGTAGCAGCATTGACACAACCATAACAACGATCATTTGGCCGAGAATGCAGCTGCAGCCTTGCAGACCATAGAGACTCTATCAGAGTGGACTCACTATAAGAACAAGTGGATACCTTGCAAGAACTTTTGGGACTGGGATGCGTTCATTCCTTGAGAGCTGTTTTATGTTGCCCGTATTGTAACTCTACTGGGATGTATATTGTTTCTGTAATTAACATGGCTATATGGTTTTTCTTCTGTTTATAGATTTGTCAAACAGCGGGCAGGCTTAGGAGCTATGGTGGTACTCCTCTGCCTTGGCCTCCTTCTCTTCATTCATTTTGGCATGCATCTACGAGCTAGCCAATTGAGAGATCAAATTATCTTTTATCAGGCCATGACCGCCCTAAAGGCCGACAGCCCCCCATTAGTATGGCTCTTGATGCTGGACCGGTAGTCAAAGATGGGTAATGAAGGAGGTGGCTGTGTACCAACCTAAGACAGGAGCTGCAGCATGCTCTGCAGGCTCTGATGACGGGTAAGGACATATGCTGACCACTCAGCCTAAGACAGACACGGTCCCGAGCCTTAGTTTAATAGTAAAGAAGGGGGATATGTCGGGGTTTCCGGGACCCCCAGCCTTGGGCATGGTCAAGATGGTGCCTGACGCTGAGCCAAAAGCGGCCAGCTATACAATAAACAACCAGCGAATTCCAATGATTGGCTAGTTAATGATGTGATTAGAGCATGCCCCCCTCGTGTACCTATCCTATGCTTGCAGCTATCCGCGTTTACCTTGTGTACTCTCCCCTGATTGGTTGAAGTGTATATAAGCCTGGTGGGTGGGAGAGTAGGGGGCGGAGGCTGAAGCTGAGCTGGAAGCTGGAAGTTTGCGGAAGCTGGGAGTAAGAAGAAGCTGAGAGAAGAGAAGCTGGGAGTGCACGGAAGCTGGGAGTAAGAGAAGTGTAGGAGAGGGACTGTGCATAATAAACTTCCAAAGCTTCAGACATTTGTCGTGTCTCTCTCTGCGGCCAGAGGGAGCGTGATAAGGAATAGCAGGCATCAATAAAGGAGAGATAGGCCAGGAAAAATTACATGGGGAAGCCCTAGAGTGAGCTGGCAATGATGGTTATCACAATGAGCAAATTTCCTGCCATAGGGATGATGTAGGTGAACAAAAACACAACAGATACAATTTTCTGCATCTTTGAAGTTTTCAGTAAATCTCAGAACAAACTCAGTCAAATTTTTCTTATTCTCCATTAACTTTATATGAAAGTTAATTACATGACCTTAAAATGTTGATATGACCTTTGTTTAATTAAACTTCTATGTCCTAATAAATAATATGTGCCTGAATTCTTCTGAGATGTGGGAACTTATGTTTAATTTTTTTTTTTGCATGTGTTTTTTACTTCTTCAAGTGGGGCAAAGAACTCTGAATTGTTAAAGACTACTCAAATAGTTTCCTGTGTAGAGTTTTTTCAAATATATAGATGAAGAAGTTTTGTAAACAGACTAGGTTATCTGCCATATAAACATACTTAATTTTCTGAAATGATGTGTAGCATGAATAGATTACACACACTGTTGCAGCTTAGCCCAAAAAGGGAGATAAAAGACAGATGTAATAGATTTCTCAACACAGGTAAAGAATTTTGTTCTTTATTGTTATAAAATGAAGAATAATAAAAGATAATTGATAATGAATGGAAGGATGACAGGAATTTGAAGAAGCGGGAATCTTGGCTACTATTCTCACAAATGACTTTGTAGATGTAGCTGAGTGGAGTTCAGTAGTAAGTGGAAGTCAGAGATAGGAAGCACAGGCAAAGTACTTATAATAGTTGATATAGAGAATGATGGGAATCAATGAAAGTATAAAAGAGATACTATATAATAATCTACAATCCTTATTGACAATCTCATTACTATATAATTGTTGATATTCAAATATTTAAGGTGTATTTTGTGCATTCCAAGGTACCAAGGGCTATGCACACTTGATTCATTTTAATAGTTAGAATGGCCTTTGTGTTTGTTATTATTTTATTCATTTAACAGGTAAGGAAATGATGTCAGAGACTAATGTTTACAGTTCTAGAAATAATGATAATGCTATCTGAAGCTTTCTGAACATTTCCTGTCTTTGAAATGATTTTATAGACCCTTCCTGCAGATTCTCTTACTTGGGGTAAGATTCTCTTGCTTCTGACCCTACAAAAATCTAAGGAGGAATGATTTCCAAAATTACTATATTTATAAATATATTACTATTTTTCATTATCTGAATACATCACAAACTCTCCTCTAGTTATCTGTCAATTGAAATTTAGGTGTCTTCCATATTTTGTGTACTGTGAATAGCTTAAAATGAATTTGGGAATGCACATGATTGCATAATTGAGATTCTGATTGAAATTCCTTTGGATATTAGTATTAGTATTAGTATTAGTTTTATTTTTTGAATGTTTTAAAAAGGAACATTCATACTCTTCCATAGAGGCTGAATCAATTTACACTCCCACCAGCAGTGATGTTTTTCCTTTCCCCACACACTTGCCACCATTTGTGATTTTTTTTTTATTAATTCCCATCCTATCAGGTTGAGTTGCTATCTCATGATTCTGATATGCATTTTTCTAATGATTATTGGTAGAAATGACATTTTTATAAAAATGTTGGCCATCATTATGTCTTCTTTGAAGAGACGTCCATTCTAGGTCATCTTGTTTATTTGCTTATTTTCTGTTTATTTTAAAACAATACATAAAAGCATACATTTGTACATGTTATGGGGCACCATGTTATATTTTGGTGCATATACACACATTGCATAAAGTTTAAAGCTGTTAAGTCATATTTAAGTCTTAAAAATTAGCATTTCCCTGTGACACAAACCCTCAAAATAATTTCTTTTAGTGTTTTGAAGTATGTGAAAAATTATTGTTAACTTTACTCACTCACTCATTTCTCTCTAATTGTTATTCTGTATCCATTTATCACTGTATCTCTCTCACCTATCCCCCTACTCTCTCTGACCTTTGGTATCCACCATTGTACCCTCACTTCCATGAGTGCACATTTTTTATTTCTCATATGAGTGAAATCATATGGTATTTGTTTTTTCTGCAACTGACTATATCATTCAACATAGTGATTTCTACACACTTTTATCTATTTTGTTGCAGAAAACAGGATTTCTTTCTTCTGCATATGTACCATAATCTCATCTTTCATTTGTTGAAGAGCAACTTGGCTGATTCTGTACCATAGTTGTAATTAATTGTGCTACAATAATTTCTTAAACCTAAGCATTCCTCTGTCTTTAAATGTTTGCCCTGTAATACATCTTATTCACCAGAAGTAATAAGTTATCCATTGTAAAGAGACAACATGTAAGTAAAACCAAAATTTTTAATGCCTTTCATTTTTATGATACTCTATTATACAAACATGGAGTATATCTTATTCTAGTTAGGATCCCAGTAGTCTTATGTTTGTACATGATTTAGAGATTCACTGTGATGTATAGAAAAGTTATGTCAGAATCAATCCACTGTCTTTCCTATTCCTTAATTTCCTTTTGATATGTATCCAGGAATGGCATAGCTTAACCATTTCAAAGATCTATTTTCAGACTTTTGAGGAACCTCTATGCTATTTTCCATGGTGGTTGTACTCACTTATGTTCCCAAAAACAGTGAATAAGGGTTCTTTTTCTCCACTTTATCATTATTTATTACTGTGTTTGTATAATAATAGTTTTCCTGGGAATGTCTTTGTTTCTCCTTTTTTGTGAGGGGAGGGGAGTGTACTGGGGATTAAACTCAGGGGCATTCAAACACTGAGCCACATCCCAGCCCTATTTTGTATTTTATTTAGAGACAGGATCTCACTGAGTTGCTTAGCACCTCACTGTTGCTGAGTCTGGCTTTGAACTCTGGATCCACTTGTCTCAGCCTCTGGAGCTCCTGTGAATACAGGCATGTGCAACTATGCAACCAAGTATCTCTCCTTAATTACTAAAGCACAGCTTTGGTCCTGACAGTATTCTTGACTAACAGGTTTGCATTTTTTGTTTGTTTGTTTGTTTGTTGTGATTTTGTTTGTTTGAAATCATTTTAGAGATTCTCGGTTGTGTAAAGTTTTGAAGTTGAATGAAGGTGCATGACTTTCTGATTTAGTG
This sequence comes from Sciurus carolinensis, assembly GCF_902686445.1. Taxonomy (NCBI): domain Eukaryota; kingdom Metazoa; phylum Chordata; class Mammalia; order Rodentia; family Sciuridae; genus Sciurus; species Sciurus carolinensis. The sequence continues at coordinate 29,412,600 of NC_062223.1, read as the reverse complement.
ATTCAGTTTTAACATTCTTTCACATAAAATAAAACTTCTTAGCTTGAACATATCGAGAATTTATTAGGAATATATCTCATTTCTGGGAATACTGAAACTACCCAAGGGAATAGGTGTTTTCTGGTCAGATTTTTCTGATTTCTTATTCACTGTGCTGTTTGTCATTATAACTACAATGCTTTTGAAGGTTAAGGGATGCCTCTGGGCCCTGGCTACCCCTGAATAAAACTACTCTCTCTTTATATTTAGATTTCTTACTTCAGGGACCATAGTTCTCACTATAAAGTCTTTTTTTTTTTTTTTTTTTTTTGTGGTATTGGGAATTAAACCCAGGTCCTTGTGCATGCAAAGCAAGCACTCTACCAACTGAGCTATATCCCCAGCACCCACTGTAGGGTCTTAACCACAAAGGAAGAGCAATCACAGAATTCTTCAAGAATATCAGGGCTTCCTTCAGAAATTTATTTCTCATAGGAGTGATTAAATGTGTGTCTTCTGAACTTTTCCAGGGTGGTCAAGTAGGTCCTAAATGAAAAATCATGCTACATTCCACTTTTTCTTAGACTTTGAGTCCCTTTCTCACTGTTAGACCAGGGAAAGTTCAGAATTTCTAGTTTACTCATGAGCACTATTTTAGTGTCTGTTTTTCTATTTTTTTCTTTTTCTTTTTCTTTTCTTTCTTTCTTTTTATTTTTTTTTTAAGAGAGGAAATATTTATTTTGGCTCACAGTTTCAGGGGTTTCAATCTATAATTCACTGGCTCCATTATTTGTGGGCCTGTGGTAAGGCAGTACAACATGGTGGAAAGGCATACAGAGCAAAACTGTTCACATCATGGAGGCCAGGAAGCAGAAAGCAGTTGGGGATCTAAAATAAAATACACCCTTCAAAGGCACACCCCCAGTGACTGACTTCCTTCAACTGTGTCCACCTGCTACTAGCCCATTCAAGTATGAACTTATTAAGGAATTACTCCATTGATGAGGTTAGTGCCTTCCCGATCCAAACACTTCCCAAGGGCTCTATCACTGATCATTGCTGCTTTGGAGATGAAGCCTTCAGCAAACTTGACTTTGGGGTACATTCTAGATGCTTTAAAAAGAAAAACAGGTTTTCTTAATAGGGTCTTTTTTGTTGCATCCAACTAACTGAACCAAGTCCTTCTCTACTTCCCTGAGATAAAATACTGAAAAAAGAATCTTTGCTAAATAAACCTATATCATTTGACCTCATCCAACTTTATGTTTGTTCCACTGTTACCCCATCTTCATAATATGTACTACCACACATGTTCCTATAAATAAGTTACAAATTTTATGTAACCCATTGGATTCCAGTGTGTCTATTCATGAGTCACACTTTGTAGCTTAGGTTTCTTTTTTAATTTGAGTCTAGATGTAGGTCTAGGAGTCAAAGGGTGTGGTGGATGTTAATCCAGAGTCAGAATTATCTTGCAGAGCATCTGCCTCAGGGGAGATGAGGAGTTTCTTTAGGGGTGGGTAGAACACCTACTGGTGTAGGGATGCACTTCTACTGGAGTTGGAGAAACTCCTTCCATGTAGGAAGACTCATAGTTCTCTGTTCCATCTTCTCAGTTCCCTCATCCATCTAGTGACAGAAGAGTCATGATTGAGTCATGACTCTTCTTTCACTCTTCCTCAGTTATTTCTTTTTTATGACTTATAAATATTTGGGGAACTATCTCATTTTTTCCAAATCAGTTTGTGTTCTATAGATGCAGAACAAGAGGTGAGAACTTTTATGAAGGTGATGTATGGAGGCAAAGACTTAGAGAAGCTGATGAGTTAGGGAAGGGAAGTCCATTGTGTAAAGTGAAGTCTGGCTTCATCTGGGAAACCTGTCAGCTCTGGAGTGTTCACTGTACTACACTGCTAACTCCATGTGGAGGCAGGAACCCAACTTTCATGGTCTTGTTACAGTCCTTTATTGTGAATTTTGGGGTCCAAACATGGGGGGGACATAATCCCTGGGTTGTAGCTTCCCTTTCATTTTGTGAAATTACCTGGAAGAGATTAAGACTGTGAACTGTTACCATCCCAGACTCATGCTAGCTGTGTGGGGCCCTAAGGCCTTGTAAGAGGAGATCTGAGGTGGATTCAACAGTCCACTGTACTTCCTACACAGCAGGACCAGTGTTGAGTCCACAGTCTTTCACACTCTCGTCATTACAATATTCCTCTGTTAACCTGCTGTCAATCTTCGTCTCCTTCAAGTTGTTTCTCTTACTATAACTTGAGTTATCATTGTGGAACTAAAATCTAGCCATGTCACTCACTGGTTTAAAAGTACTTTCAATGTTTTCTCCACGGTCTTCATCATTAGGGTTTGACAGGATTATAGGAGCCTTCATGATCTTCCCTATGATTGCCTCTCCAATGTTAGGAGTCATAATTTACCTTCATAGTAGCTTAGTGTGCAACTATAATAGCTTAGTGGCTCACACCTATGGTGTTTCAATGAATAATTTTTTATTTAATAATCCCAATCATGTGCAGTTTATTAGTGTTCTTGCATGGTCTTTTATGCCTCCTGACTCCTGTTGCCTATTACATGTCCTAGGAATGCTTTGAATCAATTTCTCGTCTTTGTACTCTACTGATCCCGTTCTATTCTGTGGGTGCCATTTTTTTATGTGTTTCCATCTAGGAATACTTTCCTGACCCTCCTCTTCAGAACTTTGTTCAGTGGTCCTCCAATGTGCTTTCACCACATCCTTTCCATTTTACCATATATAACTCTCAAAAATAAGGTTCTACACTCTCCTTGGAGGCTCTCAATAGATCCTTAGCTCTGTGAAGGATGTAGCTCTCTTGTAGGTATCTTTTCATTCACCTGAAAAGCTTTCAAAATATCAATATTTCTTTGGCTCAAACCTATGTATGGCAAGAAGTAAATGTGAAATATTTTTGAAATCTCTTTTTGTATAAGCAGAGTTACTTAAATTTAAAAATAGCATTTAATAATAAAATGTGACCACCACATAACAGAAAAATCATAAATACTCCACACCCATAGGAGAATGAAATCTTGTTGAGAAATATTAAAGTAAAATATATGTTCCTAAGGTGAGAAACACATTTAAAAATTTCTCATTCCTCATATTAAGTAAAAGTAAATATGCAATGAGGTTCCTCTAAGAGGTCTATCAGGGATTCTCCTAGTCTGAGTGAGATGAAGGCAGAAAAAAAAATCCCTTGTCTCTCTTACTCTTTCCTACAGTGTATTTAATTTATTTATGTTATTTTATACATTTAATCTTTCATTCAATACTTATTTGGTGTCAGACTTTGGAATGTTCTGGAAATAATTTTTAGCAAGTAAGCAAGAATTTAACTATGTATTTAGTAAATAGAGTTCCTGCCTGACATTCAAGTTTTTTATATTTTTAATAGTTCATTTTGATAGGTTATGAGTTTAGGGTGACCTTAGCACTACAGAACCCCTCTGAAGATCACAAGAAATGTAGAAATTTCATTGAATCTTTGTTACTCACCACACAGAGATTAAATGCTCCATGTGTTTTCATGTTCTGAAATCCTTAGGTACTGTAATATTACTGGAAAAATAGGAACATCAGTTGTGATATGCATATTAATAAAAATATTAAAGAAAGCTGTTCAATTATTAGTTATGATCACTTAGTATATATAATGTGCATGGCACAGTTTTGTCTGCATTGAAACATGTTTACTTATATGATCTTTTTCTCATCATTTCCTGGCAGTATATCATAGGAGTTAAGAGCATGCTCTGGAAAATCATGAGCTTTGTGGTTATGGGATCATCACTGTATCTATGTTGACAGCTTCCTCATTCACCAGTATCTGCACAGGTAAAATAGAGATAATAACAGTTGCTTTAGTCAACTTTAGCATGGTTATGACCAGAGTACTTGACAAAAACAACTTAGAGGGGGGAATGTTTCTACTGTGGGCTCACAGTTTGAGAGGTCTCCATCTGTAGGCATCTGACACTACTGATCTTGTCCCAAGGCAGCACAGCATGAGGGAAGGGCCCATAGGAGGAAAGTCAGCTCATGGCCGGGTGGGGAGGAGACAGGCAGAGGAAAGGCTGCAGGAAAGAGGCAGCCTTCCAGGGCACATCTTCAGTGACCTCCTCCAGCCAAGCTCCTCCTGCCTACAATTACTACCCAGTCAGTCCATTCAAACTAGGATAACCTATCAGTTCACTGCCCTCATAATCTAATCATTTATCTCTGATATTTCTACATTAACAGGTGCTTTGTGGACACACCTTGAATCCAAATCATAACAGCAGTGTTTATATCTCATGAGTGTTATAGAGATTATTGCCCAATACCACTATTTGTAATTATTTATTTTTTATTTTCATTAGAAGGATAGCATATGAATGCATATACACGATTGAAGCTAGAGATACAAAGCCCTGATTAAGAAGAAATTTACAAATATGAGAGAATCATCCTGGATTAGGTGTTCTCCACTATTTTGCAACCATGTATGGTTGTATCAATGAAGAATTTATGAATGACATTATGGTTTTTCTATATCCTTTAGGCATTCCTTGCTGAGATTGTTCGATATCTTTTGATCCTTTCTTCAGTTAAATCAATATTGGATTTGAGGTATCTTCATCTGAAATGACTTTGCTGCTAAACAATTTCTTAATCTTATTTTTCATCTGAGCATTTCTTAAGGTATAGATTAACGGATTTAACATAAGAGTAATCATAGTATAGAATACAGCAATGGCTTTATCAATGGGTAAATTAGTTGCAGGCCTCATGTACACAAATATGCAGAGAACAAAGAACAGGACAACCATTGCGATGTGGGAAACACAGGTGGACAGGGCTTTGCGCCTACCCTCCAGGCTGTGAGTCCTCAGGGAATGCAGGATGACCACATAGGAGACCAGCAAGAGGAGAAAGTTTAACAGGCAGATGAACCCACTGTTGGCAGCAACAAAGAGCCCCAGAGTGTGGGTATCAGTGCAGGCCAGATTGAGCAAAGGGTTCAGATCACACATAAAGTGATCTATGACATTAGGGTCACAGAAGAATAGTCGGACAATAAAGAGGAGCTGGATGGTTGTGTGGAGAAAGCCTCCCACCCACAACATTCCCACTAATAGGTGACATACTCTTTGATTCATGATAGTTGCATAGTGCAAGGGCTTGCAGATGGCCACATAGAGGTCATAGGCCATCACTGTAAGTAGAATGACCTCAGCACCTCCAAAGAAATGTTCCCCAAAGATTTGAGTCATGCATGCATGGAACAACATGGTTTTCCTTTTTTGCAGTGAATCTACCATTGGTTTAGGGGTATTGACAGATGCTTAGCAGGCATCAGTAAAGGAGAGATAGGACAGGAAAAAATACATAGGGGACCCCAACAATGAGCTGGCCATGATGGTGATCACAATAAGCATATTTCCCACCTTGCAGATGATGTATATGAGCAAGAACATAGCAAATTTGATTTTCTGCAACTCTGGATTTTCAGTAAGGCCCAGAAGAACGAACTCCATCACATTATTCCTATTCTCCATGCATTTCATGTAAAAGTTACTCAAATATCTGCAAAAAACAATCCAACTTTGAATTTGTTCAACTTCTCCATTCTAATAAGTAAATAAAGAATAGATTCTATTGATTTGTAAGAATATATGTGCAGATTTTTGTATTCATATTTTTGACTGAGGTGAAAAAAATGTTCTGAGTCTTAAAGAATACTGCCCCTCTCAGTGCAGATTCTGCAAAGACTATATATGGAAGCAAGGCCAGAGGCTGAACATCCTTAATTGTCTGAGATGGCTGAGAGACTAATTTGAATTCAGAGGCTACATTCATAGTGTCATGTAAACCCCAAATCAGAGGTAGGAGCGGAATGTGACTGCCTTTAAGGTATAACTAATGAATGTTGCCCTTTTTTCCTTAGGAAATGGGGAAAGGTGAGAGCTTAATAAGAATAGGAGTCAAGGATGATGGTAGCTTAAGGAAGGGGAAATGAGATATTACTATTGTAATTGTCATTTTGTGTCCTGGATGAAGCAGAGTGGGGTTAAGTAAGGGGTGAAAGCCAGAGATCATAATTCATGTAGCAGATTAATTAATGATAACAACTGATGTAAAGAGAAGAGGATGACACTTAGGAAAATGTAACCAATGTACAAAAGAGCAACTATAAAATAATTCATAATATTTGTTGAATGAATCTAATAACTCTATGACACCTAATTATAAAGCAAGTAATATTTGTTCCATGTATAGCATGCTACCAAGTGCTTCACATGCACAATTCCTCCTAATACTTGAGATAAGCTCTGTGACTGATATTATTCCATCATTCTTACACATAAGGAGATAATCTCAGAAACTAACATGAACAACTGTAATAACCTTGAATATGTCAACTGACGGTAACTGAACTCTATGTATGTTCTAAACATTTTATAGAGATGTGCAGATCTAGTTCTCAAAAAAAAAAGGTTAATAAATGGTTAAGGCTATCATTTATTTTTACTCATCTTTATGCTATTTTATATATGCACAGAGGAATTAAGGATTTCATTTCAGAACAAGTTTCTAATAAGTAACAGAGTCAAGAAGAGAAAAATTAGATTATTAGATTTTTTTTATTCTAAGATGGTGTATTATGATGTTAGTCAGGTTGACTTTAAAATTGTGATCCTCCTGACTCACCCTCCTGAGTAAATGGGATTTATAGGCATGTATTTCTGTGCCTGGCTTTAAGTTAGTCCTTTATTTATTTTTTGTCATCCAATTCTTTAACATATATTGTTCCTTTCTCCTTAACCTATAATTCTCATACTATGTTATACTAAACAATGATGAACAACTTCAGAGGGAAGTTTAGCAAAGCAATTTCATCAGTAGGCACAAAGACACATAATAATTCATTTCAACTCCCAAATGTTAAGTAAATGAGTGTTTCTTCATTTTGGAAGGGCTCCTTTCACTTGGTCTGTCCCTCACACCCAGTTCTTCCTTCTCTAATAACACTATAAAATATTGACCCCAGAGTTAGATGGAAAATATGAACAACCTCATGGTGGTTAAGAGAGAGACTGGTTTGGGAGACAGTAAGACCAGATTCAAATCCTGTTTCTTCTGCTTGCAACTTCTTTTACCTGGGTACAGTTCCTGGTCCTGCACACATCTGCTTTATCATCTACAAAGTGAGAGTGAAAATATCACCTCTTGAGTTTTTTGAGAATTGATTGTTACATGAGCACATTCATTACAGTTCTGGGGACACATATAGGGCTTTCATTTATTTCCATAACTGTGTATGAACTCAGAAAAGCTAAATGGACAGTTTAAACAAGAATATAGAGATATTTTCAAGCCTCCAGTCAGTTCAGGAGTAATCCTCTGCATTACTGCTTTAAAGAATACAAAGAGACCTGTTCTAACCACAGCAATTGATCCCAGAAAAACTTCCTGTTTGTACTAGGGCTCTGCAGCTTATGATTTGTGTCATTTAATATTTATATCAAAGTCTTATGTGTGTTAGAAGTGTACTTAAATTTCATTTTTATCTGCACAATTAGTCTTGGTTATTAAATGAGATATCTCAAGGCGAACTAACTTTTTTTTGTTAGAGGTCTGTATTTTGTACATAGTTTCATCACTATGAGTCTCAAATTGTCTAATGTTAAATTTTCTCTATGATATTTACCAAATATCTTTTGAAAAAGTGGGATGAGGATGAACTATTCTATAACAGTATTCAACAAATGACACTGACTATATGTAACAAATCTAGAAAAGTATTGATCTCTGCATATGAAAAATTACAAAATTAATAAATATCAGCACTGTTGAAAATCTTACCTTAGTAGTTTTAGATTATTTTAATTATGTTTTGAGTGTCCAGAAACAATTTCATCTTCATAGAGACCTCCTCTTGAAATAAGAATTTTAGTATGAATTGGAAGTAAACTTTCAAAGATATTATTCAGGTAACCTAACATCAAATCAAATGTTGTTAAGGATGTATCTTTAAAAGACTAAATCTTTTCATTTAGCTTAAATCCTAATATATTTTAATGGAAAATCTGTGATTTTAATTTAGAATGGATTTTCTTGATACATTATGGGGAAATGAAAATCATTCTGTTGTGCTGGTCCAAGAGGACAGAAGGCAGGAGGTTAGGAAGAAAAGTAATCAAGTAGGTCACTGATGATGAATCTCATCCTGGATGAATCAACTGCAACAAAATTATTATCATCTCACAATATCAGGATATTTAAGAGCTTTCCAGAAGGATTTAGAGAACTTGCTTGTACTTGTGCTTTCTCTCCCAGGAATTAATTGTATCTTTTCATGGAAATATAGAAACAGGTATTCTAGAAAGATATATTTGAGAATCTCCAAACTCTGAATGGGGAATTATATTCCCTGAAGTCGGAACATAATTTCTTTTTCAATCTGAAACTGGGTTGTTAGGAAAGCTGAATGTCATGTAAATAGGATTGTAGCATAAATCCAGTGTGGGTACCAGTGATGCAGTTCCCCTATTATGTGTGTCATAGAGAGAGTTTCTTTCTTACTAATATTAAATCCTTTCTGAAAACCACTATGAATCACTTGAGAACTAAAGAAGTGAAGGCATATTAATGACAGCTATTTTGAAGTTTTTTACTCCACATGCTGCTTTTTCTGATTTTCAGTGTTTCTGAAGTAGACAGAAATCCAAGAAGGGTCTATGTAACAGTGCTCTCTGGGACACAGCATGGAATGATAGGCAACATTACAGATTTGGAGAGACATTTAAAACACAGTGAGTTCCAGTCATTCCACATTTTGTCCATTGTAAAAAGTGCCCTTGTTACTTATTTGCCATTTAGTCATTTTAGGAGGCCTGTGCATTTTTTTTTTCTTAAAAACCATTTCTTTGAGGTAATTAAGATACAAAAGGCTGTACATATATGAAATGTACAACCTGATGTCTTGGGAGATACACATACACATGTGAATCTGTCACCACAATCTATACCATGAAACTATCTGGTCACCTATCTGATCATATTCAAATGTGTCCACTTCTTATTTATTGTTATGATGAGGATAGGAAGAGGATGATGATGATGAGAACATCTAACACAAAACCAAACCTTTGAGAAATATTTTAAATATCCTGGACAGTATCCATCAGTATAGGCACAATGGTGTATAAATCTCTGGACCTTATGCATGTTGTTCAACCAAATCATCATACCCTTTGATTGGCCTCTTCCTCCTCCTCCCCTCTTCCCAGCTCTTGAGAACCACTGTCCCACTCCCTATATCTCTGAATTAGACTATGTTAGATTTATCCTTAAATGATGTCATGTTGCATTTGCCCTTTAAAAATCTTAAAAGCTTGACACCAAAGAAAACAAGAGAAAATAAACAAAAACTACCAAAAAAAAATTAAAAACCAACAGCAAAAACAAAAAGACAAACAAATAACCCAATCAATAAATGATGAAAAAAACAAACAGACATTACTTAAAAGAAGAAATGCAAGTGGACAACAAATATATGAAAAAATGTTCAATATTGCTAGTGATCAAACAGAGGCAAATTAAAACTATACTGATGAGCTGGAGTTGTGGCTCAGTGGTAGAGTGTTTGCCTAGCACATGTGAGGCACTGGGTTCATTTCTCTGCACCATGTGAAAAAATAAATACAGGAATTGTGTCCATTTACAATTTTAAAAAATCCTGAAATTTCATGTCACTCCTGTTAGAAGGGCAATTGTCAAGAATATCAATAATGATTTTCTTCTTTATAAAGACTGACATTATTATTATTGCAATTATTTTAGGAAACTCCATACTATTTTTCGGTAAAGGCTGAACCAATTTATATAATCCCAACAGTGGAAAAGGTTTTCCTTTTCTCATATCCTAAACAACATTTATCATCTTTTTGTTTTTGTTTGTTTGATTTTTATAATTTCCATCCTATTGGATTGAGTTGATATCTCATTGTGATTTGATTTGCAATTTTTCTGATGTTTATATTGGCATCATGCACCATTTAATTTATCTGCTGGACATTGGTTTGTTTTCTTTGGAGAAATGTCCATTCAAGATATAGCACATTTTTTTTTTACCAATTTTTTTTTTTTTACTAATGTATAGAATGTAAAAAGCTGTACACATTAATGAAGCACCATTTAATACATGTACATATTGCATAATGTTTAAATCAGGCTAATCATGTACATCTCCTCATTTATCATTTCTTTAGAGTGTAAACTTTCAAAATTTTTTCTTCTAGTTTTTTTGAAATGCACTGTACATTGTTATTACCATCACCTGATTGTGCTATAGCACACCTGAGCTTCTTATTCCTCACTAACTGCAGCTTATTACCCAGAGATCAGTATTTCCCCCCCATATCCACCCCTTGATCTCCCCAGTCAATTGTAATCACCAGTCTACTTTTAATGTCTATGAAATTGATCTCTTTATGTTCCACATTTGACTGAGGTTGTGCAGTCCTGTCTTTCTGTGCCTGGTTTATTTCCCTTAACATAATGATCTCTAGCTTGTTGATGCAAATGACAGAATTTCATTCTGATTTAAGCTGAATACTCCATTTTGTATATGAGTCATATATTTTGAATCTATTCATCTACTGATAGATACTGACATATACCCAGGAGTAGGATAACTGGATCATATGGCTGCTCTATTTTTAGTTTTTTGAAGAATTTCCATACTGATTTTCATAGTGACTGGTAAAGTTAAACCTGACTTATGACTTTGCTGCTTTTCCTCCTGTTTACTCAGAATTTACCTAAGTTTGGAAAATATTTTTAATGATCCATTTGAATAGGTTATCTACAATATGGCATTTTCAACTTCTTCTTGAAATCCAAGAATTCAAATATTTCATCTTTTAATTCTACCTTAAAGTTTCCATAAGCTTTGTTAATTTCTTTTAATTCTTATTTTCTTTTTACTCCTCAGACTGTATTTTCAAATAAGTCTTCAATCATATTAAGTATCTTTTTGATCTATTTTTGCTATTGATGCCCTCTAATTAATTAAATAATGTATTTGTTGAGCTTGAGGATTTGATTTTTAATTTCTTTTGGTCTACATTAGAGTATCAAATGATTTTTCTGTGTTCTCTTAAAACTTATTGAGTTTCTCTATGAAGGGTCACTTGGGTTTGGGTAAGGAAATTATGAAATAGGTCTGGAACATCATTCCCTAAATTAGGAGATAAATTGTGCATTGCTGGCATTTTTGTGTAACAACAAACTGCTTCTGATGGTCTTATTGAAAGGTATGGGATAGAAGTATTTACCAGATCATTAGTTATATATGAACTACAAGGGGAATGTATTAATTTGTTCAAGCAATGACACCACTTTGGGCACAGCAGCTGAAATTGGAGTTTCCATCTGATTAAGCATAAGAAATTCCACTATAATTTTGTCATAACCATCTGTCTTTTGCACAGAACAAGCAGTTCAATATAATGTGGTGAGAATATCATTGGTGGATCTTTCAAGTTCCTGATGATGGCAGCAATCTCTGAAATCTCTCTAGAAATGCAATTGATCTTTGTAAATTGTAATACAATACTACTTTTACTGTGCAATATAGAAGTTTGCTTTTGTTTCACTATTTCCCTGGATAGAGACAGTTCTACTAGTTCCTGCTTGGCCTTTTCCACCATAATATTCTTTGTTCCATAGGTTCAGTAGTCACAGCAATGCCTGATTATTTTTCTTTGCCTAATGAACGGTTAATCTGAAAAACACTTCCGGGTATCAAACAAGGAGGGGAGACATATTCACATAAATCCAAAGCAGTTGCTCCTGGCTCCTATCTCAGGCATGTTCAATTTCTCTTTGATTTTAGGGGTCTGAATATGCAGAGTGGCTCAAGTCTGGAAGTTGGTTGAGGGAACATGACTTTCTGATTTGAGGATTCAGTTTCCATTTCATTCACTTGAATTTTCTGCTTAAATATATCAAGTAAAATCTCCTTAGGATTTCTATAGTACTTCACTACAGGAAGCCTAAAATCAACCAGCCAAGATCACAGATCTTTTCAGGTCAGCAGGTTTCTTCTTTAACTCTGATGTTCACTTGTTACCATCTAGGGGTATTGGGTCTATTGTCTCTGTTCAGGAAAGAATTGAAGAAAGAGACACAGAGTGAGCAAGCAGCAGGTTTATTGATAAAGTGACAGAGACACATTTCCCCAAAGAAAACCCAGAAATCTGGTGGAGTAGTTTTGGAATTTTTTTTTTTTTAATGATTTCTGGAATTTCCTCTTTTCCTTATCTTCTCCCTGTCCACAATTTCCTCCCTATTATTAAATGGTGGTCCCCTCTGTCCACTCGCCTGCTTTAGTTTTTCTATTGGATCCCCACTAGGGGCAGGAGTACCAACATGTCAGTCTGATTGGACCCCCCTGTGCCCAGGAGCACTCTCATCAAGCAGACCCTCTCCATGCTCCTTTGTTCTGGCCCATCTCCTGACCTCCTTACTCACCATCTTGCCCTGGCTCTAAGCCCTTCTATCCTCCCTCACACTCTGGTAAACACAACACCAAAACCTGGGAGGTGGAGTGCTGCCACTTGGCCCCTTGCCTTCCCTGGACCAATTATTCACTTTGCACTTAGAGTTTCCAGTCCAGGGACCACAGTTTCCATGGAGGGATCCCTCTGACAGGGAGGAGCACTCAGAGAAGTCTTCAAGGATGTCAGGGCTCCTCTCACAAACTTACTACTCACAGTTGTGATGGAGGTTAGTCTTTTGGATTAGTCTATGGGGTGAGTAGGTCTTAAGTGACAAATTGCACTGCATTTTGATTTCTCTGTGCCTTTGAGTCCCTTTCTAGCTCACTCACTGTGAGCCTCATTTGGTTCTTATTACAAATAGCCAAATAGAGACCCTTTCAATTCCCTGAGCTGCAGTGCTAAAGAAACAATCTTTGCTTAGTGGAGCCTCTATCAGTAAATTTGACCTGATCCAAATTTACATTTACTTCATCATTCTTGCTTATTCTTAACATGTATTAACACATATACTCCTGCCTTCATGTCTGCATAAATTAGAAAGATCTTGAAGCCGTTGGAGTATATTTCACCTTTTCATGGTCACACATTGAGCTTCTCTAGGAGCCTGCTGGGACTTGAGTCCAGCTAGAGGTCTAGGAATCAAGAAGGGGTCCAGGCTAGGAGTCAGTCCTAAAGAGAGTCAGTCTTGCCTCAGGGAAACTTCCTCAGGGGGCAGCCACTATGGTCTGTTCATGCACTGTTGCAGCATTCCTTAGACAGGCTGGGGAGAGCACATACTGGTGGTTTCAGAGCCCCTCTGCTGGAGATGGAGAGGCCCTTTTCACTTGCAAAGTTCTCTCCACTCCATCTCTGCAGTTCCTAATCTATCTAGTGATGGAAGCCAGAACATGCATCTCACCCATGACTCCTTTCTTTCTAATCTTCCAAATCAATTGATCACTTTGTCTATAACTTCTAAATATATAGGGAACTGTTTCTCTATTTCAGTTTGTGCTAATGAACCTGAAGTGGGATTTCTATGAATGTGTCAAATGGAAGCAGGGGCTGGAGGAGTCTGATGAGAGAGGGAGAAAATATGTGGTGCCATGAAGTCAGGGTTTAGCCTGGGCCTTGGCAGCTCTGGAGTGCTCGTTGTGTGATCTGAAGCTCAGCCCCATCCCTGATGCCCATCCAGTAAGGAAGGCAAGTTTTTGAGAAAAAAGAAAAAAAAAGCTTCATTGATTTGCTAGAGAAAGAGAAATACAAGAAGACTCCTGACCCAAAGTCTGTGATTTCCTCCATCAGAGGCAACAGAGAGATTTTAAAGAGTTGATTCAAAGGGATCCCAATTTTCTCCCGAGATTAGGAAGAGGGATTGTGGAGAAGAAATGAGGAAGGGAAAGAGGGAGAAGAGAAAAAATAGGTCTGTTTTAGAACAGCAAGGGCTACATTCAAAGCATGAAGTTGACTACTGTTAAAATTGTAGTACATAATTTGTTCTGCAGGGGGAAAGGGCACACACAACCTTTTTAAGACACTTGTGATAGTCTTTTATTTTTCCACTTGAGATCCATAAAATAGTGGAAATAATCCCTGGATAAAAACTCCTACTTTCTTTGGTGTAGTTGTCCAGAGAAGGTTAGGGCTATGAACTCTAAGCAGCCCAGAGCCACAGCACCTGGGTCTTGTGCACAGTGGCCTGGTTGTGGAATTTGAGCATGATTCAAGTATCCACCACACTCTGCCTCTTCACAAGCAGGACCAGAATTCAATCCCAGCCTTTCACTGTCAGATCATTATACTAACTTCTGTTTTCCTGCTCATACTGGGGCCAAGTTGTTGTAATCTGAAATATAATTGAATCATTCACCACCTTAGAAATACTTTCTATATTTGCCCAAGGTTTCTACCATTAAACTTTAACATGACTTTGAGATCTTTTTTGATCTTGTCTGTTCTTGTCTCATTCTCAGGAGTTACAGTTTACCTTTACACTAGGTTGCTGTTCAGTTTTGTGCCTGGCACTTGGGTTTAAGCGAATGAATGTTGAATAAAAATATAAATTAATAATCACAACCATGTTGAATGATTTAGCTTTCCTGAATATTTTGTTTTTAACTTACCTGTCATAGGAATTCTTTGATCCAACCTCTTGACCCTTCACTCTCCTTACCCACTCCCCAGGTCTTTGTTTGTTGTCCATACAATATTTTTTCATAGAACCCTGTCCATCTTAACATGTACTTATAACACTCAGTGGTATTTTTCTACTTCCTTCTGGTGTCTCTCACTTAAGCACCAAGAAAGAAGAACCTAGGCATGTTTTATTTACCTCAGAAGTCCCCCAAATATTAATACTTTTGGAATCAAATCTTGGGGTTTGTTAATGAGTGAAGGAGGTATTGAACAAAAAACAATCCTGAAATTGTTTTGTATAGACAGATGCACCTTCTTGACAAAATAGGTTTTACTAATGAAATGTTACCACCAGGTAACAGAAAAATGATAAACAGCCCATAAGCAGAGGATCATGAAATCTTGCTGGGGGAATATCACAATATAATGTATGCTCATATACTGAGAAACTTGTTCTAAGTTCTTTCTCATTCCTCGGTTTACACAGGGATAAAAACAAATTGTGATTTCCTTTAGAGGTCAGTCTGAATGAGTAAAAAAAAAAAAAAGAATCTTTAGTTTTCAGTATTTTTTTTTACTGTATATTTTATTTAACTTATTTATGTTACATTTAACATTCATTCTTTATTCACTATTTATCATGGACAAAATGTTTTGACAAACTGTAGAAAATATTGTTTGCCATCAGGCAACTACTTAGTTGAGTCCATCTGTGCATTAATCAACTAGGAGTTTCTGTCTGAAATTCAAGCATTATTTGATTTGACTCACCCCTCATTCTCCTGGATTATCAGAGTAGAGTGAATTGAGTGTACGATGCTGTCTAAAGACTACAAGGAAATTTGGTTAAGTCTGCATTACTTCCAATCAAAAGTTATTGTTGCTTCAGTTTTGTAGCTCTAAAGTCCATAGTTACCATAATACTCCTCGAAACATATTACCATCAATTGTGATATGCATTCTTATAAGAATTTTTTATGAAAATCATTAGATATTTAGGTATGAAATTCAACTAGTGTATGAAGTGTGTCCAATACTATCTTTTTTCATAAATGGTAATTACTACAATAACATGATCTATTTATTATAATTACTTGGTCTTATAATACAGGAATTAAGAGTATAATCCAGAAATCTATCATATTCTGATTTCAGAATAATTGATACATGTATTCAGATAACTTCTTTCTATTAGTTTCCTGACAGATAAAATGGGAACAGTAATTATGCTCTGCTTATTTCTTTTGAGTGTTATAATCATTTTTGCTACATACCAACATATGTAGCTATTTAATTTTTGTTGGCTCAACATATGAATCCATGTATGGAAATGAAGGCAGCAAAAGCAAGCCCTGATTTGATTAAAGTTTCCAAATATGCAGAGTGGTCATGAAGTAGTTATTTTCCTTCCTTGAAAGCAATAGTGTTTTGATTATTAGCTTTTGATTTTAATTCTTTGTGTTTTACATTTATGAATAATACTGGGATTCATGATCCAAACAAAACATAATTTGCTAAATCTCAAGAGATTGATCAAAAGAATTTTGAATATTTTTTTATTTTTTTTATCTCATAAATGCTGCTCGCTAAGATCATGCAAAAGGGCCTTTCCTCAGTTAAATCACTGTTGCTCTTCAGGCATGTTTGTCAACAGAAAGAAACTTCCTAGTAAGTAATTTTCTAATGGTACTTTTCATCTGGGCATTTCTCAAGGTGTAGATCACAGATTTTAACATGGGAGTTATTGTAGTGTAGAAAACAGCAACTGCCTTGTCAATAGGTAGACCTGCAGGTCTCAGGTACACAGATAAGGAAGGAAAGAATAAAAGGATCACTGTGATGTGAGAGACACAGGTGGACAGTGCTTTGTGCTTACATTTTAGACTCTGTGTCCTCAGAGAGCACAGGATGACCACGTAGGAGACCAGCAGGAGAAGGGAGATGAGCAGGCAGATGAAGCCACTGTTGGCAATGACAAAGAGCCCCAGAGGGTAGGTATCAGTGCAGGTCAGATTGAGCAGAAGATTCATGTCACACATAAAGTGATCAATGACATTAGGGCCACAGAAGGGTCATGGGAAGATGAAGAGGAGCTGGATGGTGGCATGAAGACAGACTCCCATCCAGGACACTCCCACTAGCAACATACAAACTCTTCAGTTCATGATGGTTGTATAGTGCAAGGGCTTGCAGATGGTCACATAGTAGTCATAGGCCATCACCATAAGCAGGACGACCTCTACACCTCCTAAGAAATGTTCCTCAAAGATTTGGGTCATATATCTATTGAAGAGAATGATCTTTTTTTGTAGGATTCAAACACATATATTTGACCTTTCCTTGGCTGCCAACACCCAGGATCCTCTTAAGTGAGCCTGTCTGACTAATGATGCTCCCATTTTGCACAATCCTGCCAGGCTTCAAGACCCTCACCACTGCCCAGTTATCTGTCTTCCTCGATGTTTAGCTGTATCTCACCTACAACACAGGCTGCCTTCATTCTTTTACTAATGCTATTTTTGAAATCTTTAGGTTCAAATCCCTCAAAATCTATTTCAAATATATAGGCACAGAGTGGAGGTGAAAGAGCAGGGTCCATGGAATCAAACGAACCTGAATTTAACCACTAACCATGTGACCTTCAGCAAGTCACTCACCTTCTTGATGCCTTAGTTTCCCTGCTTTTCTTCAAGTTGAAGGGTGGTTGATAGATAAGGTAAATATAGAAGCAGATGCACAATGCCTGACACATAACCCTCCCCCCACATTTGCTCTTCTTCACTCTATCAGCAGCCAGTTCTAAGTAGGTGCTGTTCCCCAAACAGGCTAAGCTTGCATATTTATTATTCAACTGTGTAGCCCACAGGACACTGGTCATGAAGGGATTAAGCAAGATGCCTTGCCTATTTCCTAATATAAAGAAAATTTAAGGACAATATAAAGAAATTTTCATTATGTATGTCTCCCCTTGTGCCCCCGAAGGAGCTGTTCCTAAGTCAGACTTTCAGCTGGAAGAAAATCTGCTTATGTAAAAACCTTTCAAAAGCCTTTCTTATACACTGTTTGTGGGAATGTAAATTAAAACAGCCATTATGGAGGCTCCATAAAAATGTAAAATTAGAACTACTGTGTGATCCAGCAGTTCCACCACTGGGAATATTTCCAAAGGAAATACAATCTTGTGTCAAAGAGACAGTTGTCCTCCCATTTTTATTGCCAAACTATTCATAATAACCAAGATATCTATCTTGATGCCCATCAAGTGAGGAATGAGAAAAGAAATGTGGTATAGGTAACTCATGGACTACTACTATGCCATGAGCAAGATGAAATCCTGTTATTTGCAACAGCATGGAGAGACATGGAAGGAATAATATTAAATAAGTCAAACATAGAAAGACAAATGTCACACTCTTTCACTCCTATGCCGAGGCTGGACAAAGCTGATCTCAGAGAAGTTAGGAACATAATAGTGATTACCGGAGGCTGGGGAGAGCAGGTGGGAGGAAGAGTGGGGGAGCTGGTAAACATGTACAATGTTACAGTTGGACAGGAAGAAGGTATTATTGTGTTTCTTTGCACAATAGGGTGAATAGGGTTGCTAAGAATTCATAGTATATCTAAAAGTAGTTAAATGAATTTTGAATTTACTCACTACAAAGGAATGGTAAAAGTTTAAGGTAATGAACATGCTAACTACCATGATTTGATAATTGTAGAATATATGAATAAATCAAAATACCACATTATAACCCAGATATGCACAATCATTTTGTGTCAATGAAAAGATTAAAATAATTTCAAAAATTTTTCTCTTCTATTCACAGTGGGCAGAGAACATAGAATCTCATCAGTGTACTATGATTCCAGCAAAGACAGGAGAGGCACAGAAATGCCCAGCGGGGAAGGACTGGAAGACATGGGGTCTCTGCCCCAGTCAGCATTGGCAGAGTACACAGGCACAATCTTCCCTAGAAATCATTGGGTAATACTTGGAGCTCATGAACTATATTATTTTCTTGTGTAACTGTAAGAAATAAAAATTAGGACAAGAAAGTGAAGGTGTGAAAAATACTTTCCAATAGAAAGAATCCTATGCAACGAGAATATCACTGAACAGGATCCAAAATGGAAACTCAATATTAAAATTGTATTGATTAAATTCCATTCCCATTTTTTATTTGTTGGTTTTGTGTGTGTGTGTGTTTGTGTGTGTGTGCATGTAATGTGTTAAAAACAGCATGAGATTTCACAATCTGTTAGTGGACTTGTAGTATCACATTTTAAAGTTATTAAATAAAGCATGAATCCAGAAATTCTCATAAAGTATTTCCATTTCTTTTATGAAGCTCTCAGTTGAAAAAGATTTTTGAAATTATATTCATCCATTCACTCAAAAACTGTCCACTGAAATCAAACCATGTTATCAAGCACTGCCCTAAGCCCTTATCACACAATGTTGATCAGAAAAGATAATGTCCCTAATCTTATGAAGCAGATATTTAGTGGAGGGAAATTATACAAGATATAAATAAAAATGCAAAACTCAGTGATAATAAATCCTATGGGGGAAATCTAAATACTGTGGAGTAGAAGAGAAGTACTGGAGGAGGTGTTATGACTTAGTCAAAAAAGGCCTATAAAATGACCTTTGAAAAGAAATATAAAGGTAGGCAGGGAACAGGACAGAGAGACACGTGGGTGGGGAGTGCTTCAGGCAAAGGGAGAGGTGCTCATTGCAATGTCCTTAACATAGGTTACTAACCAGCATGTGCAGGAATTGCAAGAAGGCCAGATGAGTCTAGGGCTAAGACACAGGAGATGGCATCAAAAACTCAGGGATTATCAGGGCCTTCCCTTATTCCTCCTGAGAACCTTTGGCACACTTCATATAGTACTTATTACGCTGTTTTGTAATTGTTTTCTAAATGGCCAGTTTGACAGAATACCTCTGAGTTTCTGAAGCATACAGACTATCTCTTTCATCTCTTTCTCTAATTCCAAGCATAGATTCTGCCTGTAATACATAATCAATCTCTCCTTATTGGACAAATTAATTACAAATCATACAATAGATTTATGCAATACTGGAAGATTAAGCCAAGTCTCAGCAGGAGTTTAAACCTCCTGTTATCAACAGAAAAGACAGGTGTTGGCATTTTCCAAATGCTTTGGCTCTGAGGGCACATAAATTAAAGCTCTGCAGTGGTCTACTCATGGCACACTGGAGACAGCACTGTGAACCCAACTCCTAGGTCTGTGGTTAGATGGAAATATCTACTGAACTTAGCAAAGTGCAGCAACAGAAGTAGAGGACTACCACTTTAGTGAAGAAGCCCAAGGCCTCATGGAAGACATGAAGCATGGGTGACCCTACCCACAAGGCTTATGTGAAACAGGAAGGTGACAGGAATGGCAATGGCTATGTGAATCTCAGGAGTTATGGTGGGATCCAGGGCAGAAGCAACCAGAGGAAGAGGCAAACTCTCTTCTGTGGTTATGTACTCCCTGCACATGAGACCACAAATCCATTTTATCAGTTCTCATCTTGGATGCTGTAGGAATTGGTCAGTGTTTTCCAAGTTACTCCTCCATACCTGAAGTGCTCAGAAGCAGTTCCAGGGAGCATGCTGGAACCTCTGGGCCTCTGGTAACCTGCCCCAGCTTGACAACAGCACATTTGCTACATCACCAACTTTTGCATGAAGAGATGTAGGAGCTCAGAGAGCAGCACAGAAGCTGCAGGCAGCCTAGTTATGCCAGAGTCCACAAGCCAGACATCGACCATAAACATCAGTATACCACGAACGTTCCCTCTGCCACTCAGGTACCCATGTAAGTACTTAAGGTCCAAAGAAAAAGTTCCTTGGAGCATCATGTTTGTCCTTCACACTTTGAATATATTAACCCACTGCCTTCAGGTTCCAGGGTTCTGATGAGGACTTTGTGAGGAAATTATGATGGAAGTACCTACCCTCTCATCCTCACATATGGTAATAATGTCCCTATGTCCCTATGTCTTATGGAACAAAACATGTATCATGATGTGTGGTGCTACCATCCTTTGGACACCAGTCATTCTAAGTTGAAGAAAAATGAATTTAATATCTTGGATGTAGATATGATAAAGTCTTTACAAACCAAAAGTTATAGACTTTTGAGCTCAAAATGAAAAGGCCATTGAAGCATTCTACAGGTTTTAATTTACAAACAAGTAACCATCAGTCTCCATAATCCCCTAAGGAAATAACTTTTCAAGCCTCTCCTCTCTTATTATGAGAGTGGAAAAAGTCTGGGAGGCCAGAGAGACAATTATTGTACTTAATAGCCAGTTGTGACTGGGTCATTTCCTGCTCTGACCTCACAATGGCCATTGTGGGGAAATTTCAAACACCAGAACACCAGTTATACATCAGGCCCTGGCTGTGACTATATCTATATCTATATCTATATTAATATCTATATCTATATCTATCCACCTATCTATCTATAAACAGATTTAGTACATACCCTCATTTGGTGGTTTGGGTTTTAGATCTTATTTTTTTGGAGGAGGTGATTCTTTATTTTCTTTTTTTCTTTTTCCTTTATTCTTTTTTCTTTCCTTGCTTTTCAATTAACATTGTTTCTTTTTGTTGCTTCTTACAATGTGTAGTGAGAATAGTGGGTTTAGTGAAGGGATGAGGTTCTCTCAGTCAGCTCCTTCTTTAATGATATGTTCATGAACTGTTATAATGTTCTGAGGGACATTGTTTATTCTTTTTTAATCCCACCCCAAAATAATATAACAGGCATTATCCAGCCATATAAATAAGAAAACACAAGTTTCAGGAAAACCAATATTTCTCAATTTACACAACACTGAATATCAAAGCACCAGTCACATATTATTGAAATTACTGGTTTACACATAAAGTATTGTCATCTGCACTCACAGAAGAGTAAGATCCTTGAGATTCTCATGTTTGTGTCTCTCCTACTTCCCAGCACAAAGCCTGATACATATTACATACATGAATGGCATGTGTTGAATGACTAAATGAAAGGATAAAAAATACAAGAACAAATTTAGCTCTAATGCATTTTTTATTTTAGATTCAAAGTCTTCATCCTCCCAAGGAAGTAGAACCAACATTTAGGAAATCGCTTGGTCATAGTCTTACTTTCTAATGTAATTTTAATGAGTCCATGATATAGAAAACAAAATACTCTAGAAGACATTTAAACCCAGGTGACTCATCTTCTCCCTGCTTAAGAACGCTCAGTCATAGCAGGTCATAATGACATCATAATGGGTCATTAAAAAAGGACAACAAATCATTATAACAACACCACAGGTGATTATGATATCATTAAAGGTCATTATGACACCACAGCAGGAAATTATGACATTAGAGCAAATCATTATGACCCCATAGCAGGTCAGTATGACATCATACAAAATCATTATGATACCATTGCAGGTCCTTATGACACAATAGAAGGTCATTATGGCATCTTGGTACATCATTGTAACATCATGACAAATCCTCATGACACTATAGAAAGGCATTATGACACCACAGCAGGTCTTGATGACATCATGAGAAGTCATTATGACACCACAATGGGAAATAATGACATCATAGCAGATTGTTATGACACCACAGGAGGTCTTTATGATAGCACAGCAGGTCACTGTGACAGCAGAGCAGGTCTTTATGACATCATAGCTGGTCATTATTACATCATGGCAGGGCATTATGACACTACAGTGGATCATTATGACATTATAAGATTCTTATGACACCATAGGTCATTTTGACACAACAAGTAGTGATACTGACACCACAACTTGTCATGATAACATCCTAGCAGATCACCATGACACCAAAGCAGGTCATCATGAGAGGTCATTTTGACACCATAGCAGTTCATTATGATACCATAGCAAGTCATTATGACATCATAGCAGATCACATATTAGGACTGAATCATTTTCCCCTGTGGTATGAGAAAGAATGTTCACTGCTGGTATTTTTGGATAAAACCACAGTACTATTGATGGTCTCTTACTGAAAAGTATAGAGAAGCCTTTGCCAGATCAGTAGCTACATACCAGGCACCAGGGGAATATGTTACTTCTTTTCAAGCAAGGAAGTCACATCGGGTTCAGCAGCTACACATGGAGTCTCCTTCTGATTAAGCTTATGGAATTCTACTCTAAGTTTGCTATACCCATCTCTATTCTGCACAGGACAAATAGTTCAGTTGAATGTGCTGAGACTCACCCCTACCCCTGTGTATCTTTTAAGTCCTTCCTGGTGGCAGTAGACTCTGAAATGCCTCCAGGAATTCAATTTGTATTTGTAATGCAACACGATACCATGTAATACAGTTTTGCTTTAGATTTGCTATTTTTCTAGCAAGAGGCAAGTGTTTTCCACTTGGCCTTTCCCACCTTATTCTTTTTCTCTTTTTAGGTCAGGATGCCAGTGTGGAGATTCTACCTCTCCTGAGTTTGTCTTTCCTAATTTTAATTATAGAACAGGACAAATGACTACCAAATGAGTGTGGGGTCATACCACACTGAGATAAAAACCTGAATTAAAATTACATTGATCACCTAAACTCCATGAGACCTTTCTCTTCAGGACCACTAATATTTGGGTGTTCTTTAATTAGTGTCAAATGATATTTGAGGTTCAGTTGTCACAGAGGTACCCAATTATTTCCTTTTGCCTAATGCACTGTTACACTGAAAAGGATGTAAGTTACCTTGAACAATGATGGGAGAAAGGCTCACATAAATTTTAGGCAGCATTCCAGCTTCCCTCCTCAAGCACACCCAACTTCTCTTTCATTGTAGGGGTTCTGATTCTGCAGAGTGGCTAAAGTCTGGAAGTTGATTGAAGGGACACGACTTTCTGTTTTGAAAATTCAGTTTTGTTTTGATTACCTGAAACTAAAAAAATATTCTGCTGAAATACATCAAGTAAGAACTCATTAGGATTTCTATAATATTTTCCTTTTAGGAAGCCTAAAACCAACTAGCCAATGTCATAGGTCTTTTCTGGTTTCATTACTTGGATTTCTTTGACTCTGTTATTCACTGTGGTGGCCACACCACCCAGACCTTGGAGGTGGAGTGCTGCCATCGTGGATTCAATTATTCAATTTATATTTAGATTTTTCCTGTCCAGGGACCTCAACTTCTACTGTGGAGTCCCACCAACAGGGAAGAGCAATCATAGAAATCCTCAAGGATGTCAGGACTCCTATCACAAATATATTACTCACGGTTGTGATAAAATGTATACATTGAACTCTTCTAGGGTGCATGAGACTTAAATGATAAATCACAGTGCATTCCACTTTCTCTAAGCCTTTGAATACATTTCTAACCCTTAACCCTGGAAAGCTCAGTACTTCTAGCTCACAAGGACTACATTTTGGTCCTTGTTGCAGCTAACTAACCAAAAAGAGCCCTTCCTAACTTCGTGACACACAACTATAAGAACATTTGCTTTGTGAATTTGCATCTATAAATTTAGCCTGATCCAACTTTGTTTGTTCCACCATTATCCCACATTTGATATTCATTGACACATATGTTACTGGATTCCTATCTCCATATATTAGAAAAATCATGTAGTTTTTCAGGAGTGTAGTGCACCTAGTCAGGGTCACACTTTGTAGTTCTTTTGGGGTAACTTTAGACTTGAATCTAAATATAGGTCTAGAAGTAATGAAGGGAAGTGGGATTTAGTCCTAAGTCGAGGCACCATTTTCTTTCAGGGCAACAGCCTACGGGAGGCCATGAGAGAATCTTTAGGCAATGACAAGTAATCTGTAGACAGGGGTGGAAAGACTACCTACTGGTAGCAGAAGAGCACTTCATCAGGATATACAGCAGCTTTGTTCACTTGCAAAGACTCACAGATCTCTCTGTTCCATATTCTCAATATCCTCTTCCATCTTGTGATGGGGGCCAGAACCTGAATCTCACCTGTGACTCATCTGTTTCCCTGTCATTTTGTGTTCCACAGATGCAGAACCTGATGTGGGGATTTCTATGAAGGTAATAGACAGAATCAGAAACTGAGGGAAACTGATGAGGTAAGGAGAAGAAGAATGTGGTATCAAAATAAGTTTGACTTTAGCCCAGGGACTTGACTGCTATGGAGTATTCATTCTATTACAAACTTAGTGTACCCATTTGAGCACATTGGATTTTTTTTCTTTTTTTAACACTGATCCTCCATGGAAAAGAAACACAAGAACACTCAAGTTGTTCTTTAATTTGACACTAATAATTGAACTCCCCTATAATACAGATGATAGAAGTGACTTCTCTCAAAAGGATATAAGGAAGGAAGACTTTACACATTCATTTTTGTAGAATTTTTAAATTTTTTTACTTTTATACAAAATGCCATGTTCCTCTTCAAATTTCAAATTCTAATTACTGAAATACACCACAAATAGGGTACTAAAAATTGATTAGAGCAATTCCTAATAGCAAAGTATGAGTGATAAAATCGTATTGCCTTGTATATTTTTAGAAACACATGTTAACTGAAAGAGCTAAAATATACAATGCATTCATGTTTTGAAATTGATTTAATTTTTCTTTATTGCAATGAAAACCAATGAATGGAGGCAGTTGCATCTCTTTTAACATATAGCAGGTTTTTCAGTCAAGATGTTTGTTTCCTACAGCAGAACATACCTACAGTTTGTATACTTTGCCCTGATAACAGAATTATAAAGTCCATTATGTGTGAGATCATGATGGGCATTGTGAGTTAAAGAATGTCAGAGCTAGAAGGGACCTAGAGGTCATCTGACCTATTTGTCTTGTGTACAATCTCAGAGAAATAAAGCAACAGTGAGTGACCAGGGGTCTTCTCTCATCAAGGTTTGCTCCTGTGGGAGACAGCACATCCCACCTTAGCACTGCTGTGCTTGCTGGCATCGATTCTGGGTAGGGAACTAGATCAGGCAAAGGACTCCAACACCAGAGGCTCCAGTGAACTTCAGCTTGTCTTGACCCCACTCTCTCCCAGTCCCATTCTTCATGTCTGTATTTCTCAGTTTGTAAATGAGGGCGCTAAGTGAGGGGAAAACAATGGTGTCAACAGAGCATACACTTTGCCATTGCTGGCAGAGTCAGCCCTGACATAGGTGAAGAAGAGGGACAAGAAGAAGAGGAAAACCACAGTGATGTCTGAGGGGCAGATGGAGAGCTTTGAGGGGACACTTGGAGGAATGACTCATCAACATGAACAGGGGTGATGATGTAAGAAATTACAAAGGCAACAAAGATCAAGAGGGACATCACCCTGTTGTGGTAATGATTGTCATGTCCAGGAGCCTCATGTCAGCTCAGTCTAGCTTCAGCATAAGGAACACATCACAGAAGTAGTAGTCATTTTGATATGGGCCAGTCTCCATGAGTATCTCTCTTTTACAAACTTATACAGAACTGTGGGTTATGACAGTTGATATATAGGCACAGGGTTTCCCTTGGGGTGAAAAAGATTGAGAACGTTTCATTGAGAAAATGATGTTATGTGGAGGCCTGGGGAATAACCAGACATTTGAGGGCTCTTGGCTATCATAAGCAACTTATTACCAATAAAATGAGAACTACATGCTATCATAATGCTTCAGGTGAGGTGAAAACTGGTGAAGAACATATTAGGAACTGATATTTTGCATAAACTTCCTCAGAGCATGTTCTATGTATCTGCACGTTATTACTGTGATTCTTTCTCTAATTTTCAAACATATAAATGGAAGAAATGTCACATTGCTTATTTTTTTTTTATTTTAGAAGCCCCTGCATCACCATCAAGAGAAAGTTTGCAAGGAAATTTAGAAACAAAATCAATAACAAAGGAGTTGATGCATTCCAACTTCCCATACTAATACCACTCAGTTAATTGATGCAGTATTATAAAAGGTAAATGTCCACTTCTTTACTTCTGTAATTCTGTATCAAAATACATAGTTAAAATGATCTGCAAATTTCTCTCAGATCTTAAATCCTAGACCCTGGACATAATTGACATCATAATATTATATAATGACAATTATAAAGGATCATGTTTTGATAGTTGTGTCCTTTTTTAGGAAATTGTTATCTTTACTGAGACTCCTTTTATGGAAATAGAGAGATCCTAAGCTTTCACATTTTGAGATTTGAAGTGCAGTAAATACTATTAAACAATATGAAAAAATGATGTACTTACTACACATTTAATACTTTATTAACAATGCTTCTAAAGTTAAGCAATGTAATGTGATTATTCCATATAGTGGATGTTGTACTCATCAACACTATTACTTGATGATGAGAACCCTCAAATAGATGTCCTTAGTCTTAGTCTTTCCTAGACTACAATGTTGTTATCACATACAGTCACCGCGTTATACAAAGGGCCTCCTGAACTTTTTTCTCATGTTCACTGAAATTCTGTGTCCCTTGATCTCATTTCCCTGGAGGGTGCAGGAAAGAGCACTCCATTTTCAAGTAAAAGAGACACAGACCTGATATTTTCTGTTGCTCTATCATCTGTATCGTGGTCCCCACTAAGAAACTGAATTTAATCCGCCCAAAGTATCACTGTCTGTGTGTAACAGAAACAAAAGTGTTAGGGTAACGAGGAGTGCAGAGACACAGGAGAGCTGTTTGATTCAAACTTTATAGGAACTAATGTTTTCAAAACATGCTTTTCAGCAAATCATATTTACCCTGATAACTGTGTCACAGTTGTCTAATATGTACCGGGAGAGTTCTTAACCCTGTAAACAACTCAAGTAATTCAGGGTAGGTTTTAAAATCATGTAAAGAAAATGAAAACAGGTAAAAATGAGAGAAGATGGTGAGACTGAGATTCTGTGCTTAGTAAGATTTCTTCAGTCATGATATTTTAAGAAAGTGTTTGATTAATAAATTAACAAACAATTACTAAGTAATGATGAATGACAGCCTAGTTTTTAACAATATGCTTTTGTGTCATTTTTTCCTCCTGAAAATTTAGTTGAGTCATAATTTTCTTTGTTGTGGACTGTGTATAAGCAAGACTGACAAAACTTAAGATTATTCTGCCTAAAATTATTACTTCCAACTATTTGCCATTAGCGTTCTCGAAAACCTTCCACTCCACAATTTCCTCATGGCATTCTTTACTTCTGCATTTCTCAGAGTATAAATCATAGGATTTAGCATGGGAGTGATGATGGTGTAAAACACAGCCACCATCTTATCCTCTGAGAAGGTCACATTAGGGCGCATGTATGTGAACACACAGGGACCAAAAAAGATGATGACCACCGCAATGTGGGCACCACAGGTGGACAGAGCTTTGCGTCTTCCTTCTGCCGACTGCTTTCTCAGAGACACCAGAATGACACTATAGGAGATGAGCAAAAATACAAAACTCCCCAGAGTGACAGTACCACTGTTGTCTGTCACAACAGCACCAATAACATAGGTGTCTGTGCAGGCAAGTTTGAGCACAGGACGGACATCACAAAAGTAGTGATCGATCTCATTGGGTCCACAGAAGGCTAGGTGGACTATCAGAGCCACTTGGATAATGGAATGCAAGAATCCACTTACCCAGGTCCCCAACAATATTTTACTGCACCTCTCCCGGTCCATGATGGTCATGTAGTGCAGGGGTTTACAGATGGCCACATAACGATCATAGGCCATTACTATGAGGATGAAGATCTCAGTGCCACCAAAGAAATGCACCCCAAAAACTTGTAGCATGCACCCCACAAATGAGATAGTTTTCTTCTTTACTAGCAGGTCAACAATCATCTTGGGGGCTGTGACCGAAGAGAAGCAAATGTCCACAAATGACAAGGAGTTGAGGAAGAAATACATGGGAGTCTTCAGAAGATTTCCCATGAAGATGGTCAGCATGATGAGGAGATTTCCCAGAAAAATGACTGTGTAGAAGAAGGAGAACACCACAAAGCAGGCTGCTTCAACCTCTGGGTTCTGAAAAAGGCCCCGGAAAATGAATTCAGTTACATTGTTTATTTTTTCCATGGAATGAGTCCAGTAGGTCAAATTCTTGAAAGAATTATATTACCTAAAAAAAAAAAAAAAAAAAAAAAGGAAAGGAAAGAAAGACTTGCAGGATTTATTTTTAACTCAGAATAAATGAATGATCAGAGTATTTGAAAATGAAAAAAAATGGTTACTTACTGCTGGTTGGCACTAAAGTGTATTTATTCTGATGCCTTTTCCTCTATAATATCCCTTTTCCAGTTTATTCACTTTAAATGAGGAAGCAAAATCCAGAGAAATAAATCACATCTAAATGTAATGAAAGTCACATATCTAGTTAAGAGTTTATCTTAGATATCTGAGTTCATATTTATTTGTGGATAGAAACTAACTTAGTTCTCTTTCTGTAAAAGATATAGACAACATTTGGAAGAACTCTATGGATATAGTGTTATCTGTATATCTGATTAAGTTTCCCTTACTTGGATCATAGAAGTAAAACCATGTCCACATGGTGCCTTCTGAATACTGCCATGCCTGGTCACTACATTCACTTAGGTTTCCCTGATATGTTGAGGTTGGGTGACTTCTGCAGTTTCTCCTTTAGATATTTCTGTGGATGAGCTTATGGTCCCTGCTGAGCTTAAGTACCTATAGTGAATAGGTGCTGGAGTGTGTAATCCAAAGAAGAGGATTCCTACACAAACCTGAGTCTGAAATGACATTTCTGTAAACTGGGTAAATCATTTACCATTAAGGAGCTTTCGTTTTCTCATTTGTGAAAACACAGACTTTTAATTTCATTTTCACCATATGGATAGTAATTTCTACCTTGACATTGAATTCCTCATGTAGGTTAAAATAAAGGTAGAAAATAAAGAGAAAAGAAGAAATAAGTCTGTGGATTTAATGAAGCCCTGTTTGATTTGAGAAGAAGAGTCTCAGGGTATTTCTGTAACTTCAAACTCAGAGTGATGGAGGATTCCCCAGGATTTACTATGGCTTGGTATTTTAACATTTTGTCTATTAAGTGGAAAATGTACCAAGAACAAGAACAAAACATACAAAGGAAATACTGCCTTTTAATGTCTGTATCCCTCATGTATCTTTCCATTTTTTTTAAAGTCTCCTTACAGAATATTTGAGTTTTCTCTGTCTGGGTGCACTCAAAATTTCAGGAAGAGATTGTCCTTTAGTGATTATTATTATAGGTTTAGGAAATGCTTGGTTTATTTAAATGGATTTAATTTAATTTAAGTGGACCTTAGTTCCAGACTGACTAGTGGGACCACTTAAGTTTGGGTAGAAAAGGGCACATGGAGTTACTCTGACTAAGGGGCTTGTTAGGTTCTTCATTAAGTCAAGTCACAGATATAAATGATTCCTGTCATTATAGGCTGTTCCCTATAACCCCATCTCTTCACCACCTGTCTAGTTCATTACTTCCACTGCTATTGAACCTGATGCTCTCAGCTAGCCTTTCTGCAGCACTATCTTCCCAGGGACTTTCTGCTTTGGAACAATTACAGGTTTAGTCAGAACTGTATATTAGAGTTGATAATCATTAAAGTCCACCTTCTCTTGTGCATTTCACACTAATTATAATTATAATGGTACAATATAATAATAATAATGTAATTCAGATTTGAAATCAAGCCCATGTCCCTACATTTGCACACTTCTTTCTCTGTTGCTTTTTTGCTAAATTTAGCAAAAAGTACTATTCTCCACTGAGGAGCACTTCAGTAAAAAAGAACTCAACTCACAGACTATTTAACAACCATATATTATGTTGCTTAACTCCTTTAGATGAAAATAAACCTCTACACCTGAGTTCTGCTCCTATAGTGTCCTTACCACAAAATTCTAGAAATCTTCTGTCACCTGACATCAAGACCCTCCTAAAAGGAATTCACCTTCCCCTTTCTGATTATTTACAATGGAATAGCATCACACTTTGCTTTGAAATGACTGGCATCTTCTTATGGTACTTGTACTATCCTGACTCAGAGTTATTCCGGATACATTTTATCATATTATCATCCTAGTGTTCTCCTCTATAACTCCTTGGAACACCTCCTTACACTTATATTACACAGTCTTGCACTAATTCCTATGTCATCCAACACTTCATATTTGTTAGAGAACAAAGAAATCTCACCAGTTTTTTGTAAGATTTGCATTTTGCTTTATTGTTCTGTCTCTTCCTAGTATAATTTGGTTGTGATGTCCAAAGTGAAATAAGTGATGCTTGAGAAATAACTTTGTAAATAATCTGTACCTAAATATATCTGATTCCCTAAACACGAAAGGTTCTAGACATCAGACTTTGCGATTGTCTCACCTAGTGAAATCTGCCATTCCATGGAAGCTTTGGCAAGGAATGCTTATTTCTCTACTTGTAAGGTATATTTGAAAGCAATGATGCAATGCCATAATGACCTTAGGGAGAGCTTTTCCTCAGACGTTCCCCATAATCAAAACCAAATCACCAACCTGACAATGAGATTTTAGGTAGAGGTTTCTTTTGAAGTTTTTTAAATTAAAAAATGTCTTTGTTTGAAAACCAATTGATTCTCACATTTAGAAACATACCTAATTTAAAACAATTCACCTAACACAAGTAATTTTATGATTACATTGCTCCTTTAATTAATGACCTCAGATATTCACATTTAATAGTAATTTCATAAAATAATATAAAATCTTTTCTTTCATTGAAAAATATTGAACTTTTCTTCTCTTTTGAAATTTCTACTTGAAAGAAATACTGTGGATTGAATTGTGCTTTTGGAGTTCACTGCTTTTCTACTTAATTGGGTATATACCAATTTCTAGAGAATGAGGTAGGTTCAGTTTCAGGTATGATATTTGCCTGAACTGAACTGTAGTGTGGACAAATATTCTTTAAGTTCTTTTTTTTTAAAGTAAAAGTCTTAATTAATATTGACTTTTGACCATGAATACTATTGATTTTCCATTTCCTATTTCTCTTATTTTATTTAACTTTATACTTGCTTCTTTGTTTTTTCTTTCCCTTTAATACCCATCTCATATTCTTCATCTTTCAAACCAAAAAAAAAAAAAGGATATATTTTTGTATTCTCATTATCTGTATTTAGCTGAAGAAATGATTTCTAAAAAATGAAGAGGAACAGCTAAAAAAGTGACGGTGTTTAAGTTTGTGCAAACTTTCAAAATGATGCAGTTTTTGAAGTCCAAGAGTTCTATGAGTCATTGGAATCCCAACAGTCCATGTAGATACTTACTCCCAATATTTCCTTTTGTCCATCACACCAGGGCCCAAAATGATAAAATTTTGAAAACTGTGCAATAAATACGTGTTATCAATTTGGTACATTTTATTAAGAGTACTCTTTCCTATGTTCCTTTGCACTTAATTCTTGAATTTTGGGGTGAGGCATGATATGGATGTTGTGGTGTCCTAGCAAAGTGGCAGCTGTCAGATTCATGAGTCTCACAAACTAGGAAATGGAACATATGAGAATATGCAAGTTTCTATCAGTGACTTCAAAAACTTAGGTCATTCACAAAATTACCAAGCTAATCCCCATTAGAGGACCTCAGGAAGTATCCTCTTGATTACTGTGAGGGGCATCACCAAGGTACATAAAAACAGACTCTCCCCATTCTGCAGAGAGCAAGTCTGATCAACAATCTGTATAGATACATGATGACAATATTAACTGCCAGTTTTGCAGTGTTATAGACATGGCAGATATTGCTTAGTATGGAGCCTTCACTGATGAAAATAATGACTCTCTTTTTCATTTAAAAGTTGAATAAATTAACTTGCCTTCAACCATTTCTTCCTTGGACATGTAAAAAGAGATGGACTTAACATTGACTATGCTTGGGAAGATGCTCTTTCATCCGTCTCTTGTTGATTAATTTTTAGCTGAAGGTTAAAAATGATAATTGTGATGCATGGGCAAACAGATGAAGGTCTGTAATATTTGGGAGAAAAAAGATAAGTTTTTCAAAATCAATTTAATTTGAGAGTTAATAATGTTTCCTACATGCACAAAAAGAACATGCTTTTTATAAATAAGCAACAGAGCTGGGCATGGTGACTTACCTCTCTAACCCCAGGAACTTTGGACGATTTCAATTTTGAGACTGGCCTCAGTGATTTAGTAGGGTCTTAAGAAAATTAGCAAGACACTGTCACAAAATTTTAAAAAGGATTGGTGATGTACCTCAGTGGTGGTAAAGCACCTCTGGTTCAATCTCTATATGTTAGATTGAATATATACATATATATTATATATATATATATGTCTATGTATGTATACATATTATATATTTATACACACATATATGTAAGTATATATGTGTAAAAAATATATAGGTAATATAAGTGTATTTATATGTATATAAGTATATATGTACATATATATAAGTATATATATGTATATATGTATATCATATATAAGTATATGTATATTATATATAAGTATATTATATATACTTTATATATATTATATGTATATTATATATTATATGTATATTATATTATATGTATATTATATAAGTATATTATATATATATTATACTTATATATTATATTATATATAAGTATATGTATATTATATATAAGATATATATAAGTATATATGTATATGATATGTAAGTATATATATGTACATATTTAAGTATATATATATAAGTATATATGTAAGTATATATGTACATATTTAAGTATATATATATATATATCCAACCCCTGCAGCTATAGACTTTTCTGTTCACCTTCACTTACCTGAATTGGATAAACCCTCCTGGAAGTAATCTTTTCCAGATCAATATCTGAGCATCTAAGCCATACCCTACTTGATCTGCTATTACTGTACTAAAAATTAATGTACAGTTAACTTTCATTAACAATGTGAATGATATAATTACATTGAATTGCATTTTTTAGAAACAAACTTTGTTAAATGAAAGAGTTAAAATATACAACATATACATTTTTGACATTGCCTTATTTTTTTATTGCAATTAAAACCACCAAATGGGAGTGCTTACAGCATATTTCTACCTATGGTAGGCATCTCAGTCACAATATCTGTTTCCTAAATCAGGAGATAACTACAGTTTTTATACTTTGCTCTGATAACAGTATTATAATGCCCATTAAGTGTGGGATCATGAAGGCCAGAATAATTTTTAGAATAACAAATTTGAGAGCACCCTGGGGATGATATGATCCACTTCCAATGTGTATAGCTGAAGAGACATCAAGCAACCAAATGAGAGGGGCTAGGGGTCTTCAGTCATCAAGGCTTGCAACTGTGGATGACACCACACAACCCTGGATAACAAAAACATTATCTGATCAAGATGACCAGAGAGTGGAGGGGCCTGCAGGTGGCTGTATAGTGGTCATAGCCAGGACAGCAGGGTGGATATCTTGGTGACACCAAAGAAGAGGACGTGAATATCTGGGCTATGCAGTCATTGTAGGAGATGATGTTCTGCTTGGTGAGAAAATCCATAATCCTTTGGGGGGCTGCCATGGACATAAAACAGACATTCATAAAGGAGGAAAGTGTTGATGTTCTGATTATATTATATCAGATGTTCTGATTATATCTGAAATAACATTACATTTTTCCTTTCTGTAAAACACAGTATAAGAAAATATAAAAACAAACCACATACTTGGAGACAATATTAGCAAAAAGTTCTTATAAATCACCATTATCCAGAATACACAAAGAATCCTTAAAACTCAATAATAAGAAAACAAACAAATGTATTTAAAATCGGGTCAAAGTCTTTAGCAGACATATCACCAAAGAGGATAGGTGACTAGTAAGCTTATGAAGCACCTCAATGTAGGTCATTGGAGAATACAAATCAAAACAAAAATGAGATACTACTGGACACCTAATTAAATGTCCAAATCAAGAACAGGCAATACCAAAAGCAGTGAAAAAGTGTACAGAAACAGGATCTCTCAGTCTTTGCCACTAGGAATGGAAAATGGCAAGTGACAGCCATGGTGTAGATCAACTGGAGCTCTCAAACATTGCCAGTGGAAACACAGGATAGGGCTTGCACTCTGAAAAACAGTCTGACCATTTCTCAGCAGGTCACCTATGTAGTTGTGGTATAACCTGGCAATTCCATTTTTAGGGAAACATCCAAGAGAAATAAACACACATTTGCACAAAAACTTATAAACCATGCTCCTGGAAACATTATTCAAGATAGCTAGAATCTAGAAACCATATACCTGTCAACTGATAAATGGAATATTATTTGATAATAAAATGTAATAAATACTGATAACATGCTGCAAAATGCATGAAAATTCTATGTAAATGATGATTAAAGAAGCATGTTACAAAAGGCCATATATTGTATGATTCTTTATTTGGCAAACATCTAGAAAGCAAACATACAATGTAGAAATATTAGGATTTACTAAGGGCTGAGAAAGATACTGGCTGTGAGTAATGAATGCATTGTTCTTGCTAAGGGCATGAGTTTCTCTTTGCAGGATGAATGATGTTCTAAACTTAGGTTATGTTGATGCCTGAACAAAAATGTGTTGTAATTGTCCTTCAATTACACACTTGGAATAAGTGAATTCTATCCTATGTGAGTTAAATCTTAACAAAGGTTTGAAAATATGTAAATGTAAAACCTAGTGAATGCTTCCATAGAACCTAAGGAGTAGAGTAACTGTCATGGCTGGGGCTGTACCTCAGTGGCAGAGTGCTTGCCTAGCATGCATGAGGAACTGGGTTTTATTCTTAGCACCACATAAAAAATAAACAAAGAAAACAAAGGCATTCTGTTCAACTACAAAAAAAAATAAATTTAAAGTGTCATATTAGGAGAGAAAGATGTGAAAATATTCTGCTAAAGTTGATAGATAACAGGGATTAAAAATCCCTAGCTATCATTATTATAATTCAAAAGATTAACATTTTATTTGATAATTAAATACACATAATTCACACAGAGTAACTATTACTAAGTTTTATCTTTGAGAAATGAAACACACATATCATGAACCAAGGCCACCTGCTTCTAATTTGTAACATGATGCCACATGGGCCACAGCAAGGACTTCTGCTTCAGCTTCTGTAGTGGTTTGTGCTGTTGCAGGGGAGAGAAGTATAGCCACTGAATGGAAGACACAGGAGGAAAAACTTAATATTCTTCATCTTGAAAATTAGAATGGTTTCCATCTTTTCATCAAAGAAATTTCCAACCAAGATGCATCTTTTCTATCAATTATAACAAAAAGTTATTTACAAGTTGGCTAATTCACTGGCTCTACTTTTTATGTTTCCCTGTCACCTCAGGACATCTAGAAAGTTTAGATGTTGTAAAATACAGTATGAACTTTGTGCACAATGAACACAACTATTTTACCAAAAATGTACATACAGATCTGTGGTTATAATCTATACCTGTCTTCCAGATATGGAGATACTAGCAAAGAACCCTTCCCCTCACCCTTACTCTTCTTCCTCTTCACTATTCAAGTGACTAAATTCAGGACTATCCCTAGCTCCCAGAGGTGAACTAACAAAGGTCATTCCCAGAAGGTAGTTCTTACTAAAAACTAACAAGAGGATATTTATATAGGGGTTATTTTGCTACTTTTAACAAACTTTGGGCATTAGGTTTTATCCTTTAATACCCAGCAAAATTAACTAAAATGCACATATAACAATGGCTAGACAATCTGAATAAATGAAGGGGCACAGAGTGCTTCTCTATGCATACTTTCTCATTCCCCCACCCACCACCCTGGGCAGTGTGTATCAAGACTTGTTTATTAGGCTAGCAGCAGAGGGGCACAAGGACACAAATACTGAAAGATGGGAGCCAGTGCTCAAGGGTTTACATTTTGACATGAGCCACTGGGTGTGCATCTTCTGGCTGTACTGTAAGAATATTTTAATTCATTGGGAACATGAATTCTTGCTAATATTTTAGTAGTAGAAATCTGGTAATGAAATAATCTTGGTGTTTTCTGTTGTTTTGTCTCATCTTAAATTGATCATTTAGGGAATGCATTATTTTAGTTTTAATTCTAACAATGTCTATCTAGAGATCTGTTGCCACTGGTCTTTGGTGAAATTTTTGACCCCAAGAAAGGATAACAGATTTAGTGGGTATAGTGTATTCTTGGTTATCAAAAATACTCATGTAGCTTTGGGATTATGAATGGGTGAATATTCATGATGTGTGTGAAAGCATGATACACACATGGTTTTTCTGATGCTGTATACGTATACGCACAACCTGGACGGACATGTCCAACTAAGCTGCTTGTGACTAGATGATCTTGTTACTTGCTTGTGTTTTTATTTTTCCTGTAATGCATGCATTAACTTTTTTTTTTAAAAGTGCTATTAAAAAAAATTCTCCAACCAAAATCACACCTTAACATAAGGAATTATGCCCCTAGATATAATGAATGTGGTAACAGATAGAAACCTAAAAGAATAATTTAAAATATATATGTGTAAGGGAATTTCCATGAAACCACGCCGGACATGGGAAATCACATAAGGGAATTTATTAAGCAAACAGTGTCTCCCTGCAGGGTAAGAGAGAAAATGAGAGAAAAAGAGAAAGGAAAAGAAAGGGTGCATGCTAGAGAGAGTGGAAAGCCTGGAGGATAGAGAAAAGTGTGTAGGACACACAGAAGAATGGGAAAAGATGGTGGCGAAGCTATAGTAAATATTTGAATTCCACCGGGTTAACAGGGGACCAATATCAGAGGATACTTGCAAGCTGACTGATGAACAAATAGCTAGACAGGATGTTCACAGATTGACAAGTGGTTGGGAGGCAGGGAAAATTAGTGCACCTGATGGGTGGGGGAGCAGCTTTATACATTATATTCCCCCATTTCTGTTTTTATAAGAAAATCTTTAGCTCTCCAGTTCTTTCTGAAGCCTTCTCTCTCCTTCCTGCCTAAGTGACTGGGGCTGGTTTTGCAGGTGAGATGTAAAAAGTCCATTCTCCTTCCAGACTTCCAAAGCAGATGGCTTTCATGGACTTCATTTCCTCAATTTGACTGATCCCCTATTTCTACACTAACTGCCTGTCCCCAATTCTGACTTCATTCACCCCTCTAATTCTAGGAACTTCTTTGCTGTAGGGAAAGGGGGTCAATGACCACTCTGGCTTCTTTGAACTGAAAGGGGGCAGTGTGGGGCAAGCAGTTTGGAGTTCCCTTTTTAGAAATTGGGTCAATTGAGGGGTCCAAGGTAGAAGTCTGGTTGGGGAAGAGCAGGTTGTAAAGGCATCTGGGGGTGGGTGCTTCTATGAGAGAAGAACAAAAAGACATGAGTACTGAAATGAGATTGATACAATATAAATGTTGCAGAATCTGGAACATGTCAATGCATATCACAAAGATGACAGAAGTCAATAATTCCTCACCAGGGGGTGGAAGAACTGAGAAGTTGTTCCCATAACAAGGCCTAGCAAAGGCTGGAGAGGACAAGGTCTTTATTTGGGAACTTTAACATTGTCTAGGTTATCAGGAATGTAAACACAACATTTAGTAGAGATACTAGCAAACATAGATTAAGTCTTGTTGTGTCTGTAGACCTTAAACTGACTAAAATCTTCTGACTCCAGCAGTTTCTCTTGATAGTTATTAGGCACATTTGCCCAGGAATCTCTCTTTTGTAGCTGTTAGTCTTTATTCTAGTGGGCTAACACAAGTGTACATCTTAAGTTACATTTAAGTACTATTTCTTTTAAATGCCCAAGAATGGCTATATTTTGGTTTTAACTGTTTTGCTAGGTGTTTAAGATCAAGCTGGTCAAAGTGACCTGTTCCTGACTGTTAAAGAGTCAGCTGAGTTCCCACAAGGGTCACTCAGAGAGAACTTAAGAGCAGCTTCTTAGCTCCATTAGTGCCATTGGTTAGGCAGGATCTTCTCAATGAGTGGCTCCCCTTGGAAGCACTGGGGGTATCTCCCTTTTTCCATGACCCTCATCTGCAGCACGTGCACTGAGTGGCTTTTCCTCTAGTGGCCTCATCAATCTCCTTGGTCAGGAGGTTGTGTGACCCAGAGTTGCAAAGCTCCTTGGAGAAGTCCTCTTGTTCCCTGGGTTCAGGTTTACTTTGAGGGCAAGACCCAAATATGGACTTTTCTTGACCTCTGTATTTAATTTCAATCTCTAAGTTTGATCTTAACCATGAGGCAAGTCAGTCTCACCAGTCATAAAGCAAGAGTACTGGGCTTTAACATCAATGTCTATGACTTTATAGTTATTTACCCCCTTTTATATAATTGGGGTTTACATTATCTGTCCTATAGCTGATGGCTTACTATTCCAAGTTAATTTATGGTGTTCGCTCTTGTAGCAGTACTTCTACAAAAGATTGATCAGGCAACAATTAGAGTTTATAAGAAAAATACAAAATGGAATCCTCAACAGTAAAATATTCAGTTTGTGCAATAGCTATCTTGAATTTTGGCTGAGTTCCCCTTTGAGATCACAGTAATCTTTACAATAAACATTAGACTTTTGAACACAACTTTAAATGAGTTAAAGTTTGGCTTACTTTGAAGCCATTCTGACGTGCAGCAGAGTTGTGAGGAAGAGCCTTATCTCAGTTAAGGCGGGGCTTTTCCCAAAGCTAATTTTTCCTCTTTTGCTATGACCAGCATGACCAAATTCTCAAGTTCAATGAGGGGCAAAGGAATATTAGAAAATAAAGGTTTATAAACACAGATTTTGAAGATTAAGCTGAGATTAGATGGAACTCTGTTCTCTGATGGAAATGCAGATCTAAAGAGTTATGTCAGCAATGTTTATGTATGTATGTAAGCATTAAAGAAAAGTTGAGAGAGCTTTCAACTGTCCTCTAAATAACTTTTAGAAATACATTTAACAAATTTTACATACACCCTATTGATGACAGGTCTTATAATAGAACATTAAATGATAGGTTTACCATTACAGACAAGTTTAATTTGGAGAATAGCAGCTTGATAAATTTTCCGCTTTAAAGGCTTGTATACCTGGAAAATATGAACACATTTAATATACAAAGAATAATGTTTTTAAGTATGTTGCTCCATGGAATAACTTTATAAATTAATTAGATGTCTCTAAAAAACACATTTGAGTAATCCCATACATGTCGACTCTAATTCACTCATCTTATTGTGGAAAAACCAAGATATTAGACAAGTGTACCAACAGTATTTGCCATCTCTTTCCTGTTGAAGAAAATTCCTAGAAAAATTGATGTTAGGCATTTTATAAACATTAATATTTTGTTAGTGTGACCACCTAGAGACTTCTGAGCTAATTTTAAAGACATTTTCCTTCTATTAGTTTACCCAATTTAAATTGAACCTCTTTAAATCATGTGAATTAAAAATATTTGGATTCATTTAAAAAATTTTAATTTTTATGCACGCTTATATTTAACACAAAAGTAAAGGCCTTGTAGTATTTATCTCCATTGCAATGTAACAGATGTTCAAAAATAACTCTAGAGAGTTGGATAAAAAAAAAAAAAACTGATCAAAAATTATTAACCTAGGTATGTAGGATCAAAATTGTGAGCTCAGAAATACAGTATTTAAATAAAACAAAAGTCCTAGGAGAAAAATGATAATGGTTATTAATTAAAGCATGAGAAAATGAGGAGAGAAAAGATGAAAGGGAGAAAAGTATTCTGAGTTGTAGCCCAGGAGAAATTTAAAAAGGATACTTTTTTTCCCTTGGGTTTGAAACTGGTCTCCCACTGCGCCTTCCTCCAGTAGGTAAGGTAAGTTGGAAGCCAGATCTGTAACTTCGGGATAAGAATTGACTGTAAGGGCTGGGTCAGTCAGGCTGGGGCACAAAGTGGGGCTGGGCATGCTCCGAGACCTGGCCTGTCCCCGCAGCCTGCTCCCCGCCCCCTGCCCTCTTCCCCCCCTTCCCTCCATTTACATTTCAATGTAAGCCTTGACTGAGATCAGAATCCAAAAGGGTCTAAAATGTTCTAGCAGAAACTTGATGCTTAGGTCCTTTTAATTTAGGTTTGGATGCAGAAAATTGTCAAACAATTATCTCCCACTACTTGTGGGGAATGGTGCTACTTATATTATATGTGGATGCAGGGCAAGATGGAGAAGCAGGGTCTGGAGGTTCTTGACCTGCAGGAAGAGCCAAGAAACAAGAAAGATGAGAATTGAAGATAAGGAGTCCCTTTCCATCTGCCTGCTCACTCACGGAAGCTGTGTGCCATTACACAAAGGGATTTTGATGGATTTAAGTACCAGGGGTTGGGCGAAGTGTTCCCAGGGTGGAATCTACCAAATTGGAGGACCCAGATTCCATGGTGGGGACTGATACAGCCAAGTCTGTGGCCAGGTCATCCCGAGGCCAGAGTACTGGGCTGGAGATGAGGGGCAGCACATTGATCATGTCATCACAAAAACATCAATGTGGGGCCAGGCAAAAGCCGAGAAGAGTTGAGAACATGATGTTGAGAACAGGGTGATATCTGTGCTGCTAATTGTCTCAATCACCCAGATGCAGACAATACAGGACAAACAGGACTGCTGGGCCCCTGTGCTTACCAAGGTTGTTAAGAGATATTTGTCTGAGGAATGTGCGGTTGCCTGGAGACCTTATCTGTCAAGGACAGGGAGGGCTTAGCCCCAACTCATTGACTCATCTCCTGCATAGTTCACCCCTTCCCTCCTCCCTTCTTCCACTAGTGCCGTTCAGTTCTGGCAGGACCCAATGAAAATCAAATAGATTGGCAGGACCCAACCAGAGGAGGACTAATGTTTAGCTGTTCAAATGTTAACCAATTAAAAGAACACTGTAAAACTGCATGCCTTTCATTATAAAAACCCTGCTAAATGAGGGCTCGGGGCCTCTTAGCATCACCGGTTTTTGAGGGCACAGAGGACCAGGCTCGAGCTTGCTAATAAATGACTCTTTGTTGCTTCCATTGATCGTGGTCTCTGGTGGTCTTTGTGGGGTCTTGAGTCTTTGGGCACAACAATGATATCAGGGTTTTTGAGTGCCAATGTGAGTACCAGATGAGCCTCAACACTGAGAGAGATCTCCACCATAAATCAGGAATCCACCCAGCAGATAAGACCGACTATAGGGGCCTGTCATAATTATAAATCGGCCTAGGGGAATCAGCCCACTTACCAACCTGAAGTCCGGTGATAAATGCAGAGCAGAGTGACTGAGCAGAATGGAAGGTGGAGACGTGTCCGGTGGCACCGGGGCATCAGATGGGGTTCCA
This sequence comes from Sciurus carolinensis, assembly GCF_902686445.1. Taxonomy (NCBI): domain Eukaryota; kingdom Metazoa; phylum Chordata; class Mammalia; order Rodentia; family Sciuridae; genus Sciurus; species Sciurus carolinensis. Next base: position 29,370,628 of record NC_062223.1, on the reverse strand, counting down.
CTCTCTTAAGAAACAGTGGAAGATCCCATCCCAAGTCATGGCACCACTGTAAGGGAATTTCCATGAAATCACAATGGACACGGGAAATCACATAAGGGAATTTATTAAGCAAACAGTGTCTCCCTGCAGGGTAAGAGAGAAAATGAGAGGAAAAGAGAAAGGAAAAGAAAGGGCATGTGCTAGAGAGAGTGGAAAGCCAGGAGGATAGAGAAAAGTGTGTAGGACACACAGAAGAATGGGAAAAGATGGTGGCAAAGCTATAGTAAACATTTGAATTCTGCCGCGCTAACAGGGGACCAATATCGGAGAAGGATACTTGCAAACTGATAAACCAATAGCTAGACAGGATGCTCACAGATTGACAAGTGGTTGGGAGGCGGGAAAAATTAGTGCACCTGATGGGCGGGGAGCAGTTTTATACATTACAATATGAACCAAATTACCATCAAAGAAATAACTGTTAGAATATAAATGTGAATTATTCATATTTCTAGTGTAATATCAGTTTGTTAAATTCTAATTTGGTATTTAATGCATGGTTACCAGTAGTGCAAAATAATATCTAAATAATAGGGAATAGTACAAATTACATGGAGTTTCAAAAATCAGAATCATTATATATTTAATCTTATTATATATTCTTAAAATAGTTTTTAAACAACTCAACTATTTGTCTAGTTGCTTAGATCTTTTATAGCATTAACGATTTAGATGAAACATGGTTGCTGGCAAATTCTTTTTAAGAAGAATTAAAAACAAAGCATACTTAATGGCAATGTTGCCATATTAGGCTTTTCTGGTTTTCAATCTTCTAAAGGAAAATATTTTGATATGACTGTCTTTCATCAATTTTTTAAGGTCAATCCAAAAACATATCCACCAACTTTAGAGATAATACGTAGCATTGTCAAGACATTTATATATTTTATCCATTTAGGAAAGTCATCAGTTGCTATCACAGAACAATTAAGGCAGTAAAATATTGGTGGATATTCATAGAAATGGCTGGCTTTATATGACAAAGTTCCATTTGAATAACTGTTCGAACATAAAATCCTAAGTTCCAAGGACCAGTATAATTGACTGGCCTAGGTATTTCTTATGCTGTCTTTTTCTTAAAGGTTGTTTCTAGAAAGCCAGAGAGTCTATCATGGGACCAGCATATAGGTAAGACAAGAGCTTCCATCCCTCTTGGGGAAAAATGCCAAAATACTTCCATATCCCATATTGTTAGACTTTAAATAAGCCAGTATCTCCTGAATGTCCTCTAAAAATATAGCTAAGTTTACTTCTTAGTGTAGTGAGTAACATAAAAAGTGTATAACTTATATTTATTTAAATTTAAAATATTAAATAATATAATTAATTTATTAATTAATTTGTTATTATTTAAATTTGCAAGAGACCATTATTGAAAAGTTTTAGTTTGGGGAGCATCGACTTAATAACATGTCCCTGCAAATCTAATATTTTAAAGATTTCTTTCTTTGGAAAACAAGGATATAATTAACATAAGAAGGACTAATTACCATGGTTAATTAAAATATAGTTTGATGTTTTTATATAAATCAAATTTGTCTTCTAAAGAGAAATTTGAAATTTGGGATGCAATGTGATATTTTAAAATAAGTTATTGTTAAACCAAATTGTATAAACCATAATGCCTTTGAAATTAGTCTTTTTTATATAATAGAAATTCAACAGGCAAAAGAAACCATTTTATTATAATGAGAAATTAATGTTTTAAGTATTTTATTTTTCTTTTATCCTTTGGTTTGAAGGTCCAATTAAGAAGGGTTTGTTAAAAGATTTTATCTATATTTGTAAATAGCCTCTATGATAGAACTTAGTAGAATTCAAAGAATAAAAACTTTTAATAACCTTAACTGATTTTGTTAATTATATATAGCCAATTTAATTATATATATATAGCCAATTATATATAGCCAATTTAATTACATGTAAATCTTTTGAAGATTATTTTGTACAAATTTTGTTTTAATTTACTCCACATGTAGTAGTCTTCTATTTTATCAGGTGAAAAAAAAACGTTTTTAGACACTTACATATCACACTTGATAGTTTAAGTGCTAGTGCCTTGGTTCTCAATGAACACATAGAGAAAAAAGGAATATTAGACCTTATTTATATTACAAAATTACAAACATGTCTAACCTTTAAATATATTTTAGTTAAAAGTATCTGATGTTTTCATATTTAGTAGATGATGTTCCAATCAATGATCTTTTAGCATTTCATCCTTGTAAATCAATTATCTCCTGTAATTAAAGCTTAGATAATTACACTTACATCAAATTAAATTTATTTATACTTTATTGCAAAAGTCAAGACATCAAACAAATGTAAATAATAACATTAATAATTTCTTTCCATTTAAAAAAAAAACATTAGAAACAAGGAACCTAGATAAATATTATCGAATTTAACAATTTTAGTGTTTATTTGCCCCCTGGAAAAATGTGGATTAATTAAGAAGAATTTTTACCTGGAAAAATCTTAGTTGATAAGTATAAAGAAGCATGATTTATTTTTAGTTGTTTACCCAATATAAACTAAGTCATTAATTCATGTGATTTAAAGTTATAAGGATCCATTTTTATTTTAATTATAAAATGCAAGCATGTTTCTTAACTGTAAGTAAATTTTGAAGTCATATAATTATAGTCATTGTGTGCAAACATTTATAGATCAGTCAAGAAAAGGAAATTTTTATAATTTATTGTAAGTGAAGTTACATAGCAAAGAACAAACAGGTAAGTGAGGCTCCACAGCAATGAACAAACATGCATTAAAAATTCATTTAATTTGTCTAAGAATTTAAGATATGAAAAGAAAAACTTCAAAATATTTCTGGTTGCCAGGTTTTGTCCTGATGATTGTTATTCACCTTTAAAATCATCCCTTAAAAAGCAAAAAATTAATCCACCAAAAAGCACAATCAGAACCTTTATCAACTTCAGGAAAAAAAGTCTTTACTTTTAATTTTTTGTTTTCTTTAGAACTCAGTGGACTCCTATTAATCCTGAAGTCTTCTCCATTTACATCTCAATATAAGCCTTTACTGAGACCTGTAAGGAATTAAAGGAGATTAGTGAGTCCAGGAAAAACTTGATGCCAAGGGCATTTTAACCATTTCTCATTTTTAGTACAGGTTTGTGTTGTGCCCAGTGGCTGGAGACCCCACAAAGACCACCAGAGACCATGATCAATGAAAGCAACATTTATTAGCAAGCTCAAGCCTGGTCCTCCGTGCACTCGGTAACCGGTGACGCTAAGAGGCCCCGAGCCCTTGGTTAGCAGGGTTTTTATAATGAAAGGCAAGCAGTTTTACAGTGTTCTTTTAATTGGTTAACATATAAAATTGTAAAGCGTGTTAGTTTAAGTTCTGGGTCTCCCTGACCTCCGAGAGGAGGGTCGTCATTATCTTTAAGTTTGCTTTTTGGGTCAGCCACCTGGCCTTTACAGATAAGATAAGAGACAAGACATAAATTCTTTGCAGCTTTTATGAGGGGTTGAGGGCAGTTTGGGAAGAGCCTCATATTTACACAGGTGCAAGCTTTTTCTATCTTTTCATTTCGATGTCGAATAAAATTATGAGATCTTATTTTCCATCATTTTTGAGAATGAAGCTACTATGGTAAGCTCCTTACATATATATGCCACTGATTGTGGACCTGATTTGTCCATGGCTGTCTATCCAGTAGTTTTGGATGTATATTTTTAGGATTATTTTTCTCTCAGTGACAAACAGGTTAAATCTTGTTCCTTAGATAAGCTGAGAACAGGGGCTTGAAGTAAGGTCTCTTTTTGATATTTTCAAAACCTTTAGTTTTGGTTCTCATATCAGGGCAATTGTTCCTTGGTGAAGAGTTTTTTAAGGAGGCTGTAAAATGCCTTAGCTAATTCCCTATACCCAGGAATCCAGGACCTGCAGTATCCAGTTATCCCTAGGAAGCCTCTGTAATGTCTTAATATACCTCCTGTGTAGTAGCACATACAGGATGTCATCTACATATTGGAGAACAATTACAAGTGTTTTATCTCTGAATTTTGTTAAGTCCTTAGCTGGGGTTTTTCTGGACAGGTAAGGGCTATCTCCAAATCCTTGAGGCAACACTGTCCAGGTTAGTTGTTAGAAAGTCTGAAAAATTTCCTTTGCCAAATTTGACTGGGTTTAGAGCTTTTTCTCCTGGGTTAGGTAATTTTCTCCATGCTCATTGTGCACATGTACTTATTTGAGCATACATTTGTAAATCATAAGTCAATTGTTGTCCCAAATCAGCACATTTTCCTGAGCCAGTAAACATATCCAAGGTAATCTGAATTCCATTCAATTTATTAATTTCCACCTAATCTGAACAATCTCTGTTCAATCAGATTTCCATGTTAAATACTCACCTCCAGAAAGGCAGGGGTTACCTAATAGGAGTGGTAGGGCCTCATTATATATTACTTGTAAGAGACTTAGTATGAAAGTCATGTTCACTCCATACATAGAGCATACAGATTTTGACTTCCTAAATTTTGTAAAAGGAATAGACATATGAGTTCTTTTTGTCCCCTCATAACTTTGAGAATCATTTTGCTAAAAAATGGGGTTAACCTTAATTTTGCTAATACCTTTTCTGCCTTATTAACAGTGGTCAGTATTGTTGGTCTCCTGACTTCTCTAGGGGCATGGTGAGGCACTAGAGTAGGATCTTTCAAATGTAAATTATAGAAGTTCCATGCTAGTTCATCTTCCTCCACATCTGAATGTCTTCCAGTTCTCTGAATAGAAACTTTGCCACCACTATCAGGTCTCTCTCTGTCCACAGAAACATCCTTGGGGCTAGTTTTTATGTCTTTTTCTAGTTTACCAACCAACAATTACCCAGAGGACAAAGAGGTCCTGGAGGATGAGAATTTCTGACTTTTAAACCTAAATCTCTTAACAACATTACTAAGACTTGTACTTAAATATTCTGAAACCCCAAATTGACATCTTGTTCCAAATAGAAGTAAGTTCCTATTACAGTCCAAACTAAATTCCCATAGCCTGCCATTGGCTTCCAATCCCTGTGGTATTTCTCCTCCCATCAAGAGTCTTGGCCCTGAGGACCTCTGCCTGAGCGTGGAGCAGCCATGTTCTGTAGGCTTCTCTCCTTCCCACCAGGGAGCAGAAACCATGCTGTTTCTGGAGGGCTGGAAGCTGTGGCAGGAACACACATATTTAAACTAGGAAACTTCTCGAGAAATTTTACCTTTTAAGTTAGAGATTTTCTCAGAATTCCTGATTAGGATGTTTTCTTCTTATTCTAAACTTTTGCACCCTGCTAAGTCAAGTTAGTGCTCAGTCTCATACACTCACAGGTATGCAGGCAGACCTGTCTGATTGAGTCTGCAGGATTTAAAGGAAAAAAGGTCTCCATTTACATTTCAAGGACTGTAGAAATTGTGTTTTTTCCACTGAATTTTCACTCTGGCTAAGAAATGAATATAGCTGAATAGATTTATTTTTATTTCTCCTCTGTAGAGAGTGAATTCCCCAGGCTTACCATCACACAATTAAATTATTTTTCCTTTCTTACTACTAAACTTATTCACATGCATGCACTTCCCACAGAAAAGGTCCGACATCCTTACCTTTCTTCGTTCTTCTAAAATACTCTTGAAAAGTCCATGTCCAGGCACCAAGAATGGGGGTCCTCTTGCCACATCCTGTGTAGAGGAGAAAAGGGTTAACTGCTGGAGGAGGATGTTGGCTGTATATCACTCAATTACCCCAAAAACTTATCTACTCAATAAATACACAAGAACCAATACTCTTTATATGAGAGGCGTCATGACTGCTCTGGCCTCTTGCAACAACTCACCCAACTCTCTTTTATTTATAACATACAGGTAAAAGGGGCTAGGACTGGGAAGAGAGACTAATGTGATAGACAGGATAGTGTGGAGTTAAGGAAGTCATTGCCTTAGGGAGAAAATTCCATAAGGAAACAGGGAACTACTCTGATATAGTGCCACATACTTCCTGGCAGTTCCTGGAAGCCAGGCCTCTGTGTCCCATGGCCCAACCTAGTTTGAGTCTGCTAAATAAGTATGGTTTCCCACACTTATCCTCTTCTATTTTTCCCCTGAAAACCTTACCATATATATATATTTATATATATATATGTATATATATATATTTTTTTTGACAATAACAAAAAAATGTAAAAGAAATCTTGTTCATATTTTTGTCATCTGGTTTTAGCAGAGAAATTGACTCAAAAAAAATAGAAGAAAATGTGTAATAGTTTCATGTTTGTACCTAGTTAATAAAGCATAAGAGCTCTGTGAGCCAATAGAAATCAAGCAGTTCATTTTGAAATATAATCTCAACAGTTCTGCTGTCCTTCACTCAGGGTTACAATTGATGACATTTAGAAGAAACTGTAATAAATATGTCATCCATTTGATACATTTTATTCACAGTAGTATTTCCTGCATGCTTTTGTACCACATTCATGAGTCCTGAGGGATATTAAGCATCTTAAAATTTTAATGTTCCTACCAAAACAGCGGTTGTTAGATCCATGAGTCTCAGCCAGGAAGTGGAACATATGAGAATACACCAGTTTGCTTGAGTACCTTCATAAACTTAGGCTTATTTACAAAGGTTTCGCAGCTAATACCCATTGGAGAAGCTCATGGAGTCTACTCTTGATTACTATGAAGAATATGAGCACAATTCATGAGAACTGAGACTCTCCATTTGTAATGACAGTCTAACCCACAAAACTGTTATATTCCAAAGACATATGGTTATAAGACTGTCAATCTTGAAGTGTTCCATCCTTCCTGTGACAAGATAGTAAATTACAATTTTGGTTGACTCTTTCATTAATTAAAAAAACAGCAACTTTTTTCATGTAAAACAATTAATTTAGTTATTAGAAGAACAAACTGAAAACATTTCTTCCTTTATCTTCTAACTGGAGTTTTATGAACTTTCCATTAGAGTGGTATAAGCTAGTATAAACACATTTCTAAGCAATTCCGTGGAATATGTAAACATAGCTTTCATCTTTCTCCATAGGCCAATGATTTCCTCATTTACACATACCCAGAAATGAAAACACTTATCACATCAGGGTCTCCAGAATTAAAGTCTGCAGTTTGCAAGTGGGAATGCCTTGTTAGTTCATTGTTCTGATGTCTCTACTTCCTGTATGGTGATCAGTTGTGAAGGTGATCTTCCATGCAGAAAAAGATAATCTTATTATTTAGTTTTGAGGGGAAAGCTACCTTGAATACATCAGATTTACCATGATGTCTGGAAGTAAACCCAGTCAAACACCACTAGGTCAACTGAGAGTCAGTTGGTTCAAAGACCCATGAGAGACAATTATACATTTCTTTTTTATCAATCATGAGCTTCAGAATGGACATTGGCATGGCAGCATTGAGCTTGCTAATCCAAGACAAGTACTGATCAAACTGTACAGTTGTGGAACTGGGGCCTCTGATATATGTGCACTGAGTAGAAATGACACCTTACTTAAAGTGTCTGATTACTGAATTTGTCATCTCTGCCGCAAAAGTTGGTTAATCAAATCTATACTGGATGGCACTCTGACAGAGAGAGAACATCAGTGTTCAACCTGCCTCACCATAGCCTCTAAAAGAAAGAAAAAAAACTCAACCCCTGATTTTCAGCATCATTTTGAATTCCTTAGTTTAAAAGATAATTTTTCATACAAAATAAGATTAGTATTCAGCTTATAAAATAAAAGCTTTTTTTTTTTGCAAGGAAGCAAGTTATTATTGTGAGTGAGTGTGTTTGAATTAGATTATGTGATTTCCAATAAATGGCCTATGGCTTAATTTTTATATAATCTTGGATAATTTCCACAACTCTCTGGTTTTTAATTTCCTCAATTGTCCAACAGTGATTATAGAGCCTAACACAAAGTGTTCTTGTGTAAAACAGGCACAGATATGTGTATGTAATAAAATTTAAAAATTAACCAAGGGTTGGTTATCTTATTATTAGTTTCAAAAGGACTAATATAAATGGTGAACTAATATATGGAAAAATTTTTAATATTTCTAGAAATCAAGGAAATTTAAATCAAAACTACTTTGTAATTTCATCTCACTCCAATCAGAATAGCAGTCATCAAGAATGCAAATAATGATGAAAGCTGGCAAGGATGTGGGGAAAATGATACACTCACACATTCTTGGGATTGCAAATTAGTACAACCACTCTGGAAAAAGCTATGGAGACTCCTCAAAAGACTAGTCGTGGAACCATCACATGACCCTACTTTCCCTCTCCTTGGTTTTTATCTAGAAGAACTAATATCAGCGTACTCTAGGGATACAGGCACATCAATGTGCTTTCACTAATCACAATAGACAAGTTATGGAACCAGCTCGGGTATCTATAAATAGACACACATAGAGTTTAACTCAGTCATAAAGAAGAGTGAAATTGGGACATTTTCTGGCAAATGGATGGAACTCAAGAGCATCATACCAGACTCAAAAGTCAAAGTTCAAATGTTTTCTTTCATATATGGAAGTTAGAACAAAATAAGAAAAAAAATAAGGGAAGAATTCCATAACAACAGAAGGGAAACCAGAGGAGCAAAGGAAGAGGATTGAGTGGGAAGAAGAAGGAAAAGGAAAACTGCAGTATGAAATTGACCAAATTATAGTATGTACAAATATGTATATGCCACACTGTATTCCATCTTCCTTTCTATCTCTAAAGCACAAATTAAAACATTAAGTAAATTTTTAGATAGACAAATATTTTGTGAATTTCTAATAATTTTTTTTAAAATAAGGGGAGCCCACTTTCTTTCATTGTGTTTAACATTCAACTGAATATATATTTCAGTAGAACCTATAAAGCTTTAAAGTTTTAAACTACTTTTTATTGTAAATCCCCAAATATCAGGTAGATGATAAGATTTTTCATTTCACAGTATGGAACATTAAACCATAAAACTTATAAAAGAAAATGTTTCTTTCATGTGTATGTATAATTCTAAAATAATCATTTTCCCTATGCTCTACTTAGGTCTTTTCAGTTTGGGGTTATATACCTAGATATTTATCAAACAGAGTCAATCATTATATAATTCAAACATTTCTAGTTGTGGCTGCTGAAACTTTCCTATAATACCATATTCATTTCAAATGTTCAGGATTATTGCAAAGTCTCATGGAATTTACAATAGTCTAAGGCAGGCTATAGACATGCTTGTTTTGATCTATCACTCTCAGAATATTCTTAGGAAGTATCCCTCAAATTCTAAGGGTAAAATTTTCTCCTTACATTTTGAGGTTCTGCAGTTTTCATAGATCTGCCAAACTACAAAACACTAATTTTTTAAAAAGTGATTTATAAAAGCACTAATCAATAAATTTGCCATTATTCATTTTTAATTAATTTCCTATTATCATTGTGTTTATTGTTCAGTCTAATTATTTGATAATGTATTTAAACATTTATGATTTTATCACTATTTTTCTTTCTGTATTATAGTTAAAAGCATTGCTCAATTTCCTTTAGGCTCTTGTCCCTGTTTCTATTCTTTCTAGATTTGAAACTAGAAGTTCAATTTATCTTTCTCATTGTCTATTTTCCAAGAGAACAATTTTTCTATGACAAATGGTCAACTGGCTGCCTCCTGGCTGCTTTCCAACACTTTGATCCCTATACATGATCCTTGAATGCTGAAGGACCTGACCAAAATGGATTTCATTAATACTGGGAAGATGGCCTAAGAGAGGAGTCACTTCCCTGGTGGGTCTATGGTGTGAACAAAGAAAAGCATATAGGAAGTTTTTCAACAAGGTGAGTGAATGATCAAGAATTAGGGGGGAATTTAGTGGAGTTTAATACTGGACATCAAAACAGATCAGGTACTCAGGAGATCTTTTATAATAAAATAAGGGGAAATATGCCCAGCCAACCATACAGCTGCAACAGTGACTGGAGGCACAAACCAGAACTTTCTCAACATGAATGTACTAAAGCATCAAAGGAATAAAAAGAACCCCTATCCTTGGGAAGACTGAGTACAGGGTACAGAGAGCTCAGAGACAGTGTCCCAAAAAGTAGTAAGCTCTGCTACACAGTATCTGTGTACTGGAGAGAAGCTGCCATCTCTCTTAGCAACTTGTAGCAGAGGACAGGGAAAGGAATCATTTTGCAGCTGAAGTGTGGGGGTCTGGCAGCTGTGGCAGCCAATTACTGACATGGCTGAGTCTGACCTAAAAAGGAGCAGGGCAAACACATGTTGCATGACAGAGAGTGTGCCAAAGTGACTAAGAGAAAGCCAAACAGAGAGAGGATTACACAGGGGAATACTGGTCTCAGAAACCCACCTGGCTTCCCATTCCTCTTCTAATCCAGCTGTTTGAAGGTCCTGCTGGGAGAGATGCTCCTGACTGGGAATTCAAAGTGAATTCCCAGTCAGGAGGTGAGAGAATCAAGGGGTGAGAGAGACATAGTTTGGAGACTGAACCAGAGACAAGGATCTCTGGAGACTGCAAGCAATATAATGGGATAAGAACAGGCTCCTACACCACAGAAGTGGAACCCAAAGAGATTCCTGTGGTGCAGTCTTCCAAAGTGGACAAGCAATTGCTGTGTCCTGGGGGTGTGCTGACTTAAAATCTCCAGTCCAATTGGCACCCAACAATGAGACTGGAGCATACCTAAGTATACAACCTGCCTCAAGGAACTCCACCTCCAGAACTCTCTAACCCAGCAACCCCAAACATCCTAAGGGTGGAGAGAGCATCAAACTGCAGACAACCCTGCTCAACTGCTATGAATGGAAGTTGAGAAAATTTTGAACTCCAATGGAAATATTTGTTCAATTTTTCATCAGGATCTACCCCCTTTTTTCCCCTTCCCTCTCACATCTCTACCATTTTTTAAATCAAGTATTTTTCACGCATCAGGTTATTGAAGACTTGGATGTCTGAATATTATATTACAGTTTTTTATGTGTATTTTTTTATTTTTACTTTTTAGGTTTTTCTTTTTCATTAATTTTCATTTTATATGTATTTTTCCTCTCATATTTTTCCCTGGATTCTATTACTTCTCCTGCAAACAGCCAACCTCTATTAATTCCTCTTTCACTCTTCCAATAATTTTTTACTTCTATCTTCTCTCTGTCTTCCTCATAAACATTGCATCCTACACCACTTTTATTTCCTCTTGTCCATGATTTGAAGTTGTAAACACTTTTGCAAACTCACTGTATGTATCATAGGAAATAATTGAACACACCATTTCTGTTCATTGAGACAAAACTATAGACATCTTAATAGGAGCTACTTGGTTTAAGGTTATGTATTATTTGGAGTGGGTGTTCTTAATATTGGTCTCCCACTTAAAGGTGAGGTACTGTAAACCTTCAGGGTCACTATGTCTACAGGGTAGAAATTGTACTGCCTCAGATCCACACTGCCAGGCAGACAGACAAACAACATGAAAAAAAAAAAAAAAAACCAAGAGAACAAAGTGCCCTAAGCAAACAAAAATAATTCAGTAATGTAATCTATTGACAACACAGTAAAAGAAATGTCAGAGCAGAAATTTAGAATGTACATAAACTGATCAGTGACACATAGGATGATGTAAGGAGTGTCATTTCTTGAAGCGCACCTAGGTTGGTTCCATAGTTTAGCTATTGTGAAATGAGTTGCTATAAACATTGATGTGGCTGCAGCACTGTAGTACACTGATATTAAGTCCTTTGGGTAGAAAACAAGCCAAAGAGTGGGATAGCTGGGTCAAATGGTGGTTCCATTCCAAGTTTTCTGAGGAATCTCCATACCACTTTCCAGAATGATTGTACCAATATGCAGTCCCACCAGCAATACATGAGCGTACCTTTTCCACACATCCTGACCAACATTTATTGTTGCTTTTATTCTTCATAATTGCCATTCTGACTGGAGTGAGACAAAATCTTAGAGTATTTCTCTAATTGCTGGAGATGTTGAACATTTTTTTTTCAAATATTTGTTGATCAATTGCATTTTTTCTTCTGTGAAGTGTCAAATTCAGCAAGGACATAACATCAACTCCCATAAATCAAATGTGTCCCTGTACATCAGTGATGAATCTACTGAAATAGAAATTAAGAAAACTACCCCATTCACAATATCCTTTAAAAAAATGAAATACTTGGGAATCAATCTAACAAAAGAGGTGAAAGACATCTACAATGAAAAGAACAGAACACTAAGAAAGAAATTGAAGACCATAGAAGGCGGAAAGATCTACCATGCTATTCAATAGGCAGAATTAATATCATACAAAATGACCATACTGTCGGTTTGTGTCCATGTCCTCTGTTCTGTACCATTGATCTACCTATCTATTTTGGTGCCAATACCATGCCATTTTTGTTACTATTTCTTTGTAGTATAGTTGAACTTCTGGTATTGTGATATCCCCTGTTTCATTCTTCCTGCTAAGGATTGCTTTAGCTATTCTGGGTTTCTTATTCTTTCAGAAGAATTTCACAATTGCTTGCTCTATTTCTGTAAGGTATGTCACTGGGATTTTAATTGGAATTGCATTGAATCTGTATAGCACTTTTGGTAGTATGGCCATTTTGACAATATTAATTCTGCCTATCCAAGAACATGGGAGATCTTTACATCTTCTAAAGTCTTCCTCAATTTCTTTCTTCAATGTTTTGTAGTTTTCATTGTAGAGATCTTTTACTTCTTTGGTTAGATTGATTCCCAAGTATTTTATTTTTTTTGAGGCTATTGCTAATAGAGTTGCTTTCCTCATTTCCCTTTCAGCTGTTTCATCACTTGCAAATGAAAATGCTTTAGATTTATGCGTGTTGATTTTATAGCCTGCTATTTTGCTGAATTCATTGATGAGGTCTAGAAGTTTTCTGGAGGAGGTTTCTGGATTCTCTAAATATAGAATCATGTCATCAGCAAATAGTGACAGCTTAATTTCCTCTTTTCCTATTCGTATCTCTTTAATTTCTTTTGTCTGCCTAATTGCTCTGGCTAGAGTTTCAAGGACAATGTTGAATAAAAGTGGTGAAAGAAGACATCCCTCTCTTGTTCCCATTTTTAAAGGGAATGGTTTCAGTTTTTCTCCATTAAGAATGATTTTGGTCATGGGCTTAGCATAAATAGCCTTTACAATGTTCAGGTATGTTCCTACTATCTTTATTTTTTCTAGAGTTTTGAGCATGAAGGGGTGTTGTATTTTGTTGAATGCTTTTTCTCCATCAATAGAAATAACCATATCATTCTTATCCTTAAGTCTATTGACATGATGGATTACGTTTATTGATTTATAGATGTTAAACCATCCTTGCATTCCAGGGATGACCCCACTTGATTGTGGTGCACAATTTTCTTAATATGTTTTTGGATACGTTTTGCCAATATTTTGTTAAGCATCTTTGCATCTATATTCATCAAGGATATTGGTCTAAAATTTTCTTTCCTTGATGTGTCTTTTCCTGGTTTGGGTATGAAGGTGATATTAGCTTCATAGAATGAGTTTGGTAGGGTACCCACTTTTTCTACTTCCTGGAATATTTTGAGAAGTATTGGATTGAGTTCTTCTTTGAAGGTCTCATAGAACTCGGCTGAGAATCCATCTGGTCCTGGGCTTTTCTTGGATGGTAGATTTTTAATGACTTCTTCTATTTCATTGCTTGATATTGATCTGTTTAAATTGTGTATGTCCTCCTGGTTCAGTTTGGGAGGAGCATATGTCTCTAGAAATTTGTCAATGTCTTCAGTAGTTTCTATTTTGTTGGAATACAGATTTTCAAAGTGGCTTCTCATTATGTTCTGTATCTCAGTGGTGTCTGTCATGATATTTCCTTTTTCATCATGAATTTTAGTAATTTGAGTCTTCTCTCTCCTTCTCTTTGTTAGTGTGGCTAAGAGTTTGCCTCTTTTGTTTACTTCCTCAAAGAACCAACTTTTAGTTTGGTCAATTGTTTGAATTGTTTCTTTTGTTTCAATTTCATTGATTTCAGCTCTGATTTTAATGATTTCCTGTCTCCTACTACTTTTGCTATTATTCTGTTCTTCTTTTTCTAGGACTTAGAGCTATAATGTTAGGTCATTTAGTTGTTGACTTTTCATTCATTTTTGGAATGTGCTGAATGCAATCAATTTTCCTCTTAGTACTGCTTTCATAGTGTCCCAGAGATTTTGATATGTTGTATCATCGTTCTCATTGACCTCTAAGAATTTTTTTATCTCCTCCCTGATATTTTTTTGTTATCCATGTTTCATTCAATAGCATATTATTTAGTCTCCCAGTGTTGGAGTAATTTGTTTTTTATTTTGTCATTGATTTCTACTCTTAGTCCATTATGATCCAATAGTTCAAAAGGCTGTATCTCTATTTTTTTGCATTTCCTAAGGGGTGTTTGTGGCTTAACATATGGTCTATTTTGGAGAAGATTCCATGTGCTGCTGAGAAGAAAGTGAATCCACTCGTTGATGGATGGAATATTCTATATATGTCTATTAAATCTAGACATATATAGACATATGGATTTGATTGTGTTATTGAGTTCTATGGTTTCTTTGGTTGGTTTTGTTTGGAAGATCTATCTAGTGGTGACAGCAGTGAATTAAAGTCACCCAGAATTATTGTGGTCTATGTGATTCCTGAAGTTGAGAAGCATTTGTTTGATGTACAGGGATGCACCATTGTTTGGGGCATAAATATTTACTACTGTTATGTCTCCCTGATTTATGATTCCCTTAAGCAGTATGAAATGTTCTTCTTTATCTCTTCTGACTAACTTTGGCTTGAAGTCCACTTTATCTGATATAAGGATGGAAACCCCCACTTTTTTACTGAGTCCATGTGCGTGGTAGGTTTGTTTCCCATTCTTTCACCTTTAGTCTGTGGATATCTTTTTCTATGAGATGAGGCTCTTGAAGGCAGCATATTGTTGGGTCTTCGCTTTTAATCCATTCTGCCATTCTATGTCTTTTGATTGATGAGTTTAGGCCATTAACGTTCAGAGTTATTATTGAGATATGATTTGTATTCCCAGTCATTTGACTTATTTTTGGTTTTTAAGTTGGCTTGGTTTCTCCTTTGAGTGGTTTTTCTGTAAGGTAGTTCCTCCCTTTGCTGACCTCCATTGTTGTTTTTCATTTCAACCTCATGGAATATTTTGTTGAGAAAAGTCTGTAGTGCAGGCTTTCTATTTGTAAATTCTTTTAACTTTTGTTTATCATGGAAGGATTTTATTTCCTCTTCAAATCTGAAGGTTAGTTTTGCTGGGTATAGGATTCTTGGTTGACAACCATGTTCCTTCAGAGCTTGAAATACATTGTTCCAGGCCCTTCTATCTTTTAGAGTCTTGGTTGAGAAGTTGGCTGCTAACTGTATTGGTCTCCCCCTATATGTAATCTGATGCTTTTCTCTTGCGGTCTTCAAAATCCTATCTTTATTTTGAATGTTAGGCATTTTCATTATAATGTGCCTTGGTGTGGATCTGTTGTGATTCTGTGCATTTGGTGTTCTGTAAGCCTCTTGTATTTCCATTTAATTTGGTGTTCTGTAAGCCTCTTGTATTTCCATTTCATTCTTCAGATTTGGGAAATTTTCTGATATTATTTCATTGAATAGGTTGTTCATTCCTTTGGTTTGTATCTCTGTGCCTTCCTCAATCCCAATAATTCTTAAATTTGGACATTTCATGATGTCCCATAGTTCTTGGAGATTCTGTTCATGATTTCTTACCACCTTCTCTGTTTGGGCAACTTTATTTTCAAGATTGAATATTTTGTCTTCATTGTCTGAGGTTCTGTCTTCCAAGTGGTCTAGTCTGTTGGTGAGGCTTTCCATTGAGTTTTTTATTTGGTTTATTGTTTCCTCATTTCAAAGATTTCCATTTGGGTTTTTTTTAGAATCTCTATCTCTTTGTGGAAATGATCTTTTGCTTCCTGCAGTTGCTCTTTCAGCTTATTGGTATTATCATTCATTGCCTGCATTTGCTCTCTTATCTCATCCTTTGCTTCGTGAATCATCTTAATCATGTATACTCTGAAGTTCTTTTCTGACATTTCTTCTACCATAATGTCATTGGATTCTATTAATATAGAATCTAGATTTGTTTGGATCATTTTCTTCCCTTGTTTTTTCATGTTCTTCATGTATCTTCCTCTCTAGCAGTGCAGATCTGGGGTATTACAGATTTCCCCCTATAGGCTTATAGTGGCCCTATAAGTTTCCAAAACCCTTTCTTTAAGGGGAGATCAATATTAGCAGTGCCCAATTCAGACACTATGCAATCCTAGACCAAATAGCCCCTATGAAGACAGCAACAAAATTTTCATAATAAACAGAATGAGCTCAAATTTTATCTTCAGTAAAACAAACAAATTTGCAATAAGGTCTGCAGGTTCAAATGGAGGACAAAGAGGATGCAGAGGGATGTAGAATGTGACTGTTAATGGGATAAGAAAAGAATATACAGAAGTTCTAGATACTAGAAAGGTTGAGAGTGTAATCAGAAAAAATTGGATGTTAGCATGCAAAAAAGGGAGAAAGAGACTCTAAGGGAACAGGTAAACAAAAGGAAAAGAGTGCAAGAAAATTAACAAAATAAAATCTTAATTTTTTTTTAAGAAGGAGAAGAAAGAAAATCTACAGTATAACAGTCATATAGTAATGAAACCTCCCAGAGTTCAGTAGCCTGATGCATAAGAGGTACCTGACAATGAGCTTTCACGCCTGCAGCAGGCATCTCAGGATGGGTTTTGCTCCACCTAAAGATCGGAGTTATGTCTTCAAGGATTACCAAGATGGGCGCTCTGGCTTTGAAATGTGTTGGCAAATGGGGAACTGCAGCTCAGGGTGTGTCTGTGGTCAGCAGGAGGTCCTGGAGGTGGGATGCGGTTGGTCAGACAGGGGTCCTGGAGGTCAGGTGTGTTTGGTGTGGTTGCAGGATCCTGTAGGCCGGGTGCAGTCTGGGGGTCCTGTCAGCAGGGAGCAGTCAGTCGATGTGAGGTCCCCAGAGGCAGGGAGTTATCGGTCGGGCTGAGGGCTCCTGGAGACAGGGCTCAGTCAGTCCGGCCAGGGGTCCTACGGGGCCTGGCTGTTGTCTCAAAATGGCGGCAGCCAAGTGTAATCAAACCTGCAGGTACTGTGACAGTGAACTTCCAGGCAACAGCAGGCAGTTGTTGCTCTAATGGCGGTCTGCGATCAGTTTGCTGACTGTTGTCGGATGATTGGGAGGTGAAACTTGTGTGTTGGGTGATTGATAGGTGTAAGGCAGGTGATGGACAAGAGAGAGGCAGGCAAATGGCAGATGATAGGCACCTGACAGTGAGCAATCTGCACTCAAAAAATGCATCGATATGCTGACACACTGCAGGTGATCACAGCAGACAAATGGGGTAAACAGCAGGGGATCAATAAGCAGCAAAAAATGCCTTACCAAGAAACAGATATCCTCTGCTTGAAACCAGAGTTTTGGGGCAACAAGGAACACAGCCTCCCTCTAGTCTGCCATCTTGGAATCCCCAAATCCCCTTTTTATAATTGTACTTTCTATTGATTCTGTTCCTCTATAGAACCCTGCATAATGCACCCTCTTTTCTTCCGATCCCCAAGTTCCCTTCTCTACTCTTACTGATCTTTCTGTCATTTATTTATAGTGAGATTGATTTTATATGAATTAGGAATTAGCTCCATGGCCTGGAATAAATTGTGTGTGATCTTCATTGGCCCCATGCTGCATCAAAGACACTGGAAGTCATCCTCCTGTATATGATCCTCTTAATCATTTCTTGAAGAAAACATGAATCTTTGACCTTTAAAGGACACAAGAAGAATCTTGACATTTTTGTATATTCTAGCTACTAACCCATGATTATGTCTATGTGTATGACCTCTGTGTGTGTGTGTGTGTGTGTGTGTGTGTTTCTTTTTTTCCCAGAGGAGTGTTAATATCTTTCATCAGATTTCCAAAGGAATCAAACAGAAAAATAGATAACAATGACTGAAGACAAGAGAGCCCCAGCAACATAGCACATCTTCCAGTAACTACCACATGTACCTAAATATTTCAAACAAGATGAGGCAGCTTTAGGATGGCTGCATTGGTCAAACCAATAGTAAAAACATAACGTGCTGGAGTTGTAGGTAATGGAGAAGAGCTGAAAGAAAAATAACCAAAAAAAGGTGGGGACTAGATGAGGGTGGGAGATAGTGTCAGAGCTCCTGCAATGTCTTTAGGTTGCCTTACAGAGACCTCAGCAGAGAATGCTTTCCATAAGGACTTTCTCTTAAAGGATCCAACCCTTCCCAAACCAATTACACTAGACTTCTATCTTTGGGAAAATCCCTCTCTCTTTGTGGAAGTTATCTTTTCCTGGTAATATAAACTGGCAGTCCCAATTCTTTTACCCTGAAAAGCTTGAAGTATGATATAGTTGACTCTCCTTGAGCTTCTCACTGTATGTAATTGAGCCTCATGCTTCCTGCTGCCCATCAGAGAGGCCCTGGGAAACAGCCTGGACCAAAAATCAAAAGGTTGTCATAAAATTCCATATTCACTAACTATCCTTTCTAGATCCTGTTTCCCCATGATCATAAAATAAATATTTCACCATTATTCTTTCTGAAACTTCCTTGACAGAAAGAAGGAACATTGTGGAACACTAGGGACACAAATGGACAGATATTTTGTGAAAGAGAAGATTTATATCCAAAATATTTTCAGTAACACCCCCTTATCCATGTTATCATTCATCTTCATTATATGTCATAATGCAGTTTTTAGTCTTCTCATTGTCATATTTGATCTAAATTTTATCTGAAAAATAATTATTCAGCTTCTTAAACTAAATCTCAGGTGTACATCAATTGCAAGTTACGTTTTTATATCATTTTAGAAACATGCAAAACTTAGTAATTCTATACTGTAATATGTATTATTCTACTCATATATGTCACTTGGAGATATAAAAGTTAGCATTCTCCAGAAGTTTTGACAAGGTCACTATTCTCTATGAGCCTTTTCTCTATTTTTAGACACAATCTAATTTTCTGTTTTCCATAGCTCTCGGTGAAACGTACCTTCTCATCCAACTTACATGAAGTGTTGAAACTTTTCCACAGTCTGCCATCTCAAGAAAGGGTGAAAACTTAGAGAGAGAAGCTCTCCTCTTCCCTTATAACAAGGGCAGGTTTTCACATACCTAGGTTCACTAAGTGTTTGTTGAATTAAAGTTTGCTTTACTTCAAATATTAAATTTCACTCAATTTTCTATAACAACAATAAATCTTTAAAATGTTGTGTTTTTTTTCTATTCCTTTTTCAGAGGATATAGGAGTAGCTTATTCACAAGAAATCTATTTAAAATACATTGGATTAAAATGCAATGATCCATCTGTGAGCCACAAACATGGGAATAATCTCTCCTTTACTTGTTAGGGGACTCTGCATTTGCCTTATCTGTTCATCTCCTTTTTATAACAGCTTTCAAAGGATCATGAAAAAAAGCTATTTCTGACCTCCAGAGGGAATATTTTGACACATAAGAATGAATAATACTATCACCTTAGCACTATTTCCCTAAAGATTCTCTTCCTGTGTTAAACATCCTGGAGGTGATACATTTAACTTTTGGTTTAGCCTATGATAATAGCAAGACAACATTCCTTATACACAGTAACTGGGTGGAAACAAGGATGAGAAAGCATCAGCTTCCTCAGGCACATGGGAGGCCCAGGGAAAAAGAAGAAAAGTATAAATGGATGGTGGAGAAGGTGAAGAGCACAGGAAGAAGAATGGATAGTTTCACTGGTACAGAAACATTGGGTCACCAAGAAATGACTGCCCTAATTACCTTTCTCTGCATTAGGAAACACACTACTTTAGCTCCCTAGTCCCCTTGCAATATTTTGTATTTTGTTTCTGGTGTTGTTTTAGCTTTTAATGCAATATTTTCAATTCATTTTTTAGAATGTAACTTCCTCCATTTAAATTCCCAGTTCTATCTCTTTCCTTACAATCATAAGTTTTGGTATCTAAAGCTCAGTCACACACAAATATTGATTGAGATGATCAATGACTAACAAATTTTTTTTTGTATAAGACTAGAAATGAGCAAACAATTTTATTTCTTTTTCTCAGAATCTTAAAAAGTTCTATACACTCCAAACACTTATTGAAGGTAACACTCATGATTTTTATTCTTCACCATAACTACCATTGTTAAAAATAACAAAAAATAGGGCTAGATTATAACTCTGTGGTAGAACAATTGCCTAACTTGGGTGAGTCCCTGGGTTCTACTGCCAATACTGAAAATAAAGTTTGTGGTATATGTGTGTATGTGTGTGTGTTTGTGTGTATGCATACACACACACTTGCAAATATATAGTATGCACTTAATCAGTTAAATGAATGAGCAAATAAAACACATTGAAAGAAATCTTGAGTAATATTTTATAATTTTTTTCTGATGAATTACCTCTGTAATGCTACTTTAAATAAGTAGAAGACTTTGGATTAATATTAAACCACTCATTTAGAAGGACAGCACATAAAGATGAGGTCAGGTGCTGAAACACACCAAATACTTCTCCAAATTTCCTTTCCATCTGTGATTTAACACTTATAGTCAACAGCATGAGGAGATAGCAGTTGAAACATTGAAGAGACCAGGCTGTCCATAGCAGATTGCAATCATTTTCCTGATAAAATGTGAAATACAGTATCAATAAAGGCATTATTCAATATTTGGTGGACATTTGCCATTTTATGCACAATACATAAACACTTCTGCAGATGTGTCTAGTCTGTGTCATAGGGTACAAAACCCAGATTGTGAAAACTGCTTTAGTAGACTCTGATCATATATGACATGAGTCTGTCATCTTTGAGTAACTGAATTCTGATTTTCCTTCAAGTAACCACATCTCTCCCGGGTTTTGGTTCATAAGATCTGGGCACAGTAAATTCCCAAGTGTGAAAATATGACTCATACCTGTTTGATCAGAAAACATGTTCCTCAGATTTTAATGATTGGCTCAGGTATCTGTTGGCAAGCAAATGCAAAGGCAACACTTTTCTCCACATCCCTGAAAACACCACACTTTTTCCTATTAGAATTCCTGAGAGTTCAAGGCCAGTGCTGTTGTCAATCTCACCATAAATGGACAAAGAGAAGAAAGTCAACTTGGAAAAGAGCAGAAGAAACCAGCTCCTATAATACAATTTCAAAAGTAGAATTCATCTATTTCCAAATCATTTGATCATTTAAAAAAAAATAAACAATATTATTACTTTATAAATTTATTAAAATGAAATAAACATCTAACCTATCCATACCAAGAAATAAAATATTGCCAATATTTACACCTGTTTTTATATCTTCTCTATTCTGCCCACTGTCTCATCTTAAAAGTGATCAACATCATAAGTTTTAAAATGTATAATTATCTTGATATTTAGAACTACAATATATTTGCCATTATATATTTATTTTTAGTTGTACTTGTTTTTGGATTTAAAATAATTTAGCATACTATATACATACTTTTAGTAATTTTATTTTTATTAAAAAAGTTGCTTAAGTTTTGTTTCTTTTGAGTATAGTTTTGGATTCATTTTCACTCCTCTAATTGCCGTTTTGTATTGCATTATGTTATTATTTCAAAATGAGTGTATTTCTGGTTCTGTCGATGAACATTTGACTCTGATGAACAGTATATTTTTGACAATTTTGAATATATGCTCTGGAAGGGCAATTAATGGTTTGCAGATTACTTGAATATTTGATTTTATAAAATACTATAATGTATATTCACCAGAGATCCAGGAAATGCAATCTATCTTATGCACCAAAAAAGGAGAGAGCTGGAATAATTGTGAACTGAATTGACTTCCACTCTGAGAATAGAGTTAAGTAAAAACAAGTTCTATTTTTCCCTGTCATTGTTTTAACTAGAAAGTAGAAAAATGTGTTATCCACAAAGTAACCTGACATTATTTTTCAATGTTGATTTCAAAATATCAATTCTTATTCACTTTATTAAATCATATGCAGAATAAAGTGTTTTGAACACTAAAATATACTGATATCCTGAGAAAGGAAAATATGTTCTCTAAGTTATAAAGATTTCCTATTATTTATTAAATATTATTAAAATACATGACCAAGAGAGTTAAATATGATATATATATGCATCCATTCATGAGAAATAGATTTATAAAAAATTTTCATCTATGCTTACATAACTATGTTATAGATGACTTACAGAAGTTAGCAGAGATATAATAATGAAGAATCTCAGAATATTTTATTAAAACTTATAGTTTCTTTTATTTTAGGATATAACCTGGACTCAAAACCTACCTATATAAAACATGATCTCCTGTTTGGAAGATTATAATGAGATATATCATCTTTTCTTACCTCAATAAATAAACAAACTTTATTCCAGAACCTGGAGTCCCAAATAAACCCAACAGGATTTAATGGCAGATTCTGTCTACTATTACTTCCTCTCCTATGAGAAATTCCTTAAAGTGAAGATCTCAAAAAGGCTACTAATAAAAAGACTTACATTTACAGCATGTTCTCTGGGGAGGCCTTGGAGGACCCTGTCGGGGTGCCGCGGACCCCCAGCCCTTCGGCGTGGCCAAGATGGCGCCTGGCAAGGTGCCAAGGAAGTGCCGAGAACAAAACCAGGTACCTCCAGCAGACTAATACTCTCTGCCAACAAGTGGCGTATTTTGAGGAAGTTAATGTGATTGGTCATGGGTCCTCGTGGACACTGCATGATCGCTATATCCACACTATTATGCTCCATTACTGTCCATGCTTTTCCCTCGTGATCTATAAGCTGATTGGTTGATGTATGTAATGTAAGGCACTTGCAAGAGCGGCCAGTGCTGGCCAGCCAGAAGAAGCAGACTGCAGAAAATAAAGAACTTGCCCTGATCCGGTTTCGTGTTTCTCTGCGGGCAGGGGACGCGACAGATGGTGCTGAAACACCCGGAACGAGAAAAAATATAAGGGTAAGTTCACATAAGTTTTCAAATCAAGAAAAATTAGTTTGAGAGTTCAAAAGGTGAGACGTCTCGAGGTTCGCGGAGCAGCGACAATTCATTACAGGAGGTTCCCCAGCAGAGGGACAATTCATTACAGGAGGTTCCCCAGCAGAGGGACAATTCATTACAGGAGGTTCCCCAGCAGAGGGACAATTCATTACAGGAGGTTCCCCAGCAGAGGGACAATTCATTACAGGAGGTTCCCCAGCAGAGGGACAATTCATCACAGGAGGTTCCCCAGCGGAGGGACAATTCATCATAAGAGGTTCCCCAGAGGAGGGACGATTCATCATAAAAGGTTCCCCGTGGGAGGGACGATTCAAGTGGTACCAAACTGTGTGCGTGTGTGAGTGAGCGTGTGTGCGTGCGCGCGCCTGTCTTTTGTTTATGTGTTTAAACTAGTAAACTACCTCGTAGTCATGGGAACGGATCTGTCTAAGATTAGAATGCAGCGGCCTCTTAGAGAACTTTTAAAAAATCACGGAACCCCATTGAAGGCAAACACGGCCTTAAAGTTTCTAGATACTGTAGAGAAAGTCTCTCCGTGGTTTTTAGACGAGGGATTATTAAATCTTCCTCAGTGGGAACAGCTAGGAGAGGATTTGCGTGACGCGGAGAGACGCGAGCCTTTGCCAATGGGAACTCTGCCAATATGGTCACTTGTTAAATCTTGTTTGATGCAGCAAGGTAAATCAAAAAACCCTTTTAGGGACTTAAAGGGGCCTTTAGAAGAAGGAAGTCAGATCTTAGAAGAAATTAAAGAGGAACGATCATGTTCTCAGACTTTAGAAAGAGAAAGTTATACGGAAAGAGAAAGTTCTGAGGAAGAACTTACTGGGGAGGAGCTTGAGGAAGCTATGGGAAAGTTAAGCGTGCAACCTGAGCGCCATCTAGCGTCTAAACGGCTTAGTACACCTATTGCCCCCAGAAGGCTTAGTACACCTATTGCTTCCAGTGCACCACCTATGGAGTTTAAGGAAAAGGAAAACCATAGCAGACATAGAGGGTGGGCCTCCTTACAGAATGCTACATATCCAGTATTTGAGGATGCTCAAAATCAAAGATTTCATCAGCTATTAGATTTTAAAATGGTTAAACAGCTAAAAGAAGCAGTGAGCACTTATGGGCCTCAATCGGCTTTTACAGTCTCACTGGTAGAGACCATGATGTCTTTAAATATGCTACCTTTGGATTGGACTAATTTAGCTAGAGCAACCTTGTCAGGGGGACAGTATCTTATGTGGAAAACAGCTTGGCAGGAAATTTCAATGGACACTGCAAGGCGCAATGCAGCTTCAGGGAATCCGCAGGTAGACAGAGACATGTTGATGGGAACAGGGCCTTATGAGGGAGTCCAGGCACAGATTAATTATCATCCTGCAGTGTATGCTCAAATTGCTGTGGCTGCTATTAAAGCATGGAAAACCCTACAAGGGTCAGGAGATTTACAAGGACAGTTGTCAAAAGTTACCCAAGGAAGTAATGAGCCCTATGCAGACTTTGTTGATAGATTAATTCAAACAGCTTCTAGAATTTTTGGAGATGCTGATCAAGCAATGCCCTTAATAAAACAGTTAGCCTACGAACAAGCCAATAAATGGTGTAAAGATGCCCTCAGGCCATGGAGAAATAAAGATTTGACTACTTATTTAAGAGTCTGCAAAGACATTAATGAGGCCTCTGGAAATAGTGCTGCATTTATTGCTGCACTCGACAGACAAACCTCTGTTCTTGCCACAGCATTAGAACAAAGAGGAGGGAGTAAAAAAGGAGGACCTCCTGGTTCCTGCTTCACATGTGGACAAATGGGACATTTCAAAGCATGTTGCCCTTCCAAGAACAATGGCCAAGGAAAGGGGCCTAAGTTATGTCCGCGGTGTAAAAGAGGAAATCATTGGCTTAATGAATGTTATTCTGTTAGGGACAATGAAGGGAATCCTTTACCAACTAACCCCAAGTTACAAAAAAACGGGGTGAGGGGCCCGCCCCGGGGCCCACAACAAATATACGGGGTGATTCAACAAGTGCCACGACAGTGGTATCCTCCAACCGAGAAGGGAATGAAGCTCAGGAAAGAAGAGCCACCTCAGGAAGTGCAGGATTGGACATCTGTGCCACCTCCAGACTCGTATTAACCCCTGATATGGGTGTACAAATTGTAGACACAGATTGGGAAGGAAATATTCCGGCAAATTCAGTAGGATTGCTTCTAGGCAGAAGTTCTTCTACCTTAAGAGGTCTTATAGTCCACCCAGGAGTAATTGACCCTGATTTTCAAGGACAAGTTAGGGCTATGGTTTCTTCACCCAAAGGAATTACAGTCATTTCTCCAGGAGATAGGATAGCACAAATGTTAATTTTGCCTAGTCAGCATTCCTTGTGGCCTAGTAAGAAGACAATAAGGGGAAATAACGGATTTGGGTCTACAGGAGGACCCTGGGCTAATTTTACTATGGACCTC
This sequence comes from Sciurus carolinensis, assembly GCF_902686445.1. Lineage (NCBI taxonomy): Eukaryota > Metazoa > Chordata > Mammalia > Rodentia > Sciuridae > Sciurus > Sciurus carolinensis. The sequence continues at coordinate 29,345,056 of NC_062223.1, read as the reverse complement.
CAAGATAGGCCCATAATGCAGTTAATAGTGGGACATAAACCTTTTATAGGATTACTGGACACAGGAGCTGATAAAAGTATAATAAGTGAAGCAGTTTGGCCCAAAGGTTGGCCTGTAGTTACAGCTAATCAAAATTTACAAGGTTTGGGTGTGGCTCAATCACCTAACCAGAGTGCTGCTTCGCTGTCCTGGAGGGATAATGAAGGCCATTCAGGGATTTTTCAACCATATATCTGTAAAATACCTATTTCCTTATGGGGGAGGGATGTCTTAACTCAAATGAATGCTAAATTAACAACAAATATTAATTCTAAACCTGTGACACATATGATGAAAAAGATGCAATATACAGAAAATCAAGGGTTAGGTCGAGAACAACAGGGATCACTACAACCCTTGCCCTTACCTCCTCCAAAAAATGATTTCAGAGGGCTGGGTTTTATATAGGGGCCACTGTTATTACACCAATTCCAATAGTTTGGAAAAATGATGAGCCACAATGGATTCAACAGTGGCCCCTTACTACAGTAAAGTTAGAAGCGGCTCATAAATTAGTACAAGAACAAGTACAGGCAGGACATTTACAACCTTCTACTTCTCCCTGGAATACTCCCATCTTTGTTATTAAAAAAGGGTCTGGAAAGTGGAGACTATTACATGATTTAAGAGCCATTAATGCACAGATGTTCCCTATGGGTCCTATACAACGGGGATTGCCTTTAATTACAGCTTTACCTAAAAATTGGCCCACTGTCATTTTAGATTTAAAAGATTGTTTTTTCTCAATCCCATTACATAGAAGGGATTGTTGGCGATTTGCTTTTACCTTACCTTCTCTCAATCATGCACAGCCTGACCAAAGATTTGAGTGGACTGTGTTGCCTCAAGGCATGACTAATAGTCCCACATTATGCCAAATGTATGTAGATAAAGCCTTAAAACCTACAAGAGACAATTTTCCAGACTTGTTGATTTATCATTATATGGATGATATCCTTATCTGCCACAAAAACAAACAATTCTTGGAAAAGGCTTTGCAATTTTTAATTTCCACTTTACAACAGTATGGTTTAAATATTTCTCCAGAAAAGCTACAAATGGGAGAAACTCAAGAATATCTAGGTACTAAGCTTACAGCTACTATGGTAAAGCCTTTAAAATTAACCATTAGAACCGATAAGCTTAAAAATCTAAATGATTTTCAAAGACTCCTTGGAGATATAAATTGGATTAGGCCATATTTAAGAATTACCACAGGAGAGCTAAAACCTCTATTTAATATACTTAAAGGAGACCCTAATCTCCATTCTCCGAGAGTCCTTACTTCGGAAGCACAAAAGGTTCTCACGTTGGTAGAACAGAGATTACAATCAGATTATACAGAAAGATGTGATCCATCCCAACCTCTAATGTTGATTATTATCCCAGGACAACATAGCCCATATGGAATTCTATGGCAAGGAGGACCTTTACAGAGTATCAATCTCCCAGCATCGCCCACAAAACAGTTACAAACATTTCCTAAGGCAATAGCTCAGTTGATATACAAAGGGTTGGAAGCCTGTATTACCATATTTGGAAGTCACCCTAAGGTTATTATTATTCCCTATACTAAACTACAAATGCAGTGGTTGATTCAGCATGATGATGATTGGGCTATTTTATATTGCTCAACCACAGCAACATTTGATAATCATTATCCTAAACATCCATGGATACAATTTTGTAAAAATACTCCAATTGTATTTCCAAAAATTACAAAGACGCAGCCTTTGCATCATTGTCAAACAATATTTACTGATGGATCTAAAAATGGAGTGGGAGCAGTAATAGTTGGAGATAAAACTGAAACCATCATTCTCCCTTCCTCATCTGCCCAAGTAGTAGAGCTTGCTGCAGTAGTCTTAGCTTTTAATATCATGAAAGATCAACCTTTTAATCTGTTATCTGACAGTTATTATATAGTACAATCAGTACCTTGTTTAGAAACTGTGCCTTATATTCCCGATGGATCCACAGTTGCTCCTTACTTTCGAACCTTACGTGCCCTAATTTTAGACCGCAAATACCCCTTTTATGTAGGACATATTAGAGCTCATTCTGGCCTACCAGGACCACTTGCCAAGGCAAATGCTAAGGCTGATAAAGCCACAAAAACCATCTTTGCTTTCACACTATTTGAACAAGCTAAGATGTTTCATTCACAATTTCATGTTAATTCTACTACTCTTAGAAGAAAGTTCAATATTTCTAAAGATGTTGCTAGACAAATTGTTAAAACATGTCAACATTGTGCCACCCTATTGCCAGTACAGTCTGTTGGAGTAAATCCCAGAGGACTGTTACCTAATCATATTTGGCAAATGGATGTAACTCATATTCCTGAATTCGGTACTGTAAAGTATGTACATGTTTCAGTAGACACCGCTTCAGGAGTAATTATGGCCTCAGCTCACACTGGTGAAAAGGTTAAAGATGTTATACAACATTGTTTACAAGCATTTGCAGCCTGGGGCATTCCAAAAATCATCAAAACTGATAATGGGCCAGCTTACACATCCAAAAGTTTTCTTCTATTCACAAAAAATTTTGGTATACAACTTATCACAGGAATTCCTTATAATCCTCAAGGACAAGGAATAGTGGAACGCACTCATTTAACATTAAAAAATTGTTTAATAAAACAAAAAGGGGGAATAGGTGCTGACTTTAGAGCACCTAAAGACAAACTAAATTTAGTACTTTTTATTTTAAATTTTTTAAATGTGGACAAAAATGGAAGCACGGCTGCAGAGAGACATGCTAATCCCACAAGTACTCAAATGTGGGTAAAGTGGAAAGATATTCTCACAGGTACATGGAGAGGTCCAGATCCAGTTCTTCGGTGGGTCCGAGGGTCTGTTTGTGTCTTCCCACAGGATCAACAAACACCAATTTGGATACCTGAAAGGTTGACCAGACTGGTGCATCAAAGTAATGATGAAGAACATCGTGCTGATAAGCGCCCTGCTAATGACGATGTTGACACTGGTGAAGACACGAGAATTATGGGCGATAGTTAAAGCCTGGCCATATCCTTTACCGTTAACTAATACTTCCTCTTTACTTCCTCCATTGTTCACCACCAATGCGGCTACAGGATTACCCACCACGTCTTTTGATCCAGCTACTCATCTATATAATTTTTCCACTTTCTCCCTTCCTGGAACCTTGTGCTTTGATATACCTGAAGATAATGCTATTAGTAGTAATGACTTTAACCCTTGTATTGTTCTCCAAAAGCAGGTACAGGGTTTCTTTACATCTAAGGATTCTCCTGATGATCTACCCCAAGGCTATAATACGCTTGGTGTTCACTTTAGTAATGGTACACAAATAACCACATCAATGGAATATAGGGAAGGGGCAGCCACTTTGATTACAGGACTTATACCTCACAGATTACCACTTCCCACTAATGGATTTAAAACTCCTAGACTTTTTCCTCCATGTAAACCAAAATTTTCCACACTTCCTACCTGGACAGGTTGTCAAGATGCCGAGCAAGCAGCCCCAGTTCAATATGGATTTTTCTTCACACCAAATTTTACTTCTCAGCGCACTACTGATGACTTTCATGATTATGACGGCAAATTTGGCGGAAGGCGCACTAACCCCTTTGATAATTGGTTGCTATTTACCTCGACTTCAGGATATACTAACTTACAACCCCTTTTTGCTCTTAAAGGAGGTTCTTTCAGACAATGCGAATGGACTTCTAGGAAGTGGACTGGAATTGACAAGAGTGGAGCCAAGACTACTACTAATTGTACTCAAAATCTTTCATTCTTGTCCACCCCAGTCTGTGTGTTCCCTCCTTTTATGTTTTTACTAACTAACACTAATAGCACAAATCTTAATTGCTCTCAATCTAGATGCTACCTTTCTCAATGCTGGAATGCTACCAATTTCTCCCGAGCGGTCATCATGCGAATTCCTACTTTTCTGCCTATGCCAGTTTCTGTTACAGATGATGAATTGCCAGTATTGCTTTCCAGAAATAAGAGGGACTTTGGAATCACCGTAGCAGTCATTACCACCATAGTTGCATCAGCAGCAGCAGTCGCCGCAGCAGCTGTAGCCTTGACGACATCAGTACAGTCAGCAACTAAGCTTAATGAAGTGGTCCAGCAGACAGCTACTGCTCTGTCTACTCAACAAACAGTGCATCAACACCTAAAAGCAGGACTACTTTTGGTGAACCAGCGTGTGGACTTACTTCAAGAACAAATGGACCTTTTACAAGAACTGTTAAGCGTGGGGTGTATTTATCATCTGCCAGGACTGTGCATTACACCTGTAGCTTATCATAATCTTAGTTATGCAGCAAATTTGTCTAAAATCATATCTACTCAGCTACGTGCCAATTGGTCTTATAAATTTGATAATCTTACTGCCATTCTTAGATCACAAATTGTTAGCCTTAATTCTACTAGAGTTAATGTAGCCCCTATATCTGAAATGCAAAATTGGTTATCTTCTTCCTTCAGTTTTGTAAAGCAATGGGCAGGAATGGGAGCATTGTGTGTGTTTATGATCATTGCAATTGTCTTCCTCACACACTTTATCATGCGTATACGCCAAGTTCATGCCAGAGATCGCATCATTTTCCATCAAGCCATGATGGCCTTAGAGGCTGGCAGCCCTCCTCAAGTCTGGCTGAGCATGCTGGATCGGTAGTCAACGACGGGTAAGGAAGGAGGTAACCGCGTACCGACCTAAGACAGGAGCTGTAGCATGCTCTGCAGTTATCCGATGACGGGTAAGGACGATGGTTGATCACTCCGCCTAAGACAGGCACGATCCCAAGCCAGCATTCTTTTAATAAATAAAAAAGGGGGAGCTGTCGGGGTGCCGCGGACCCCCAGCCCTTCGGCGTGGCCAAGATGGCGCCTGGCAAAGTGCCAAGGAAGTGCCGAGAACAAAACCAGGTACCTCCAGCAGACTAATACTCTCTGCCAACAAGTGGCGTATTTTGAGGAAGTTAATGTGATTGGTCATGGGTCCTCGTGGACACTGCATGATCGCTATATCCACACTATTATGCTCCATTACTGTCCATGCTTTTCCCTCGTGATCTATAAGCTGATTGGTTGATGTATGTAATGTAAGGCACTTGCAAGAGCGGCCAGTGCTGGCCAGCCAGAAGAAGCAGACTGCAGAAAATAAAGAACTTGCCCTGATCCGGTTTCGTGTTTCTCTGCGGGCAGGGGACACGACAGGACCCAGCATCCCCCACCCTCCAACACACAGTTTTTGCTTACAGTTCTCAGAATAACTGAAATGTGCTGACATGTAACATTTTGAACTGAAGATTCATATATAGATTACTTTGACTTTGTTCTTCCTTTTTTTGGTTTTGCTTTGTTTTTGATGTCTGATAATATTTTTGTTCTACTAGATAAATATCGGCTGTTGTATAACACCTAGAGAAGACTACTTTGGGGATTCCTCAGCTGCAGTTCAACAGGAGACACAGGTGAGATGACCATCTGCTCAGGGCAGCTTTTCTGAGCCTTTACAAGCAGCTTGCTGTGAATCTTGGGATTTTACTGCCCCTTACTGGCATCTGGGATTTGCGAAGTCTCTTTACTTAACTTCTTTTGTGGGTATTCTGTCTCCCTAGGCCCAGGTAATTAGTAGAAACTGCAGTCAGAGAAACAGTAGGCTGGTGCATTTGAACTCCTGTTCCTGGTGGTTGGCATAGTGATGACACCTGCTACCTGCCATTCAGTAGGCGTCCTCCCTGGGATTGGTAGCCTGTGAAATGAATCTGCTTCAAATATTTCATCCTATTTAAAAACCCACTGTGATTTGTTAGAAGTTTGATAAATGTTTTACATGCCAACTATTCCTTTAGGTTGTCATTTCTTGGGATCATGAGCTGACCCAATGATAATAATGATCTTTAGCTCAGCCCTACTTACAGTTCCTTAGAACTCTAGCCCCTGGTCTGGTTGCTGAAATGAGGAAGAGAAAAGAGCATTCCCCAAGGAATATGGCAAGCTGAGGTCAGTAGCTTCTTCCAACATGGGGGTCTCCAAGGTTGATGCAATGTTTAATTATTTAGAAAGTGTTCTGCCAAAATGATTTCCACACTAACAGGCACTGTTGTTTATATATTCAACAGTAATAAATTCCAGCAACAAGTGGTTTCTTGGCAAGAAGCTTCAAAGCTGAATCATATTACTGAATTACTGAAAAATGTCTCCAACTAGCTAACTCCAATTCCCATAACCTTAGTACAAGGTTCTCTGAAGTCGTTACATCAGTGAACTTGCATGGTGTTTCTGCCTCCAGTGTCCTGCCCAGTCAAGAACTGTCACTAGGACCTCTTTCCTTTCTCACTGTCCTTAAGTTTATGTCAATTCTCTGCCTCTGCAATACCCTCTCCTGAGATAACTGTTATTCCTATCTCTCTCACAGCATGAGCACCACGCCATTCTCTCTCAAGACCTGTCTGCCCCTGGTAATGTCCACTGTTCACATACAGGGCACCTGACAGTGCCTTTGTACTGTGTGGATACTTGTTTCTCAAATGTGAATATCTTGTAAATACTGCCTTTTAATTAAGACTGTTCTGAAGTTCTACTTTGTTCTTGACATTCAAGCAAAATCATTTATTCATTTAGACTCCACACTTTGAAATTCAGAAGGGGAAAAACATCCACAAGTGTGTCACTTCTGACATCTCTTCCCTTAGGTCTATGATGGCATAGGCTATGGTCATATCAATTTTTTATAGTTCTGCAACTATTAATTAGTCAAAATAATAAGATTCATTGTAAATACCTGATTATTCATTCTTACATGTTGCTGAACATTTCACATGTAACTTGAATAAATTATTTCCTTATTTGTTTCTTTTTTCCACTTTGGTTTTATCTTGAATATGAAACATTGACCAGATTGATATTCTTATAATATCAATAATTATAATAATAATTTTTTTTCCAAAATTAAACACAGACCTGATAGTAACAACTACTACTGACCGTAAATCAGTTAGGAGTAGAATGTTTGGGACCACAAAGCAAAATGAAAGTGCACAATTAATTCCTTTTACTTTTTATTTTTAATCACAGACTTTATTACTATAGAATGAAATTCTACTTTTTTCTTTTGCCTCAAAATAATAAAAATTTCCAATCTTTATGGCATAGTTCTTTAAGGTTTTTAAAATGCATATATGTATGATCCATTAAAGTATATAAAATTCATCTCTTAATAATATTTTTGTTTTCTATTTATTTGTGGAGTTTATTTGGACATCTCTAGAAAATGGTGACCATTGATAAAGGATCTAGGTAAATTTCTCCAGAGATGTTGAGAAAATATTTCCAGGAGAGGGCAAGACACAGTAAGAGGATTAAGAAGAATTTGGAAGAAGGATACTGGATCAACTTAAAAATAAATGAATGAATAAATTGAACTCTTAAAAAATAAATAAAAAAAAGAAAATAAAGTGCAGGGGCATCCAGAATTCCATCCAGTGCTTGACAAAGATCCTCTGGAGGATGATTACAAAGGCTCATCCTAAAGGGAATTGCTGGATGTTTTGATCTGGAGCATGGTGTTTTTTCTGCTGTGTTTTTCTGATAATATATTACTCATTTCAGTCTGAACAGATTGCTTAAGGGGATGAGGGGAATACAAAAAAAATTCCAGAAAATATTACTTACAATCTGAAAGACAATGGGTCTTTACCACTAACAAAGTTAAAAATAATTTTGCGACCATGCAATGAGTCCCTGAAAGACTCTGGATAAAATAGATATAGATCTGCCTTTGTCTCCAACAGGCTGGTTAAATTCTAACGATTGTGGTGGAGTAAAAGAATAAGGTTTTACAACATTCCTTCCTTCCTACAAAGAACAGGTCACCCCTATAATAAACGGTGCACAATGCCCTGTTCTGGAAAAAAAGAGCTACATAAACCAATGTAATCTATTCAGTAAAAAAAAAAAAAAAAAAAAAAAAAAAAAAAAAAACTTGGCCACAAGAACCACTGCGACCATTGCCCTCCTGTAGCCCTTAACTCAGCAATTTAGATATTAACCAGATGGAACTAGTAGAGATGGTCACATGAGATTACTTGTCTATCACTTTAACCGGGAGAGTAATAAGAATAGTCTTAGGTCACATAGACTTTAGATATTAAGGAAATAAACATTGTATTAGCTCATTGACGTAGTTAGATATTCTTAAAACAATTGTGATTAGGTAAGGATAATCTGTAAGATTGCTGTTTTCTGCCTATGCTTTGGAAACTTCTTTAATTTCATTAACCACAAGACTGCCATTATAGCCTGAAGAAAAATGTATATAAACCCAACCTCCCCAGGATAAAGTGGGAGTGACTGCACCAGAACTAGAGTCTGTGTCTTTCATTCTCCATCCATCGCCGACACTGTCTCCCCGCGCCCCGTTACCAGTGTGGAACCCATGGACTCCTGCTAGGGCTGGACCCCGGCAATAATGTATTTGGAAAAAGGAAGAAAACAAACATTTTATTCATCTATACAGAAATGCTCTGGGTACTAGTTTCAGTATCCATAAATATTTCCTGGATATTATCTCTTGATTAATTCTCAGCACAGCATGCTCTACCACATATTGACTTAAGGTTTTCAACTATGGTTATGATACTGAAGAGTCAATGATTGGATTTCTATCCTTGCTGTGTAACACAATGCTGTTTAGTGCATAGGGAGCCCACCATAAGATTAGTGGATATGGTCAAGTTAACCCCTTACTGTGATGTCTGGAATCACCTCTGTGAAGTAGATGTTCCAGGTCCCAGGCCACTAGGAACATGGTATTAGAGCTTCCCTCACTAAATTACAGGAACCCATAATAAAATTGCTCTCAGAATGAACTTTGGTTGGATTTGGAATCTTTGTTATGAGTTTATTCTTGTTTGTTTTCATATAAGCTTTGACAAAAAATTCATGTAATTTAACCTCAGGACCTATTGGTTCTTGGTATAGAAGCAAATGTCATTCATTATGTACTTGGTCACTTTTGCTTCCACTTCACCTGTCAATGTGACAGTTTTGGTTATCTGGAATTAAGATTTATTAATGACCTTAGTTAACTTGATTTTCTAATTATATTATCATCAATTTTAAATTAGTTCTGAATTATTTTTAAAAACACAATTTATCATGTGTGCTGTTGTGAATCCTTTCAGTATTTTTTTCTTTCTGATAATGTGAGATGGCAGAGTGAATATTCTGATTTTTAACTAATCACTATCGATTATGGTTTAAATATGATGCATCCCTTAAAAACTCATGTGTCAAACAACACAAGAATGTTCAGTGAAATGATTAGATTGTGAGAGTTGTAACATAATCAGTAGATTAATCCACTGATATGAATTAACAGTGAATGAAGGTAGGGTGAGGCTGGAGGGCAATGACCACTTTGAGGTTTATATTTTGTCCCTGGTGAGTGGTGCTCTCTCTGGTCCTGATTGCCATGTCCAGAGCAGTTTTCCTCCAACACATGTGTCCACCATGATGTTCTGCCTATCCTGAGGCCCAGAACTATGAAGTCAGCCTTCTATGTACAGATATCTCTGAAACCATGAGTCCCAAATAATCTTTTCTTCTTCTACATTGTTCTTGTCAGTCCTTTGTGTCACAGGAACAAACAAGCTGACTAAATCAGAAATGAGCACTGAAAAGTGAGATGATTGTGGTGACAAACCTGACCAGGGAGTTCAGAAGTGTTTGAAGCTGGTTTGTGGGGAAAGGAATTTTAAAAGGTTTAGAGATGCAAGCTGGAAAAGTTTTAGAATGCTGTAAACAGTGGTAAATGTTTAATTCTGGTGGAAGCTTAAAAAGACAGAAGCTGACAGGACTGTGGATATTAACAACTGGACTCATGAGATTTTAGAGGAGATGGAGGACTCTATTGAAAACAGGACTAGAGACCATTTGTGTTACATTCTGGCAAAGAAGATGTCTACATTTTTTTCCATGACTTGGGACTTTCTGTGAGGCTGAATTTAAGGGTAATAGACTGATCTGGTGGAAGAAAATTCTTGGCAGCATAGCATTCATTCAGTGACTTGGGTATTGTTGGTGGCTTTTAGCCAAGTTTACTGTGATAATCAGGAGCAGAAAGCAGAGCAGAGAGATTTGAAAATGCTGGAGTCAATCAGAAGAGTATGAGTAATACCGGGACTAAGGAAGATGTGGTTGGTAAAGCGATTATAGCCACTAAAGTGATGCTAAATATGTTATCCAGAAACAATAGGAAAGATGACTTGGAAGTCTCAGGAATTGACAAGACCACATCAGTTCCCAACTGAAGGATGCAAATGTAAAAATCCTTTGTGAAAAGAATATGGGGACACCTGGCTTGCAAAGGGGTGCTTAAGGTCTTTCACTGTGCTCTGTTTCCCAGGTACTCAGAGGATGCTAAAGGCATGGTATCAGGAGATGTGAGTACTGCTCAAGATGGTGTCAGACCTTGGCATCAACCATGTGATGCTGATTCTGTAGGATTTAGGATGCTACAGTTAGGGAATTATGGAGGCTTCCACCAAGATTTCAGAAAAAGGCCTGGTAGATCATGGAAAATAAAGGCCAGAAGTCCCTCCAGGTAGCCCCTGAGAAAATGATGAATGAAGATGTGAGAAGAAAGCCTAAGCTACAGTAGATACCCCTGAGATTAAAACATGCTCATACTTAGAACAATTGGGAAAAGTTGCAGGAATCAAGCAAAAACCAGTGAAGGAGAGACCATATAAGATACAATCTGCAAGTCCACAGAGGCAGAGCTGCAAAAGACTTTTGGAGAGACAATTGTATACAACCATAGAAAAAAATAATGTACCCCATTTGTGGACAATGAATCAAAATGCGGTCTGTAACAAATCAAAAGATAAATTAAAATAATAATAATAAAAAAAAAATGCCAGATGCCCCAAGTGCTGGACATGGAGCTCCAGGACTTGTTTGCCCATTTGGATCTCAAACTTGCTTTGATCTTATCTGTCCTTTCTATACCTTCATTTCAATCTTTGGAATGGAAGCGTTTACTTTGTGCCTTTAAATTTTGAATGTATTTAATTTGCTTGTGATTTTTACGGGAGAAAATGTCTAAGAGTTTGCCTTAAAGCTCAGGAGACTTTGGATTTTGACTTTTGTGGAATGCTGTAACTGTTAAGACCACAGGGATTCTTGAAAGTATTCTGGATATATTTGCACTGTGAGATGGGCATGAATTTTTGGGGGTCAGAGATAGAATGTTATGGGTTAGATAGTATATGTCCACCAGAAGCTCATGTGTGGGATGATGGAAGAGCAATCAAAGTGAAAGGAAGATTATGAGAGTTGTAACCTAGTTAAACTAGTCAGTGGATTCATCCACTGATAAGGATTAACTGGGTGGTAACTGAAGGCAGATAGGATGTGGCTGGAGGAGATAGGCCCCTGGGGGCATGACTTCATATTTTTCACCCTGATGAGTGGAGCTCTGTCTGCTTCCTGATTGCCATGTTCTGACCTCTTTCCTCGCCATGCCCTTCCACTGTGATGATCTGCCCTATGCCAGCCCAGAGCTGTGGAAGTGAGCCATTTATGAACCCAGACTTCTGAAACCATAAACCAAGTAATCTTTTCCTCCTCTAATTGTCTTTTTAGGTTGTTTGGTCCCAGAAATGAAAAAGCCGATTAAAACAATATACGATGGAAAAAATTTTCCCAAAAATGCTTTTTCTGGAAGAAACCCTGACCAAAGTGAATTAAATATTTTAAGTTGAAATAAAATCACTGGCTAGTTTTATTAGTTATAAAAATATGATTTTGTGTATTTATTAGCATTTTTGCTATTATTTATTGATTTAGCTGTGGGATTGAGCCCAGTGATGCTCCACTGAACCACATTCCCAGTTCCCCCTTTTTATTTTGAGGCAGGGTCTCGCTAAACTGTTCAGCTGGCCTGGGACTTGTAATTCTCCTGTCTCAGCATTCCAGGTAACTGAGACTGCAGGTATGTGCCACTGTTCTCTATCCCTTTTTTTAATTGACACATAATCGTTCATATTTATGGAATACAGTGTGAAGTTTCAGTAAACATATATGGAAAACAGCAACCAAACCTGCGTACTTGGCATATCTATTATCTCATGCCTTTACCATTTTTTTGGTAGGGAGCACATTCGAAATCCTTTTTCCCCCCTTTTTTTTTGGGGGAGGGGACAGTAACAGGGATTGAACTCATGGGCACTTGACCACTGAGCTACATTCCCAGCCATATTTTTTGTATTTTATTTAGAGACAGGGTCTCACTGAGTTTCTTAAGGTCTGGCTCTTGTTCAGGCTGCCTTTGTACTCATGATCTTCCTGCCTCAGCCTCCCAGGCCACTGGGATTAAAGGCATGTGCCACCACACCCAGCTTTTTCAGCTGTTTTGTAGTATTCAATACAATACAAAATTTTTCCAATGATTTCTAACATCTAGTAACTCTTATGGTCCACCTCAGGGGTCTGCATTCACTTGCACTGAGGTGTATGTATGCTGTATTGTTAATTCAAAATTTTTATAATTATTACAGCTTTGTGATAAATGTTCACATCTCACAGATCTTTTCCCCATTTTTTTTATCTGAACTTGTCCATGCTTTGAATATTTATTTTTCAATATTACTGTTTACTTTCAGTCCATTAAAACATATATTGTTAATGATTTTTCTAGGGAACTCTTTAGTATGTGGGTTAATGCGGGGCATCTGGAATTCCATACAGTGCTTGACAAAGATCCTCTGGAGGATGATTGCAAAGGCTCATCCTAAAAGGAATTGCTGGATGTTTTGCCCCGAAGCATGGTATTTTCTCTGCTGTGTTTTTCTGATAATATATTACTCATTTCAGTTTGAACAGATTGCTTAAGGGGATGAGGGAAATACAACAAAAATTCCAGAAAATATTACCTACAATCTGAAAAACAATGGGTCTTTACCACTAACAAAATTAAAAATAATTTTGCAACCGTGCAATGAGTCCCTGAAAGACTCTGGATAAAATAGATATAGATCTGCCTTTGTCTCCAATGGACTGGTTAAATTTTAACAATGGTTTTGTTTATGTGTGGTGGTGAGGTAAGAGAATAAGGTTCCACAACATTCCTTCCTTCCTACAAAGAATAGGTCACCCCTATAATAAATGTTGGTACACAATAACCATTGGGACCGCTGCCCTCATGTAACCCTTAACTCAACAATTTAGATATTAACCAGAGGGACCTAATAGAAATGATCACATGAGATTACTTGTCTATCGTTTTAACCGGGAGAGTAATAAGAATAATCTTAGGTCACATAGAGTTTAGATATTAAAGAAATAAACATTGTATTAGCTCGTTGACGTAGTTAAATATTCTTAAAACAATTGTGATTAGGTAAGGATGATCTGTAAGTTTGTTTTTGCCTATGCTTTGGAAACCTCTTTAATATTAACCACAAGACTGCCATTATAGCCTGAAGAAAAATGTATATAAACCCAGCCTTCCCCAGAATAAAGTGGGATTGATTGCACCAGAACTAGAGTCTGTGTCTTTCATTCTCCATCCATCACCGATGCTGTCTCCCCGAGCCCCGTTTACCTGTGTGGAACCCATGGACTCCTGCTAGGGCTGGACCCCGGCAGGTTAATTTATGGATAGTTGATACACTGAGGATTTTGATATCTTTGAATCAGCAAGATTAGTTAATTTTAAATGGAACAAATCCTGGTACTCACACAGGACATGGATCAACTTGTACTTTTTGCTCAACAGAATGGAAAGTTTCATAATTCACAGTGTACAAAATAGAGTATTCAGAAATGTCTGGACTCAGTAGTGGAGGAAATTTTACATAAACACTCTTCTAGTCCCATTTAATTAAGCTGTAGAATATTGATAGTACTCCATGACCAGTGTAAAATTCATAATGTCTAGCATACAATAATATTTTTTTCAAGTATGCAAAGAAGCAGGAATACATACTCTGTAATAAGGAGAAAATTCAATAATTTCAAATAAGCGCAAAAATGATGGTGATTACAGAATTTTTAAATGAGTGCATTAAAACACATTTTGTTCAATATTTTTGAGAAAAATAAAAAATAGAGTGAGCATAATATGCAGAGATAAGAAAAATATAAGAACTTCCAAGGTGAAATTATGGCAATAAAATATACAAAAAAATTAAGAAGTACTTGATGGCAGATGAGCATAAACCTGGCCATTGCAGAAGCCTGGTCCCTGAAGCCAAAAGATCAGTAAAATTAAAGATATAGTAATAGAAATCCTGTAAAATTAAAAAAAAAATGAAAAAGAAAAAAGAATGAACTGAAAAACAAATGAACAGAACATCAGTGGTTTGTGAGAAAATATCAAACAAACCTAACATGAGTGCTGTCATCAAAATCCTCAAAGAATAGCATGGAGAAAGGAAAGAATAAACAGGAAATAATGATCTTATCCAAAATTTGATGAAAACTATAAATACCACAGATACAATAATCCAATAAATCCCAAGCACATAACCTAGGAAGAGAAATACACTTTAAGGCATGTCATAATAAACGGTAAAACAACGATTAGAAAAAAAAAAAATTTTAAAGCAGGTAAGGAGAATGGATAACTCAGGTACAGTGGCATAACACTGAGAAGTGCATGGAATTCTCTGAAGAAATGTGTAAACCAGAAGTGAGAGGACCAGCATCTCTGCAGCACTCAGATGAATTTGTCAACCTAGAATCAGTACCCAGCAGATAAGTCTTTCCAAGACTCTGGTGAGATAAGGACTTTCTGAGATGCAAAGTCAAGGAACACACCTGCACCAGACTGGGCTACAAGATGTGCTGACCTGGTCCTCTAATCACAAGGGAAATGATTCTAAATGGAAATCTGCATCTGCTGAAAGGAATGGAGGGCAGGATGAGTAAATGATGGTGTGAATGCAGATACTATGCCTTCTGTCAGCTGAAGTCAACATTGATTCTCTCACTTTGCCTTTAAAAATATAAAAATATTGTCACAAAATAGAGGAATGTCTATCAAATATTCTTCCAACCACATACCAAATATTAAAAGCAAATTTGTAAGTAATCATGGTACTGGGGATTGAACCCATGGGCACTCTAACGCCAAGCTACATACCCAGCCCTTCTTTATATTTTTATTAGTGAAACAAGATCTTGATAAGTTGCCAGACTGACCTCGAACTTTCGAGTCTCCTTTCTCAGTCGCCCAAGTAGCTGGGATCATACGTGTGCCCCAGAGTGCCCAGCTAAATATCCAAATTGTAATATCCCCTGGATACACAAAACTAGGTGTATCACCTCTTTTAATACAGTTCCAAACAAGAGTTAAATATTGAGCTTTTTATAGTTTTAAGTTTTTATTTTCAATTGAAAAACACAAATTGTAGGATTTATCGAGTCCAATGTGGACTTTCCATGCATTGTGAAATGATCAAATTCCACAATTAACATACCTAGTCCCTTACCTTACCCTGTAGTTTCTGTGGGTGAGACCATTTAAAATTCTTTTTAATCATTTTGAAACACATTATTTAGCTCATCACATTATGCAATGGATCACCAGAACTTGTTCCTACAGTTGAATTAAAACTTTGTGTCCTTTACCCAGTGTCTCCAGGTTTCCAGTACACTCTCCACCCTGTCAGACTCTGGAACCCACAACCTATTCTGTCCTATGAGTTCAGCTTTTTTGATTCCACATAAACATGAGATCATGTGGTATTTATCATTTTTAAAACCTCATGAACTATGAGAATGAGCATCAATTTTTCAAAACCATCTTTACCTTAAAGGGAAATAAGTCAGTTTTAAGGAAAGCTTCATACTAAATAATTCTACTTTGACAGATCTCCATCTGCTTAGGTAACTGCCTGTCCTCTGAGATTAGGAACCTGTGAGATTAGAATCCTGGGGTAAGCAGAAGTTAATGGGTTGGCTGGGGATCCTAGAATTGTAGTGTTCTGGGAGGAAATGAAAGCGTGTGAGGAAGGTATCTCTAGCAATCTCTTCAGTGAAAACTGATTGGAACCATATTTACATCAATAACTACAAAACAGTGGAGGAATTTTGTTAATTATAGGAAGATTGGAAAACAAATACATAGGATAAAATCAGAAGCAGATGTTTCTTAGTGTTCCCAGGGCAGCAGCAGCTGCTTTGGTACTAGGTTGCTTCCAGATTTAAGATAATTGGAAAGGTGCAAGAAAGGCACTTACTCTCAGTTGAAGCCCAACAGTGTTCAGACTTTTTAGAGAAAAACAGAGAGACTCTTAACTAGAAGGGAAAATGGAGCTTTGTTATTAAGAAAGTTGCCAACACATCTTTTAAAGTAGAAATTTATCATGTTTGTGGATAAACAAATTAAAAATATGATATAATAAGTGCTTCAACATGATTTCCTAAATAGGAAATGGAACAAACCATGCCCTCTAATCCCTGATCAGATTAGAATAACCCTGTTAATTTCTGAAGTTTTACTAGCCTTTTGATTAATTTAGCCCTTATGTGATTACCGCTAGGTGGCGCTCAAGTCAAATACGAAACCAAGTCTCAGCTTAAAATTTATCCAATGATTTTACCAATTTACCTGGTTTCAGAAAATGATAATAGATTGTGTGCTTTTTTGAAAAAGTTGAGTTTAATTCTGTGAGCACTACTTTGGGACCAATAACTGGTCTCGTATTAGAATCATGACCTGGGTCTCCTGTGAGCTCTTAAAGTTGCTAAAGCATGATCATACCCTTGGTCCAGTCTGATAGGACTCTTTCACATCATTGGTTCTACCTTTTACACTTCAATAGTGCCTGCCTTTTTCTTCAAGTCCAACTGATGACATCACTTTCTAAATCATAGAAATACCTTGAGTCAATCAGAACAGAATTTTCTTTCTTTCTTTCTTTTTCTTCCTTCCTTCCTTCCTTCCTTCCTTCCTTCCTTCCTTCCTTCCTTCCTTCCTTCCTTTCCTTTATACCAGGCACTGAACCCAGGGGTACTTATCTACTGAGCCACATCACTTACCCTTTTTTTTTTATTTGTTTGTTTGTTTTTCTTAAATTTTGAGACAAGTTCTGGTAAAGTTCCTGAGACTGGCTTTGAACTTGCAATCCTGTTGCCCTCAGCCTCCTGAACCGCTGTGATTGCAGGCGTGCACTGCAAGAACTTCCAAAACACATACCACTCATCTATCCACCAGCATCTGGACTCACATAATCTCCCTGCCTATTTCTACAGAATCCTGCTGCCTATGAACTGCATTGCTTATGCCCAAGTTCCCACAGCCTAAGGAGTAGATGAAGTATTCCAGTTCTTAACTTCAAAATCCAGTATTCTGCATGTTGATAAACAACTTTATTTGGTGTGTATATCTCCCTACATTCGGTTAATCCAAATGCAATTGTATTTTTAGTCATGAAACAATAATTTGACCAACTTGTTGAAAAATCTTGACAAAGTTGTCACAGCACTCCAAACTCTGTGTCTTCTAACAATAATGGTTTGTCATGGAAATTAAAAATAGACACTTCAGAATGGAACATGTAAAGATTCCTTGAACTATATACTTTCTGTTAAATATTCTTATTTTCCCAAAACCTCCATGGGTCTCTCAACCTCTTTTGAATCTGTTGAAGATTGACTAATGGCATTCCCACTCCTGGGTAACTGCAGGCTTAAGAATAGCTGTACTGATTAATTTTAGAGCAGTTCCACTTATTTTTAGAAATTATAAATCCTGAAGAATATCATAAGCAACAATTGAACAATTCAAAGCTGATGATAGTTGCAATTGTTGCTGAAAATTAGATGCAACAGAAATAAAAATATGAGGTAACACATACCCTAATCATTTAATTCAATGTTATCAATTCCCAATATGATCATATTTCAAAACAGCTTGTTGTTCATAAAAAGTAAATGAAATTTTTATTTGTCAATAAAAATAAATAATAAATATGAGCATATGTATATGAAATAAATATAAATTTATAATAATGAATGTAAATATTTTATTTATATAAATATTTGTAAAATGTTTACATTTCTAAATAAATTTATTATAAATATTTAATTATAATACAAAATGAATGGAATCAAATATTTCTTATCATGGTGAGTGTCACTTCCTGCTAGGGAGGTTGATATACAACCAAGGGCAAAGGTCAGCTTTGGAGAATAATTGGAAAAACTTTATTCAATCCAAAACATAAGTAAGTTTAACAAAAAATATTAATGAATGTGGGTCTGACTGAAATGCCAAGAACCCAATGAGGAATGTGCTAAAATAATTACAGCTGAGATACACACACACACACACACACACACACACACAAAATAGCAAATCTGTAAATGTACACACACACACAAAAAAAAAAGACAAAAACAGCAAATCTGTAAATGACAGAACACCAGGAGGCCACATAAGTAATTTTGACAATCTCAGGATAAAAGGTTTCTAGTTCATGAATTTACTTAAGGAATCAAGTCTCTATTTTTGCTTATGATACAGAACTCCTCAAGGATGCAATGGTCATCCAAGACATCTACTTTACAAGGAAATAATTCCAAAGGGAAAAAATAAACAATGCATATTAAGAAGCATATGACTCTGTTTGGAATAACAGGATAAACCTGCACATTCCATTAAGAAATGTGATCTCATGTGGATACTTAACCAAGGGGATGAACAAAATTTCATTCAATACTCCCACGAGCCAGGTTCTTTGGAATGTGCTTTACAAACCTTTGAACTATCCCTTTCTTTCAATGCACGATGTTAGATGAGCTTGACAGCTTGTCATCACTGTCACCAAAACACCTGACACATAACTTGAAAGAGGAAATAATCATTCTAGCTTACGGTTTCAGAAGTTTCAGTCCATGGTTGACTAACCTCATTGCTCTGGACCTGAGGTGAGGCAGAACATCACGGCAGATGGGCATGCCTGAGGATGGAAGAAAGCAGCTCACCTTTGGCAGCTTGGAAACAGAGACAGTGGGGTGTGGGGAGGGGCCAGGTGCATGATGTGCCTTTCTAGGCCACACCCCCATGACCTACTTCCTTCAACTGTGGCCCATCCCCTACAAGTTCCACCACCTCCCAATAATTCCATCAACTATGAACCCCTCAATATGTTAATCTGCAGATGAGATCAGAGCCCTTATGATCCAATCACTTCCCCAAATGTTTATTTCAGAAAACTGCTGCATTTGGGGAAAAAAACCTTTAATACATAGGTTTTTGGGCAGCAGTTAATATGCAAACCATAAGATGAGAACCACACTTGTAACAAAATTTTTATTGAAGAGTGTGTTACTGATAACTATAAACTTAATCATGCACAACAGATTTTTAGAGCATTTTCATACTGATCAACTGAAACTTTGTACCTATTGAATAGCATTTCCCAATTCTCTTTTCCCCTAACCCCCTGCATTCCCCTGACTACCTTCTTTTTCAATGAGTTTTGCTACTTTAGACAATTCATATAAGTGGGATTGTGAAACATTTGTGCTTTTATAACCGACTCAATATTCATCCATGTAGTAGCATGACAGGATGTCCTTTGAATGGATGAACAACATTCCATTATATGTATCCATACCACATTTTCCTTATCCATTCATCCAATGGGCATTCAGGTCCATTGAAGTTCTTGGCTATTGTGAGTAAGGCTCATTGAAACTGATTTCAATATCATGGATGAATTCCCCAAAGTGGAGCTACTGGAATTTTTTTTTTAATTTTTGAGAAAATTCCATATTTTTTTCCATAATGACTATTCCAATTTGCATGCCCAAAAACAATTCACAAGGGCTCAACATGTTTTCTTTCCTTTTTGCTTTCTCTTCTTCCTTTCCTTCTCTTTGTTTTCATCTTTGTCTTCTTCATGTTTATATTTTTCTTCTTCTTTCTATGGATAATAGACATTTTAACTTGTATGAAGTGATATCACATTGGTTTGATTTGCATTTCCCTGATGATTATTCATATTGAACATGGCTACTTATGTCTTTCTTGGAGTAATATCTATTCAATTTCTTTGCCCACTTTTTAATTAAGTTGTTTATGGATTTCTAAAATGTTGTTTCTTTGGTACTTATTGATTTACTATTAGGTTGTAGGGATTCCTTTTATGTTTGGTACTAACTCCTAATCAGGTATATGGTTTGCAAGTTTTTTCTCCTATTCAAGCTTTTAACTCTAAAATTTTGCAACAGGATTATGAGTTAGTTTTATATCTCATTTTACATGTGTAGGAAAACAGGTCATATGAGAATAATTGAGAGCGATTTTTAGGACAGTGCCTGTCTTCTTTCCACAATGTTACATTGACATGTTACATGGTTCTGAGATAACAAAATGCAGGGATGACCTTAGGCCACAGTGTCAAAGTCATCTTTTGTGCTATAATTTCTGGATGACTGTCTTTCCACTTAACTCTCAACTGATCACCAGCTTTGCACATTCCCCATCCTCACTTCCTCTTGTCGAAGGGTAAAGCAAACTGATGGTTTGTTACCAGTGAAAAGTCTTCCTCCATTATCCTATTTACATTTTGGAAAAGATATACAGTTGATAATACATTGACTAATTTAAAAAAAAATGAAAAGCCAGCTAATTGTAGACTCTGAGATGATATGGCACTGTATTTGCTTTACTGGAGATTTCAAGAAGTAAATAAATATTTGTGTATTACTCCTTATTTTCCCCCATCATGAATAGGAAATACTATGTCTTGTCTAAGTGGCTCCAGTGATCATGAAATGTGATTAATTAAAAAAGAAGTCCATAGAAAAGACTGTGCACACTCTGAAAGATTTAGGTTCTGAAAATTGAGATGATCATCCTGTTCTTGATAGACTTATAGATGTTGAGCATACAGGAGTCAATGTGAATGAAATCTGGTGGAGTGAAGGGCTGTTGATTTCTATGGTCATGATTTCTTTGTCTTCAACTCTATCATGAGAAGGGCCATGGCCCTCCAGCTGCACACCCAAGGGATATGCTTGTAAATATTTACGGCACACCCTTCATAGGAACTTCTTTATCCTGACAGATGGTCTAATGCCTAGGTTTCTGACTGTGCACTGGTGTCCCTCATAGGAAAATTCATACTGTCAGATATCCTTCAGGCTCTGAACCCACTTATGTCCAGATTTTTACTGCCATAGTAGCCACTATTTAAGAGGGTCTTGAGCAGGAAAAAGTCAGATTGGGGTGTGCTTGTGTGTGTCAGAGGAAAAACAGTCAGAAATTGACAACAAGATTAATGCAACAGAAGAAAATTATTATTCACAAGTCCCAGAGAGGTTAGCAGTGTCCATAGAAGATGAAAAGCAAGTCCAGGGGTAGCAGAGATCCCAACCACTGAACTGGGGATCAAGAATAAGAGGACATATAAGACTGTGCTTTTGTTAAAGTTCATGGGCTTTATTCCTTAGGTTTTTGGGCAGTGGGTGTAGGTCGGGTAATTTAAAGAAAACTCATGAGAAAGAACTAATTTATGAGAATGGAATAGTTACTGGTTTTATCATAGTCAGCAGCAGATTTGGGGTACATTGGGTTGTGGATCAGTAAGTTGAGGAGTAAACTGGGTACATCACAACCAGACACTGATGATGGGACATCTGGATATTAATTTAATTTAAAGTAAATGTCAGGGGTGATCCAAGATGGCGAACTAGAGGGTGACTGCATCCCCAGTTGCTCCAGAACCCAGGAGTCAAGAAGGGGAGGCATTGAGAGACTCGGACTAAAATAGAGCCACGAGTGAGTCTGCCCACTGGGTAAAGCTCAGCCCGGGTGGCAGGCCCAGATAGAGGTGGCTTATCGAAGCAGGGCAGGGCAGCTAGAGTCTTCCACAGGCAGCCCTGTGCACACCGACGGTGGGCCCCTCCCACACAGCCAGCTTCTCCAGGTTCTCGGAGCAGGCTTGCTAGTGAGAGACTTTCTAATCAGAACAAGCTCCAAGTCCCGGAGCCAGCGCAGTGTAGTCTGACCACAAGTGGCTTCAGGGACCAGGACAGGGTAGCTAAAGACTTCCCCAAGCAGCCCGGTCCCCTGCGGTGGGAGGCACCTTTCAAGGCTAGCTTCTCGGAGCAGACTGCCCAGTGAGAGCTTTTCCACACAGAGCCAGCCACAAGTCCCCGAGCCAATGGAGAGCTTCGATCCCCAAGCAGCCTCTGGGATCAGGGCAGGGCAGCCAGAAACTTCTCCAGGGACTCTGCCCACTCCGGCCATAGGTTCTTTCCACAGGGCGATCTAAGATGGTGGCCTAGAGGGTGACTGCATTTCCAGTTGCTCCAGAACCCAGGATTCAATAAGGGGAGGCATTGAGAGACTTGGACAAAAATAGACTCACGGGGTGAGTCTCCCCCACTGGACGAAACTTGGCCTGGGCGGCAGGCACAGATAGGGGTGGCTTATCAGAGCAGGGCAGAGCAGCAAGAGTCTTCCACACTCCAGTGGTGGGCTCCTCCCACAAGGCCAGCTGCACGGTGCAGGCCCCCAGTGAGAGCCTTTCTGCACAGAGCCAGCTCCAAGCCCTGGAATCAGTAGGGGGCTAGGGGCAGCTTTCTTCAGAAGCACTTGATTATCCAAGTTCCTCCAAGACTTCAGGCTACTGAAGGTTGGGAGGTGATACACTGGAAATCTACTGGGACACTATGAGCCAATAGAGAAAATCTGCAATATCTCAGAGTCCCACTGACATCTGACCAATATGAGAAAACAAGGGAAGAAAATGTCCCAAACCAACCTAGATACTACATCAATAAAACCCAATGACAGAACAGCAGAAGAAATGTCAGAAAGGGAGTTCAGAATGGACAAAATTAAAACAATCAGGGAAGCAAATGAGGAGATGAAAGAGCAAATGCAGGCATTGAAGGAGGAGATGAAAGCAAATGCAGGCATTAAATGATCTCACCAATCAACAGTTAAAAGACCAAATACAGGAAGCAAGAGATCATTTCAATAAAGAGTTAGAGATACTGAAAAAAAAAAAAAAACTGAAATCCTTGAAATGAAGGAAACAATAAATCAAGTTAAAAACTCCATAGAAAGCATAACCAATAGGATAGAACACCTGGAAGACAGAACCACAGACATTGAAGAAAAAATATTTAATCTTGAAAACAAAGTTGACCAAACAGAAAAGATGGTAAGAAATCATGAACAGAATCTACAAGAATTATGGAATATCATGAAAAGTCCAAAATTGAGAATTATTGGGATTGAGGAAGGCTTAGAGAAACAAACCAAAGGAATGAACAATCTATTCGATGAAATAATATCAGAAAATTTCCCAAATCTGAAGAATGAAATGGAAAACCAAGTACAAGAGGCTTACAGGACTCCAAATATACAAAATTACAACAGACCCACACAAAGCCACATTATTATAAAAATACCTAACATACAAAATAAAGACAGAATTTTAAAGGTCACGAGAGAAAAGAACCAAATTACATTCAGAGGTAAACCAATAAGAATATCAGCAGATTTTTCAATCCAGACCCTAAAAACTAGAAGGGCCTGGAACAACATTTACCAAGCCCTAAAAGAAAACGGATGCCAACCAAGAATCTTATACCCAGCAAAACTTACCTTCAAATTTGACGATGAAATAAGATCCTTCCATGATAAAAAAAAGCTAAAGGAATTTACAAAAAGAAAGCCAGCATTACAGAACATTCTCAGCAAAATGTTCCATGAGGAAGAGATGAAAAACAAGGATGCAAATCAGCAACACGAGGCACTAGCCTAAAGGAATAGCCAAATAAAGGAGAAACCAAATCATGTCAAAAACAAATATGAGTCAATTGACTGGGAATACAAATCATATCACAATAATAACCCTGAATGTTAATGGCCTGAACTCATCAATCAAAAGACATAGACTGGCAGATTGGATTAAAAAGAAAAATCCAAAAATATGCTGCCTGCAAGAGACTCATCTCATAGAAAGAGACACCCATAGACTAAAGGTGAAAGGATGGGAAAAAACATACCATGCACACGGACACAGCAAAAACACTGGAGTATCCATCCTCATTTCAGATATTGTGGACTTCAAGCCAAAACTAGTCAGAAGGGATAAAGAAGGACATTACATGCTGCTTAAGGGAAGCATAAATCAGCAAAACATAACTATCATAAATATTTATGCCCCGAACATTGGCTCATCCACGTATGTCAAACAAGTCCTTCTCAATTCCAGAAATCAAATAGACCACAACACAATAATACTAGGCAATTTTAACACACCTCTCTCACCACAGGATAGATTGTCTAAACAAAAATTGAATAAAGAAACTATAGATCTCAACAACACAATCAACAACTTAGACTTAACGGACATATATAGAGTATACCATCCAACAAAGAACGAATACACTTTCTTCTCAGCAGCACATGGATCCTTCTCTAAAATAGACCATATTTTATGCCACAAAGCTACTGTTAGCAAATACAAGAAGATAGAGATACTACCTTGTACTCTATCAGATCATAATGGATTGAAATTAGAAATAAATGACAGAATAAAAAACAGAAACTTCTCCAATAGCTGGAGATTAAATAATACACTATTATATGATGAATGGATAACAGAAGACATCAGGAGGGAAATAAAAATAATTCTTAGAAGTAAACGAGAACAAAGACACGTATTATCAAAATCTCTGGGACACTATGAAAGCAGAACTTAGAGGAAGATTTATTTCATGGGGTTCATTCAACAAAAGAAGTAGTAATCAACAAATAAACAACTTAACACTACAGCTCAAAGTCCTAGGAAAAGAAGAGCAGACCAATACCAAAAGAAGTAGAAGAAAGGAATTAGTTAAAATCAGAGCCGAAATCAACGAAATTGAAACAAAAGAAACAATTGTAAAAGTAACAAAATAAGTAGTTGGTTCTTTGAAAAAATAAACAAACTTGATAAACCCTTAGCCACACTAACAAAGAGAAAGAGGGAGAACACTCAAATTACTAAAATTCAGAATGAACAAGGGAACATCAAAACAGACACTAGTGAAATACAAAACATAATTAGAAGCTATTTTGAAAATCTATACTCCAACAAAACAGAAAACCTCGAAGACATCAACAAATTTCTAGAGACATATGAATTACCTAAACTGAACTAGGAGGACATAAAAAATTTAAATAAATCAATTTCAAGCAATGAAATAGAAAAGGTCATCAAAAGTCTACCAACAAAGAAAAGTCTGGGACCAGATGGGTTCTCAGCCGAGTTCTACAAAACCTTTAAAGAAGAGCTCATTCCAATACTCCTCAAAGTATTCCATGAAATAGAAGAGGAGGGAACCCTCCCAAACTTGTTCTATGAAGCCAATATCACCCTGATACCTAAACCAGAGGGAGACACATTGAGGAAAGAAAATTTCAGACCAATATCCTTAATGAACATCGATGCAAAAATTCTCAACAAAATTTTAGCAAATCACATACAAATATATATTAAAAGAGATAGTGCACCACAATCAAGTGGGTTTTATCCCATGGATGCAAGGTTGGTTCAACATTTGGAAATCAATAAATGTCATTCACCATATCAACAGACTTAAAGTTAAGAATCACATGATATTTCAATAGATGCAGAAAAAGCATTCGATAAAATACAGCACCCCTTCATGCTCAAAACACCAGAAAAAATTGGGGTAGTGGGAACATTCCTAAACATTATAAAGGCCATCTATGCTAAGCCCATGGCCAATATCATTCTAAATGGTGAAAAACTGAAACAACTGGAAAAACTGGAACAAGGCAGGGATGTCCTCTTTCACCACGTCTATTCAACATCGTCCTTGAGACTCTAGCCAGAGCAATTAGACAAACCAAAGAAATTAAAGGGATATGAATTGGAAAAGAAGAACTCAAACTATCCCTGTTCGCTGATGACATGATTATATATTTAGAGGAACCGGGAAATTCCACCAGAAAACTTTTAGAACTCATAAGTGAATTCAGTAAAGTAGCAGGTTACAAGATCAATACTCATAAATCCAATGCATTTTTATACATAAGTGATGAATCTTCAGAAAGAGAAATTAGGAAAACTACCCCATTCACAATAGAATCGAAAAAAATAAAATACTTGGGAATCAATCTCACAAAAGAGGTGAAAGACCTCTACAATGAGAACTACAGAGCACTAAAGAAAGAAATTAAAGAAAACCTTAGAAGATGGAAAGATCTCCCATGTTCCTGGATAGGCAGAATTAATATTGTCAAAATGGCCATACTACCAAAAGTGCTATACAGATTCAATGCAATTCCAATTAAAATCCCAATGATGTACCTTGCAGAATTAGAGCAAGCAATTATGAAATTCATCTGGAAGAATAAAAAATCTAGAATAGCTAAAGCAATCCTCAGTAGCAAGAGCGAAGCAGGGGGTAATGCAATACCAGATCTTCAACTCTATTACAAAGCAATAGTAACAAAAACAGCATGGTATTGGTACCAAAATAGACAGGTAGATCAATGGTACAGAATAGAGAACATGAACACAAACCAAATAAATA
The DNA here is from genome assembly GCF_902686445.1 of Sciurus carolinensis. Lineage (NCBI taxonomy): Eukaryota > Metazoa > Chordata > Mammalia > Rodentia > Sciuridae > Sciurus > Sciurus carolinensis. The sequence goes on along the minus strand of NC_062223.1, from coordinate 29,318,423 downwards.
TAATTTTCTCATACTAGACAAAGGGTCCAAAAATATGCAATGGAGAAAAGATAGCCTCTTCAACAAATGGTGCTGGGAAAACTGGAAAACCATATGCAACAGAATGAAATTAAACCCCTATCTCTCACCCTACACAAAACTCAACTCAAAATGGATCAAGGACCTCGGAATCAGACCAGAGACCCTGCATCTTATAGAAGAAAAAGTAGGTCCAAATCTTCAACTTGTTGGCTTAGGATCAGACTTTTTTAACAGGACTCCCATAGCATAAGAAATAAAAGCAAGAATCAACAACTGGGATAGATTCAAACTAAAAAGCTTTCTCTCAGCAAAGGAAACTATCAGCAATGTGAAGAGAGCACCTACAGAGTGGTAGAATATCTTTGCCACTCATACTTCAGATAGAGTGCTAATTTCCAGAATCTATAAAGAACTCAAAAAACTCTACACCAAGACTACAAATAATCCAATTAACAAATGGGCTAAGGAAGTGAACAGACACTTCACAGAAGAAGATGTACAAGCAATCAACATATATATGAAAAAATGTTCAACATCCCTAGTAATAAGGGAAATGCAAATCAAAACTACCCTACGATTTCATCTCACCCCAATCAGAATGCCGATTATCACAAACACAAGCAACAATAGGTGTTGGCGAGGATGTAGTGAAAAAGGAACACTCATACATTGCTGGTGGGATTGCAAATTAGTGCAGCCACTCTGGAAAGCAGTGTGGAGATTCCTCAGAAAACTTGGAATGGAACCACCATTTGACCCAGCTATCCCACTCCTTGGCCTATACCCAAAGGACTTAAAATCAGCATACTACAGAGATACAGCCACATCAATGTTCATTGCTGCTCAATTCACAATAGCCAGATTGTGGAACCAACCTAGATGCCCTTCAGTTGATGAATGGATAAAGAAACTGTGGTATATATATACAATGGAATATTACTGCACAATGAAGAATGATAAAATTATGGCATTTGCAGGCAAATGGATGAAATTGGAGAATATCATGCTACGTGAGATAGGCCAATCTCAAAAAACTAAAGGACGAATGATCTCGCTGATAAGTGGATGAGGACATGTAATGGGGGGTGGGAGGGGTTAGCATTAGGGTTAGTGTTAGGTTTAGGGTTAGGGATAAGGAGTGTGGTAAGAATGAAGGAAAGAAGGACTGTATAGAGGGAAAAGAGGGGTGGGAGGCATGGGGGGGAAGGGAAAAAAATAATGAATCAAACATCATTGCCCTATGTAAACGTATGATTACACAAATGGTATGCCTTGACTCCATGTACAAATAGAGAAACAACATGTATCCCATTTGTATACAATAATAATAAAAATTAAAAAATAAATAAATAACATAAATGTCACATCAATAACTTCATTAGGCAAATTTATTACTGGAAGGAATAAACATTTGAAAATGGTAAAATACTATTTGCAAGTGACATTCTTAACTATCTGAAAATGATTTAAATAATTTTTAAACCTGGACAAAAATGTTCTGATCACAGTGATAACTTTTTGGGCTCAAGTATGCCTCCTTAGTGAGAAATGAACTATAGACATGATATTTGACTAAAGTCCCTTCCAGTTCATATATTCTAGTCACTTTAAGATTGTGGTAATCATGTAATTGGGGTTCAGATCACAGGGAAGGAGCTAATAAACGAAGGGTTAACACTGAGGTATAGATTTTGGCCTGTGGAGAGGCCTATTGGTTTGACCCCAGGGACACTCCTGCCCAGGAGAATACCCTATTAGAAACCTAGGTGGGTAAGATTTGGTTTAGAGATCTGCACCTCCTTCAGGTAGAACCAGTCTCATGGGGTGCAACCCGAGTGACAAATGGTGCTGTGTCATCACTCCTCAATGGCCACTGCATGCTCTTACAGCCCAGGTCTGGCACCCAGAGCAGAGTGCATACTCTGATGTGCCTCCTAAGAAGGATGAATGAAGACATTCTGCTTTCATTTGAAAATATACCACAGAAATTTGAAAGTGAAGATGAAATGCATTAGTGAAGGCTCTACTTAGCTAACACTTTAGCAGTTGTTCCTTAATTGGAGAGAAGGCAAATCCCTTGGTGACCAGGAAGGTTATTTCCTTATTAGGCTCAGAGAGTTGTAAAACTTCTGCTTTAAATCTTTCTTGGAAAGCAATAAAAATATCCTAGTTCTATGAATTTGACCAAGATTGAATTGATAGATGATTTTCCCCCTGTTCCCTAGGTATCTTTCCTTTACAGTTAGAAGAATCCAGTTGAAATAATTTCACCTGTTCTTGGATTCTTTGAAGAAGTTTACTTCATGTGAATGAAATTTGGATGTGGTATGATCATAGATGACCTCAGAATTTTACAGTCTCAACTTTCGAACATCTATAAAACCTACACTCTAACAATCATCTTATTCATCTAAGTATTTAATAGGTAGATTTAGTCATTGCATACAATTGTAGCATAGGGATTACCTGAAAAGTATGATTAATTGAATTGATTTTGTATTAATTTCATTTAGGTACATACATACCTGTTATTCTAAAGTATGTCAGTCATTCATACTCAACACTTATTTGCTTTATCTATAAATGTTACTAAATCTTTGGAAAAGGAACTTGAAGGACTTCAGTTTATACTTGTGCTTAAACTTGTGTTAGATCAGATGACTTTCTTTTTCTTATTAGTGTATTATAATTATGCATAACTGTAGCAATTTTGACATATTTATAAATGCATGTAACATGATTTGTTATTTTAATATCAAGTACTTTCCCTGTACTTTCCCACTTCCTTTCCCTGATCTCCCATCTTTAATTTACTGATTTTTCTTTGTTATTTATTTTTTGATGGATGCATTATAGCAGTGCCTATAAGTGGAAGGGTGACATATTCATACATGTATCTAGCAGTTTGGTCAATTTCATTCTGCAGTTCCTCTCCTTTCTCACCCTCCTCCTTCCGCCTTGATCCCACTTTGTCTACTGCCCAGTTCTCCCTTCTACTTTCAAGAGTTTCTCTTTATTTTTCTTTTCTTCATTTCTCTGTAGCTTCCATACATGAGAGAAAACATTCTTCTCTTAACTTCTGAGTCTGGCTTATTTCCCTTGGCATGTTGCTCTCCAGTTCCATTTATTTACCAGCAAATGACTTAATTTTATTCTTCTTTGTGGCTAAGACTCCACTATGTACTGATACAACATTTTCTTTATCTATTTGCCTTTTCAATGAAACCCCCTCTAAGAAAGAAAATAAAATAAAAATTGAAAAATAAAGTGTATGACTTCCAAAATTTCTCACAGGCAGGAAGAAAGGTAATACATACATGAAAATGGTTACTAAGAGACAATTTTCTGCATTTTTTTCAATTTTACTTTAACCTTTCTTTTCTCTTTCTCCCTTCTTTCACACATACCTTCTTTTTCTCCCCCTTTGCTTACATATCTTTTTCTCCTGCTCTCTTTCCATTTCTTTCCATCTCTCTCTTTCCTTTACACAGGTCCACAAAGTAATTTCTCTCCCTCCTTCCATACCATTGGCCTTTAATTTTTGACCAAAAAAAAAAAAAATGCATTGTTTCCCTTAAAATTTAAACATGTATAATATTAAGTACTAAGTTAGATTGATGGTTTTAATTTTGAAAACTTTTTTTCAATATTTCCCTATGTGTCAAAACATAGCTTCCTCATTTAGTCATGTCTCTGTCTACAACAATGGCTGCTAGTGTTGGTGGCAGTGGAATGACAGAGACAATAGCAGTGGCATTGTTTTAAACTCACAAATTCTTCCTCATAGCTAAGAAAAAAGGCCATGTACAGCAAGTTTTTAAAATGCTTGCTGTTGATGTCAGTGCTTAGGCAAAGCGAGGGAAGTGGACTGGTGCAAAGAAAAGCATTAATTATAATTATCCCTGTCCTCACCAGCACAACTTTTCAAAGAACAGCTCTTCACTGATGCACTGTGAGATAGCTGAGAGTCCAAGGTACTGTTTGTTGTTTTGATTTGAGCTCAGGCATGTCTAGAAATACACATGCTAAAGGACAATATAGCAAGTTAATGGTTTCACTGGACCTGCTTACCAAAGAAATAGCAACCAGACTCTGGTAAGTGTGATGCAGTTACAGTTTCTCTCATCTTCAGTTGCTGCTTGTGAAATTCAGTCAATAAAGATACACACTTCATAAGACTATGATAATTAAGTGGGAAAAAGTCCTTTGCACATTGCCCTTAATTATTAGGAGGCAATATAAGTATGGTAGCTATGATGTATTAATTGCACTGCTGTAGAAACTTATTGGAGTCTTCTCTGCCGCATCCTGCATGGAGGAGGAAAGTGTTGACTGCCCGAGGAGGATGCTGGTGGTTTTTCTTTACAACAAATGGATCTCCCAACTCTCCTTTATTTACAATATGCAGGTTAAAGGGGGCAAGTACTGGGAGGAGCTTCTTCTGTGATGGACAGAATAGGGTGGAGTTAGGGGAGCCATCCTCTTAAGGGGGGAAATTCCAGAAGGAGACAGGGAACCACTCCCAATGAACCACCCCCTAAGGAAATCTTACCCAGAGATCTAAGCAATAACTGTTAAAAAACAAAAAACAAAACAAAAAAAAAAAAACATGAGTGTTTATGTTTGAGGAGAACAGAGACCCTCCTATTGCTACTCCTCACTGGGCCATCCTTATACTGCAGATGAGGAAAACAAGGCTTGGGGAAGCCAGCAGGGTGGCCATGTGACAGACTACACTAAGAAGGCAGGTTAGAATATGATCCACTTTCCATTTACTGACTCCTGAAATATTGCTCCTTGAACTCACAAAGGTTTTTGCAATAAAGGCCTTAGTTTTGGGGCAAGATGGAGAGACTTTTGTAATGCAGGGCCTTCAAGCCCCCTGTGAATGCTCTGGGCTTTGTGTAAGGGATGGATCTGAGGTAGATTACCAAGCACATCCTCATTCATGGCAAGATGTAATCTACATTTCACTTTAGAGTTTCTACAAAAACCTGGCAAGGCAAGCCATGTTTCCACTGCAGCTTCATCTTGGTTATCATAGCAATCCTCTTGAAGTACCACATAATGTGATTTTCTCTTCTCTGATAATGGAATATAATAGGTAAAAATTTGAGTTATGTGATAAAAACACTGACTCCACAAAGCACTCATTATAAAATTATAACATAGCTTCCAAGGTTTCTGGGTTTCTTTCCCATGGGAGGAATAATGGTTCCTACCTCGTGTGGTATCATCCAGTTTACATGAGGTAATACACCTGTCATACCTGGCACAGTGCCCAACAAGGAGATCAACCTGCAAGCTAATTGTTTAGTTGTCATAATTATGTTCAGGAATCTTTTGCTGCATTGAGGGGACAGAGAAACTTAAAGAAAAAACTTGGGTTAAATTTTCATCATTAAACAATATGTTAGTTGGGCATTATATAATCACCACTTTTAGGTATATTTGCAATGCTATATTTGTTTTAATCTTTTTTTTTTTGCTGCTGTGACTAAAAGATCTGATAAGAACAATTAGAGGAGGAAAAGATTATTTGGGGGCTAATGCTTTCAGCAAGTCTCAGTCAATAGATGGCTGACTCCTTTCTCTGGAGCCCAAAGTGAGGTAGAACATCATGGCAGAAGAATTTGGCAGAAGAAAGTGGCTTAGGACATGGCCACCAGAAAACAGAGAGAGAGAGAGAGAGAGAGAGAGAGAGAGAGAGAGAGAGAGAGAAACATTGTAGACCATAGAAAAAATAGAAACTATGAGGCATGACCTCAGGAACCACTGTCTCCTCCAGCCACACCCTAACTGCCTACAGTTACCACTAGTTACCACTCAGTTAATCCCTATCATGGAATTAATGTACTGATTAGATCAAAACTCTCAGGACCAAACATTTCACCTTTTGGGCAATGCCTCATATGTGAACCATAACAATATGCCTTTGAAAAAGAGCACAAGAATAATTCATTTCACTAGGTTGTTTTAAAGAAAAAACAGGATAATCGCTCCATCTCTAACAGAGAAAGTGTACTGATGTTGGAGCATACTGAGTCTGGAGTTAGAACATGCAGTCCACATTCTGACTGAACTGTTTGTTCACTAGCTATGCAACCTTGGCTAAGTTTCCTAAACTCTGTTGGAGTTAGTGTCTTCATCTGAAAGATAAAGCTAATCATATCATTATTCTACTGCTTGGAATGAGGTAGGTGGTCAGAAATGTAGGCTACTATTAATAAGAATTTTTAAGTTAGAAGAAGGAGGAAGAGAAACCAATTAAACATGGAAGAATAATTTGAACACAGAAAAGACACGAGGTGAACTTTCACTAATGAAGTATGCATCTATAAATTCTATATTTAACACATTTTCCTAAAAGTCGAATTCGTGGATGGTGAACAAATTAGTAATAAATAGACAAGTTCCTAGAAATCAACTAGGAAGTCAACTAATCATGAACTATAAACCATATGTTGCTTTTTTGTAGGTGTTAGCTTTCAAGAAAAGCTCACACACACCAGGTAGATGGGAAATCAGAATTATGTGACAGAATTCATCTTTTTGGGTCTTACCAAGAACCAGGAACCAAGGAAAATATTTTCTGCTGTATTCCTAATCATGTATGAGATGACAGTGCTGAGATATCTACTTGTTGTGGAGACCATGATTACAAGTCAGAGTCTGAGGTGGCCTATGTACTTTTTTCTCACCTTCCTGTCCTTTCTGGATATCACCTACTCTTCCGTCATTGCCCCCAAATTGTGGACTCCCTCTGAGAGCACTGCCATCTCCCTCGAGTGCTGCATGACCCAGCTCTTTGCAGAGCATTTCTTTGGTGGTGTGGGGATCATCCTGCTCACCGTGATGGCCTGTGACCCCTACATGGCCATCTGCAAGCCCCTGCACTACAGCAGCATCCTGAGTCCTCGAGTGCACTGCCTGATGGTGGAGGGGGCGAATACAGCTTCTCTTCATGTACAGAATACCCTTCTGTGGCCCCAATGTCACTGATCACTTTATGTGTGACTTGTTTCACTTACTGACAATTGCCTGCATGGACACTTGGACTCTGGGTCTCTTAGTCATCCTCAACAGTGGGATGATGTGCATGACCATCTTCCTCACCCTAATTGCCTCCTACGTAGTCATCCTCTGCTCCCTGAAGTCTTACAACTCTGAAGGGAGACACAAAGCCCTCTCCACCTGTGGCTCCCACCTCACGGTGGTCATGTTATTCTTCATGTCATGTATTTTCTTGTATGTGAGACCTGTTGCTATTTACCCCATAGATGAGGCAATGGTCATGTCTGATTCAATCATCACTCCCATGCTGAATCCCTTGATCTACACACTGAGGATCACAGAGGTGAAAACTGCCATGAAGAAACTTTGAATGAAGCAGGGGACTTCAGTTGGCAGCTAACTCTCATGCTAAGAACCACGCCTGTTTCCCAGAAGAACTAGTGGTTCTTTCAGAAATGGGTGAGAATTAAGCTGTCCATTCTCACCAGGGAACTCAGAAATTTAAAAAAGTTTAAAAATCTATGTTGTAACTTATGATGTGAGCAACATGGAGTTTTTGATGCCCTCTTGCTTGATGTCCTACTTTGTTCCCCATCACCTTAGAATCCCCTCCCCCTGCCCTTGAATTCTCTGATCCATCTTGCTACTGCCTCTACCTCTCCAAGCACATTGTGAGCCCTATCCTCTCTCAAATAGCTGTGCAACCCTTTCCTTTCCTTAGGGTTTTGCTTCTCCACCTAAAAATGAACCCTCATCTCTCTCCAGTTGTCATTTCTCTCTGACTTCTGTCCTCGGTTAAGAAATTAAACCTTATCTTCCTTGAGAAGCCAACCCCCATGGTTCAGTTGAAGAAGATTCCCTCCTGCCCTGCTTCTCCAACCCAACACTTTCACTGCATCAGTGACTCTGATCAAAAGTAAAAATACCTCATATGACCATGGTTGACTTTCACTATTTTCTATCTGTCTGCACCCCTGCCCCAGGGCTGGATATCCATGAGAGATGAACTTTGCATTTGTTTATTCTTGGTCCCATATTAGTATTTTGTTGTGGTTGTTGTTGTTGTTTGTTTGTTTGTTTTTGTGTGTGTGTGTTTGTTTTTCACCAGGGATTGAATCCAGAGAAGCTAAACCACTGAGCCACTTCTCCAGTCTTTTTTATTATTGTGTTGTTTTTGAGACAGGGACTTACTAAGTTGTTTAGGGCCTCACTAAGTTGTTGAGGCTCACTTTGAACTTGCAACCCTCCTATCTCAGCCTTCTGATCCACTGGGATTACAGGCAAGTACCAACATGCCAGGTCTGACTAGACTTTTAATCAATATCTGATAAATGCTTATAAAAGACAAGAACCATTTAAAAAAATAACAGAATGCATATAATTGGGGGGGAAAGAAGACAATGATTAAGTAACTATAAAGTAAACAGAGAAAACAATAGAACAAGTTTATGGAAGTGGAAGGCTATCATTTTGGAGGCTACTTCATATTGAGTAAGTCCGAGAAGGATTCTATTAGCAGGTTCAGCTGATTTTTTATTCTATTGAGAGTTCATCAGGACAAGTGATTAAAGTTTGATACCAGAATTACCTAGTCAGGAAAACTTCCAACTGTAATATAAGAAATGTAAAACTAAAGCTAATGTCATACTCTTTATTCTATTGATCTTTATACAGTCATTAATCCTATCAGATTATACAAATATAAATGTAAGAACTTTAAGATCCTTTATAATATTCACATTACTATAATAATATAAAACCATCTTATGGTTTTCATAAAAATCAAAATAATCACATTTTTGTGGATTTTTCCTTCACTGTTAATAAATGGAAAAAATAAATAAACATAAAGTTTACTATACTCTGAAGTATTCAAGAAGTTATTCCAAAGTGAATTCTACAATTGAAAGTTAAGAGAAAAATGGAAGCTCAATACAAAGCCTTTTCAGAACATGTAAAGACATTGCTCAACTCTTCTATAGCACACCATATCCAAGAATGTTTTAACTTTGGATCACTTTAAAGCAGTCACAATAGCCTGCATTCCTCAGGGGTTTCAAGAAGGGCTGAACACAGATGTACTGACAATACCTTGCCTGCATTTGAGATCCCTCTTCTCTCCATTCTCTAAATGGATCCTTATATTCAACTCTCTGATCTTATATAGTTCCTTGACAATGCCCCAGTCATTCCTGTGTCAGAGTCAGAGCTTTCTCTCTCTGGCATTTTTATCCTACTAATCTTCACATGGCCATCTCCTTTTCATCATTTTTGTCAGTCGCTGGTGCTCATCATTCCTATTAAACTTATTCACTTCAAATAGGTAAGATTTGCTGTGTGAAAACCCAAATTCCTTTTCTCCTATGGTGAAAGTGAGAAAATCTTTTGATATCATAGTCAAGCCTGGAGGCCAGGGTAGTCTTAGGAGGCAAGATGCTGTTCTCATTCTGTAGCCCCATTCTGCTTATTCAGGTACTAACCTTCTACCTTCTAAGGCAATGGTCTCCTCTGACTCACAGGTGGAGTAAGGGGATGGAGACTGATTCTTGCAGTGTGCCCCAAAATAGCGTGATCAACTGCCACCCTCTTGGGCCTACATCACCCCTCTGTCACCCAGCTATTTGAAGTGACCAATGCTGAAATTACTTCAAAATTAGCATTTCCTATTATCTGTTGACACTGTAGTGATGATTCTTTCTAATTCTTTCCTAAATCCTGAGGGTTATTTGTTAATTAATTTATTTTGAAAAGAATCCTCAAACCTAAATAGAGATAGGGAACTATAAATGACCCTTTTCACCATAAAGATCACAAAATGACTTTACTGGAGCGGCCTTGGGTATTTTATGAGATCACCTCGACTTCTTCCTCTAACCCAGTCAGAAATGATCTTCAAACATCGTTTTCCTCCACCCACATTTCTGCTTTCCTCTTCACCTCTAAAATTAGTCCTTGTTCAATTTGCTTAGCAGTTTTCTGTTTTCAGATAAGTTTAAGTTTACAAAAAGTTGTCTCTAAAAGGTATCTTTACAGTGGATGCAAAGAAATGATTATTGCATTAAAATAATGTACTGCCCCTTTCTAAATGAAAATTAATTTTCTCAGATCCACCATTGATATAAACAAGTCATTCATGAACCAACACCTCTCATGTTTTAATATGTAAAATTTTAAAGTCTGACTAGATATAGTGCATGTGAAATTACAAAGTGTGTCCAGATCACACTGCCTATTTCCATACCAGATGGCCTTATGCAGGTATGAGTTTGCAAAACTAGGAAAAGGATTTAAACCCTTGGTCAATGTGTAAAGTGGGAAAATGGTTTGTGAAAATAGCTTTGGAAAACCTTGTGGAGATGTGCCTGCCACTCATTTCAAATTGATGTCTATGTGTGTTTGTGTTGTGTGTGTGTGTGTGTGTGTGTGTGTGTGTGTGTGTGTATGTGTACCTGCATGTGTGTGTATTGTTCTGAGAGCATAGAAGCTTCCCCACTAATGGTCCCAGGAGACTGAGATCAGAAACACCAAGGTAGAAAGAGTCACTGGCCAATTTAGTAAAAATAATAATAATAATAATCAGGTGAGGGTTGCTGGTGACATGAACTTACAGTGTTTCTATATTGATAGACATCAATATAGATGTCAGGATAAGACATCCATGGTCTGCCAAAGGGAGTCATAGGAGTGTTTTAGGTACCAGCCCCAAAGAGTCACAACATTTTAAAGGCCTAAGGAGGCATCACCAGGAATCACATGGAGTAGACATTTTTCTTCCACATCAAAGAAACTATAATAGAAACACCAAGGTAGGTATCTTAAAAAGACTTGGGGAGAAAAATCCCAAAAAAGAGTGAAAAAAGAGAATTTTAACATCTGTCAGGTGCATAGACAAGTGAGCCAGCTTATTAAGAAGTCAAGACAAACAAGAGTTTTCTCCCTTCTGAATAATTCTCTTTCCTATATTCACTCAGACTTCACCATCTAGTTTTCCTTTGTCATGCTTTTGCGCCTCAGTGGAAGGAAATTTTGACAGTTGGAAAATAATGTGTCTGGGACATTTTAATTTATTTTTTTTAATTTTGTGGGTTTTTTTAATTGACACAATAATTTCATGGCATTACATTGTACAAGGTGATATCTCAACATATAATGATCAGAACATTGTAACTGGTATATCTATCACTTAACCATTTATTGTTCCTTTGTTCTGTGATCATTCAAAATTTTCCCTATTAGTGATTTAGAAATAGACAATTAATTGTTGTCAACTATAGTTCCCTTGTTGTGCTGTAGGGGAGGGCAGATGGAGAGAGGGTGGTTCATGGATACATGGGTTCATTTGGATGGGTTTTAAATTTCCGATAGAGGACTTGTTCAAAATCCATGGGAATTGGGACTGTGTGCTATCTAACAACAACAGAAAATTCATGAAACTTTCTGAATTTTCATTCAGACATTGATAAAATATTTTCTCATACTATATTATTTGATGCATCAGAGAGAGGCAAGTAATAAAGTTTTATTTTATGATGTCCTGCTTATGTAAGATGCAGTTAAATTTAAATATAACCTTCTTAGGACTAGAGTCAAATGTTTAAAAACAGAATTGGGGAGGGGGGTTCAAGATGGTGGACTAGAGGGCGGCTGCATTTCATGTTGCTCCAGTGCTCAAGATTCAAAAGAGGAGATAGTGACTTGGGACCAACTCAAAGCCGCTGGGTGAGTTTCTCCCATAGGGGAGGCATCCCGGATGGGGCAGTAGCCCCGGAACGCAGAGAACTTTGTGAAGAAGAGTGACTTGGCAGGACGCCCCTCCCCCGCCGGAGCGGTAAAAACGGACAGCAAAGCAGAGCGAAAAATGGCGGATTAAAGTTTCCAGGACCGCGGGCAGATTCTCTAACCTAAGGAGACTCGTCTGCGAAGGGTGAGGCTCCCAAGCCCAGGAGGGAGGTCCGGGCCCCTGGGAACATTGCCTGCGAAGGCTGCCCTGCCCAGGCGGCAAGATACACCTCCCCCACTGGAGCAGTGAACTCAGAAAGTGGGGAACTTTGCAAAGGAGGTTGTGCAACACACTGCTTGGTTTTGAAACGATCTGCCAGGGCTCCAGCGGCTGCCAGAGAAAGAGTGGGGCGGCGAGTTGTTTGGATCCAGCAACCGCCTGAGCAATGGGGAGGGGGCTGCCCAGAGGAGGTGGAGGTATGCAGTGAGTGGCTTGGTCTCCAAGCGCCCACACAGAGCACTGAGTGGCTGCCTTGAGGAAGAGACGAGCGATGGGTCACTGGGGCTTGGAACATATGTAAGAGGCTCCAAGTGACTGGTCAGAGGGCGGGTCGCATAGCCAGGCGATTAGGTGCATAGCAAGGTCCGGTCCAGGGACCTAGGCACCTTTTCTTGAATGAACTACACAGAGACAAGCTGAGGGGCGAAGTGAAGGTTCCAGGACTACGGGCAGCTTCTCTAAGAAGGGACAACCTAAGGAGACTCGTCTACGAAGGGTGAGGCTCCCAGGCCCAGGAGAGCTACACAGAGACCAGCTGAGGGGTGGAGGGAAGGTTCCAGGACTACGGACAGCTTCTCTGAGGAGGGGCCACCTAAGGAGACTCGTCTGCGAAGGGCAGGGCTCCCAAGCCCAGGAGGTAGGTCCAGGCCCCTGGAAACGTTGCTTGGGAAGGCTGCCCTGCCCAGGCGGTAGTTGTGGACTGAGGGGAACCTCTAGGAGGGGAACGGACTAGCGAGACCTCCCCACCGGGTGGGTCTTCCCTGCCGAGTGAGGTTTTCCCACAAAGAGGGTAAAACCAGAGACACAGGCCCAAACAGGCATTGCCTCAGCCTGCAGTCTAGTTCCCCTTTGGATGACCATTGGTCAACAAGTAGAGGCACCTCTGCCCTCTAGCAGGGAATATACCCCATCTGAAGACCACTACCCCTAGAGAGGCAGCTACCTAGGGGAACACTGAAGTATCAACTTCCTCTAAGACTTCAGGCTTCTGAAGGATAAGTGGGGATACACTAGCAATCTTCAGGGACATTATAAGTCAATAGAGGAAATCTGCAACATCTCTGCAGTCCACTGATACCTGAACAATATGAGAAAACAAGGGAAGAAAATGCCTCAAACAAATCTGGATATTATATCAATAAAATCCAATGACAGCATGGCAGAAGAAATGTCAGAAAGGGAGTTCAGAATGTACATAATCAACATGATAAGGGAAGCAAACGATGAAATGAAAGAGCAAATGCAGGCATTGAATGAATGCACCAATAGATAGTTAAAAGAGCAAATACAGGAAGCAAAAGACCATTTCAATAAAGAGTTAGAGATATTGAAAAAAAACCAAACAGAAATCCTTGAAATGAAGGAAACAATAAACCAAATTAAGAACTCCATAGAAAGCACAACCAATAGGATAGAACACCTGGAAGACAGAACCTCAGATATTGAAGACAAAATATTTAACCTCGAAAACAAAGTCAAACAAACAGAGAAGATGGTAAGAAATCATGAACAGAATCTCCAAGAACTATGGGATATCATGAAAAGGCCAAATTTGAGAATTATTGGGATGAGGAAGGCTTAGAGAAACAAACCAAAGGAATGAACAACCTATTCAATGAGATAATTTCAGAAAATTTCCCAAATCTGAAGAATGAAATGGAAAATCAAGTTCAAGAGGCTTACAGGACTCCAAATACACAAAATTACAACAGACCCACACCAAGGCACATTATAATGAAAATACCTAACATACAAAATAAAGACAGAATCTTAAAGGCTGTGAGAGAAAAGAACCAAATTACATTCAGGGGGAAGCCAATACGGATATCAGCAGATTTTTCAATCCAGACCCTAAAAGCTAGAAGGGCCTGGAATAACATTTTTAAAGCCCTAAAAGAAAATGGATGCCAACCAAGAATCTTATACCCAGCAAAACTTACCTTCAGATTTGACGACGAAATAAGATCCTTCCATGATAAACAAAAGCTAAAAGAATATACAAAAAGAAAGCCAGCATTACAGAACATTCTCAACAAAATATTCCATGAAGAAGATATGAAAAACAAAGAAGCAAATCAGCAAAGGGAGGAGATATCCTAAAGGAACTCTCAAATAAAGAGGAACCAAGTCGTGTCAAAAATAAGCAAATAAATGAATAAAATGAGTCAAATGACCGGGAATACAAATCATATCTCAATAATAACCCTGAATATTAATGGCCTGAATTCATCAATCAAAGACATAGACTGGCAGATTGGATAAAAAAGAAAGATCCAACAATATGTTGCCTGCAAGAGACTCATCTCTTAGAAAGAGATACCCATAGACTAAAGGTGAAAGGATGGGAAGAAACTTACCATGCACATGGACCCAGCAAAAAAGCTGGGATATCCATCCTCATTTCAGATAAAGTGGACTTCAAGCCAAAGTTAATCAGAAGGGATAAAGAAGGACATTTCCTAATGCTTAAGGGAACCATAAATCAGCAAGACATAACAATCATAAATATCTGTGCCCCAAACAGTGGCTCACCCATGTATGTCAAACAAATCCTTCTCAATCTCAGAAACCAAATAGACCAAAATACAATAATACTAGGTGATTTTAACACGCCTCTCTCACCACTGGATAGATCTTCCAAACAAAAATTGAACAAAGAAACCATAGATCTCAATAACACAATCAATAATTTAGACTTAACAGACATTTATAGAATATACCATCCAACGAAGAGTGAATACACTTTCTTCTCAGCAGCACATGGATCCTTCTCTAAAATAGACCATATATTATGCCACAAAGCTAATGTTAGCAAATACAAGAAGATAGAGACACTTCCTTGTATTTTATCAGACCATAATGGATTGAAACTAGAAATAAATGAAAGAGCAAAAAACAGAAATTACTCCAACACCTGGAGATTAAACAATATGCTATTATATGAGGAATGGATAACAGAAGATATTAGGAAGGAAATTAAAAAATTCTTAGAGGTAAACGAGAACAAAGAACATCGTATCAAAATATCTGGGACACTATGAAAGCGGTACTTAGAGGAAGATTTATTTCATGGAGCGCATTTAATAAAAGAAGTAAAACTCAAAAAATAAATGACCTAACACTACAGCTCAAAGCCCTAGAAAAAGAAGAACAGACCAACACCAAAAGTAGTAGAAGACAGGAAATAGTTAAACTGAGAGCTGAAATCAACGAAATTGAAACGAAAGAAACAATACAAAAAATTGACAAAATAAATAGTTGGTTCTTCGAAAAAATAAACAAAATTGATAAACCTTTAACCACACTAACAAAGAGAAGATGAGAGAAAACCCAAATCACCAAAATTCGGAATGAACAAGGAAATATCACAATAGACATGACTGAAATACAAAACATAATTAGAAGCTATTTTGAAAATCTATATTCCAACAAAATAGAAAATTTTGAAGATATCAACAAGTTTCTAGAGACCTATGAATTGCCTAAACTAAACTAGAAGGACATACACAATTTAAATAGACCAATTTCAAGTAATGAAATAGAAGAAGTCATCAAAAGCCTACCAACAAAGAAAAGTCCAGGACCTGATGTGTTCTCAGCCGAGTTCTACAAAACCTTTAAAGAAGAGCTCATTCCAATACTTTTCAAAGTATTCCATGAAATAGAAGAGGAGGGAACCCTCCCAAACTCATTCTACGAAGCCAATATCACCCTGATACCTAAACCAGACAGAGACACATCGAGGAAAGAAAATTTCAGACCAATTTCCTTAATGAACATCGACGCAAAAATTCTCAACAAAATTTTAGCAAATTGCATACAAGAATGTATTAAAAAGATAGTGCATCATGATCAAGTTGGTTTCATCCCAGGGATGCAAGGTTGGTTCAACATCAGGAAATCAATAAATGTAAATCACCATATCAACAGACTTAAAGTTAAGAATCACATGATTATTTCAATAGATGCAGAAAAAGCATTCGATAAAATACAGCACCCCTTCATGCTCAAAACACTAGAAAAAATAGGGATAGTGGGAACGTTCCTTAACATTGTAAAGGCCATCTATGCTAAGCCCATGGCTAATATTATTCTTAATGGTGAAAAACTGAAAGCATTCCCCCTAAAATCTGGAACAAGGCAGGGATGCCCTCTCTCACCACTCCTATTCAATATCATCCTTGAAACTCTATCCAGAGCAATTAGACAGACCAAAGAAATTAAAGGGATACGAATTGGAAAAGAAGAACTCAAACTATCCCTATTTGCTGATGATATGATTATATACTTAGAGGAACTAGGAAATTCCACCAGAAAACTCTTAGAACTCATAAGTGAATTCAGTAAAGTAGCAGGATACAAGATCAATGCTCATAAATCCAATGCATTTTTATACATAAGTGATGAATCTTCAGAAAGAGAAGTTAGGAAAACTACTCCATTCACAATAGCATCGAAAAAAATAAAATACTTGGGAATCAATCTCACAAAAGAGGTGAAAGACCTCTACAATGAGAACTATAGAACACTAAAGAAAAAAATTAAAGAACACCTTAGAAGATGGAAAGATCTCCCATGTTCCTGGATAGGCAGAATTAATATTGTCAAAATGGCCATACTACAAAAGTGCTATACAGATTCAATGCAATTCCAATTAAAATCCCAATGATGTACCTTACAGAAGTAGAACAAGCAATCATGAAATTCATCTGGAAAAATAAGAAACCCAGAATTGCTAAAGCAATCCTTCGCAGGAAAAATGAAGCAGGGGGTATTGCAATACCTGAACTTCAACTGTACTACAAAGCAATAGTAACAAAAACGGCATGGTATTGGTACCAAAATAGACAGGTAGATCAATGGTACAGAATAGAGGACATGGACACAAACCCAAACAAATATAATTTCCTCATACTAGACAAAGGGTCCAAAAATATGCAATGGAGAAAAGATAGCCTCTTCAATAAATGGTGCTGGGAAAATTGGAAATCCATATGCAACAAAATGAAAATAAACCCATATCTCTCACCGTGCACAAAACTAAACTCAAAATGGATTAAGGACCTCAGAATCAGACCAGAGACCCTGCATCTTATAGAAGAAAAAGTAGGTCCAGATCTTCAACATATCGGCTTAGGACCAGACTTTCTCAACAGGACTCCCATAGCACAAGAACTAAAAGCAAGAATCAACAACTGGGATAGATTCAAACTAAAAAGCTTTCTCTCAGCAAAGGAAACTATCAGCAATGTGAAGAAAGAGCCTACAGAGTGGGAGAAAATCTTTGCCAATCACACTTCAGATAGAGCACTAATCTCCAGAATCTATAAAGAACTCAAAAAACTCAACACCAAGACTACAAATAATCCAATCGACAAATGGTCTAAGGAAATGAACAGACACTTCACAGAAGAAGACCTACAAACAATCAACAAACATATGGAAAAATGTTCAACATCTCTAGTAATAAAAGAAATGCAAATCAAAACCACCCTAAGATTCCATCTCACCCCAATCAGAATGGCGATTATCAAGAACACAAGCAACAACAGGTGTTGGCGATGATGTGGGGAAAAAGGAACACTCATACATTACTGGTGGAGTTGCAAATTAGTGCAACCACTCTGGAAGGCAGTATGGAGATTCCTTAAAAAACTTGGACTGGAACTACCATTTGACCCAGCTATCCCACTCCTTGGCCTATACCCAAAGGACTTAAAATCAGCATACTACAGAGATACAGCCTCATCAATGTTCATTGCTGCTCAATTCACCATAGCCAGATTGTGGAACCAACCTAGATGCCCTTCAGTTGATGAATGGATAAAGAAATTGTGGCATATATATACAATGGAATATTACTCAGCCATAAAGAATGATAAAATTATGGCATTTGCAAGCAAATGGACGAAATTGGAGAATATCATGCTAAGTGAGATAAGCCAATCTCAAAAAACCAAAGGAAGAATGATCTCGCTGATAAGTGGATGATGATACTTAATGGGGCGTGGGAGGGGTTAGTTTTAGGGTTAGAGTGAGGGTTAGGGAGGGGGGCAAGAATGGGGGAAGGAAGGACTGTATAGAGGGAAAAGAGGGATGGGAGGGGTGGGGGGAAGGGGAAAAAAATAACAGAATGAATCAACCAATATCATCCTATGTAAATGTATGATTACACAAATGGTATGCCTTTACTCTATGTACAAACAGAGAAAGAACATGTATCCCATTTGTTCACAATAAAAAAAAAAAACAGAATTGGAAGACTAAAATTAGAAAAAATTGAATATTCATCTAGGAAGGGAATAAACAAAGGTACCACTTGCCATTATGAAACTGAGAACTTTCACAGATATACTCCTTGGCATGTCATATTCTCCTCTGTCACCAATTGCCTATGTCAGAGTGATTGCAAGTCTTTGTGGAACACAATGACATTTTATGTTCAGTTGACAGAAATGCCCATTTACATACAAAGTACATCATGCTCTTTGTTCATGAGCCTAAGTCACTTAGAGTGGTGTGTCTGGGTGCCAATGTGGTTGCACTCCTATGCTCAGGTATAGAAAGAGCATGACCATATTTGATTGTGAGTTTATGAGGTGGGGTGGGGTGAGTGTGCATGATACACACAGATTAGTTGATTTTCAAAATTAAAATACTTCAAAATGAGAAGTGCTTAAAACACATTTATACAATGCTAAAAGACCAAAGGTGAGAAACATTAGACTGGACCATTACTTCCAGGTTATCTAAAGTTAAAATTTAAGAAACTATTAAGAGAGAAAAATAAGCATTTCTTTCTTCATTTCTGGAAACTAAATAAGCACAACAGCTGAGAAGCTAAGCTACTAAGGGCAGGGATACAGAGATATCCTGAAACTCCATCAATTCCTGTATATTTTCATATGGTCATATATGAATACCAACAAAGCCCTTTCTACCTGGGGAAAATTTGCCACTTTTCTTTCACCTTCTCTCTCTTCTTATATTGATCTTTCTCCTACCTCTGCATCTTCCAACTGCCAAACCCTCTCAGGGCCTCCTCCCTCTCTTTTGTGAAGAACAATGTGAAAAATACCCCCTACTCCCACCCCAAGAGACAGGCTGGCTGACTCTGCCAATCTCAACCAAATAATGGGTTCCTCCTCCCTCTCTATTCACTGAATTTTGACAGACTTTCTAGGTAAGGCCTAGGTTCCCATTGGACTTTCATCTTTTTATAGGAGTTTGAGCATGTATCACTCCATACTTCCTCCAGGAAACAGGCAAATTTCCAGGGTAGCATTTTGTAGAAGCATTCTTTCTAATCTTCAGGTTGACAACAATTTTAACTCTCTTCAGTTTCTTATGGATTACTCTTATGATCACTTTCAAAGGGGCTAGAATAAAATCTGGGAAAGGTATTAGTATACACAAATGTACATCAAAATTATTTTGTGATTTGTCAGGTATAATATATATATTACAGAGGATTGGATGTGATTATGATTTATGCACACACACATACACAGAGATCTTGTTTATCACTAATATTTTATCTTTCTATTACATGTAATAAAAACTAAACTGGTGACAGAGTATACATTAGAATTCTCATATATCATTTATCAAGTAAAGTCATACTTTGCTACACCATAATTTTTTCATGGCATTTTTCACTTCTGCATTCCTCAGCGTATAGATCAAAGGATTCAGTAAAGGTGTCCCAATTGTATAAAATACAGTCACCATCTTGTCTATTGGAAAGGTGTTTGGTGGACGAGTATATATAAATATACATGGACCAAAAAATATGACAACAACAATAAAGTGGGAGGTGCATGTGGAAAGGGCTTTTCACCTTCCTTCTGCATTGTGGTTTCTCAGAGAATATAGGATAACAATATAGGACATAAGTAAGATTGTGAAACTCACCATGCAAATAACCCCACTGTTAGAAACAACTAGCAGATTTATTACATAAGTGTCCATGCAGGCAAGTTTCAACAAGGGCTGCAAATCACAGAAATAATGATCAATCACATTGGGGCCACGGAAGGGCAATCTCAAAGTCAGGAAAATCTGTGCTGAGGAATGGATACAAGATCCCACCCAGGCCAGAGTCACCAACACACCACAGACTCTCTGGTTCATGATGGTTGTGTATTGCAGGGACTTACAAATGGCCACATAGTGATCAAAGGCCATGAGGATGAGCACAAATATCTCCATGCAACCAAAGAAATGGGCTGCAAAAACTTGAGTCATGCACTCATTGTAGGAAATAGTCTTCTTCTGAGAAATGGCATCCGCAATCAGTCTGGGGGCTGTGGTTGTAGAGAATCAAGCATCAGCAAAGGACAGGTAGAAAAGGAAAAAGTACATGGGACTCCCAAGTGTCTGGCTTGCTTTAATGGTCACCACAATAAGAAAGTTCCCCATCAGAGTCATGAGGTAAAGAATCAAGAAGATTCCAAATATTGCCTTCTGTTTGCCAGCATCTTGTGTCAGCCCAAACAGAATGAATTCAGTCACGCTGCCATTATACATCACCATGTCAGTACCTGTGGGCAGCATGCAGTTGACAAATGTTTAGCTTGCATAAAGAAGAAAGTAACAGACATCTTTAAAAGATCAGTATGCTGATATACAAATTCTTTGATTCTACCACATGCGGTTACCTCCATGTGCATTTGTGGTGAGACAAAATTCCCTGGCATCTCTTAAGACTGTGATGTCCTCAAATCTTCTAGATTTCTCTTTTGACCCCAAAACTTACGGGGCTGGAGAAAATTTTGTTTGTTTGTTTGTTTTTTTTTTTTTTTTTTTTTTTTTTTTGCATTTGGAAAATAAGATAAATGTCCTTTAACTATAGTGGTTCTTAACTAGTTTGAGATCTGCAGAATTTGTTCTTTCCTTGGATGAGTGATTGTTTTGCAACTCAGCCTTCCTATATCAAAATTGGAATGCAAATACTTATTCTACTCTATTCTGAACTTCAGAATTAAAAAAAGCTTTCATATCCACATATATAAACTCATCTATGCACATATTTCTTGTATCACAATTTTAACTCTGCACTTTGCAATCTTTAAAACACTCTTCTATAAAATTAAGCATTAATAATACTGAAGAATCCTACCCAACAAAACTCTTCTCAATTAATTTTGCTCACTTTTGTGTCCATTTTATCTTCTGTCCCATTAGTATCTTGGATTCAACACATTCTCTAAAATCTATTTTCACAACCTCTTACCAATGCACCTTGGTTTTAGAAATCAGTTTACTGATGGTTATACTAATTTAAGGAAATGCATGATAAAATGTCTTTGATAATACTTCAAGATGGCATATTAGAAAGAAACTACTCTTTACTCTCTTGATTTTATACTTAAATTTATTTCATACATTTTTGGTGGAATTGCAATTTGGTGCAGTCACTCTGGAAAGCAGTATGGAGATTCCTTAGAAAACTTGGAATGGAACCACCATTTGAGCCAGCTATCCCACTCTTTGTTCTATACCCAAAGGACTTAAAACCAGTATACTACAGTGATACAGGCACACCAATGTTTATAGCCACTCAATTTATAATAGCTAGATTGTGGAACCAACATAGATGCCCTTCAATAGATGAATGAATGAAGAATTGAATAATATAATATAATAATAATAATTGAATATTATTCAGCCATAAAAAGAATAAAATTTGCAGGTAAATTGATGGAGTTGGAGAATATCATCTTAAGTGGGATAAGTCAATCCCAAATAAACCAAAGGCCAATTGATTTCTCTGATTTTTCTGTTATGATGACAAAAAAGAAAGGTATGAGATCTCGTCAGAGGGAAGAATGGAGAAATTGTGAATTGTGTAGAGGGAAATGAAGGGTAGGGAGGGGGCAGGGGAAGGAAAGATAGTAGAATGAGACAAACATCATTACTCTATGTACATGCATGATTACACAAACGTTGTGACTCTACTTCGTGTACAACCAGAGAAATGAGTAGTTGTATACCATTTGTACGATGAATAATAAATAAATGAAGCAAAAAATATTTCATTAGAATATTGAGTTTTTCTACCTATAATTTTTAACCTCATATGTTTTCTCATAGGTCTATAATCTGGGAAGTGCTCTGTGAAAATCATATAATGCTTCTCTTACACATATATACTGAATTCCCTAGAACATTGTTTTCTAAAAACATTATTTTAAAAATGTTTCCATAATTCCAACATAAAAATTTACATTTTTACTATTTCAGGAGCTTGTTAATTATATGATTACATGGCTCATTAATTATATTATTAAAATAATCACAGTGTCACTTTATATTATGATTTACATTTAGAATCATGCAAATAAATATTCTCTTTTTATACTTAGTATAGCTTAATTACCTATTTTATAGTGTTATGATGTATAAATCTTTGAGAAATTTTACTTTGACTTTTATCTCCTGGAAAAATAATAATACTTTTCCAAGTGCAATATTATTGCACCAATGCTAGAGATAATCATTGTTATTAATATGTATTGTAAACTCTACTTTCAACATTTTGTATCACTGTACTCAATCACTATACATTTATTATAGAATAAATCATGTTATGATAAAATATTCAAAGTAAACTGAGGAATTTGAGAAGAAAAATTGAAATATTGCTGCGAATGGTGGGGGAACTGAGAAGGATTGCCAAGGTCAAAGTCAGCCTGGGTAACTTAGTGTGACCTACCTCAAAATTAATACTAAAAAGGGCTGGAATGCAGCTCAATAATAGGGTACCATGGGGTTAAGACTTAATACTGAAGAAAAGTTTCATTCCAAGTCATTTAAATCTATAGGCTCACTCTCCATAATTAAGTGTTTTTACTTTGTTATATCTACTTACAGAAACATTTACAAGTTTATTTGCATATGCACATATCTCTGTATCCTTATTTTATGTACAAATATGAAATGTGTTTCAATGTTGATTATTTTTTAGAAAACTTTAAAAGCATGCCAAAAGTGTATTATTTTGTGACATTATCATCTTAACAGCCTAACAGAAATAAAATTATATTTCATTATAGTCATATACTCTTCATCAATAAAATTTACATTTGTACACATGCATTTCCTTAAATTATTGCCCTTATTATATTCTTGAACTTTTTGTCAGATTATTGTTAGAAATTTTAATATTTATCTGAGTGGATATTAAGCTAACAAAGAAATAACTATATTTCTTAGTTATGAATTCTAAATTTGATTTTGGTCTGTGTTCTATTATTTCTCTTTTTCTGTGATGTTTTCCACTTTATATAGTCCACTTTGCCAGTTTTCCCATTTTAACATGATTCTTTGTTTCAAAATATTATAAAATTTGTATTTATTCTCCATTCTTCTATAAAAGTTTTTTGTTTGAAATCCTGAATCAAAGTTATCTAAAATTGGTGAGAGGAATAGAAAAAATGTTCTCCTGGCCTTATCAACTTCTATGAGTACTAAAATAAATGTACATACACTTGTCAATCATTTAAGCCACTATATGATTGATATTAGAAAAAAGTAGATATCCTCTGTAGCTAGAAATGGCAGCACCTAATATTTTTTAATAGATATAAAAAGCAAATGAATTAAAAGTTCATAATATCTTGATATAGGAAACCCATAATGAGAGAAAAAAATCTAACCAGTTCTTTTGTTGTGCAGAAGGGTGAAATTCAGAGATATGACAGAAGAGTGTGGGAATTTAGGTTGAGGGTCATCAAATCAATTTTAATGTAAATAAGTAGGAAAAAAAATCTTGAACTAATAGATCAGTACAAAATCTCTGGTAATCCAGACTCCAAAGATAATAGTAGAAAAGCTTTGAAAGCAATTTGTCATTCTAGTCACAGTTCATGAAAGCTAGACTGTGAATTTTGGATACCTTGTCATTGGTAAACTATAAAATCTGAAGCATTAAGCATGAGATCAGCTTTTATTAAGATTTACTCAGCACAAGGAACAAAAATTGCCCAGTTATTTAATGTATTTAACAGGTTATGTTTGAGGGCACTTTGAAGAGCTTATATATAATGAAGACTCTATCTCCTAAAAAATTTCAGAGTCCAAGTTAAGATATCTCTTTTTCTGTCCCCTGCACTTAAAAACTTGGTGAAACACAAAACAGTGAATTCACTGTGGCACCAATAAAATACAGCCTGGCCCTGCAGCTTGCAGTCAAGCAAAATTATGACCCATCACAGTTTCAGACTTGCTACTTCCTTTCTTAAAAAGAGGGACCAGATATGCTCTTTCTCAACTGTTCTGTATAAGAGATTGCAAAATTAAAGACCTTTCATCTGCTTTTACTTATTGGTTCTTTTTAGTGACACATGGCCATAGAATCCTTTTTGACATAATTGTAGATGCATGGAATATATCTTGTTCTAATTCAGACCCCAGAACCTCTCCTTCCCCTTCCCTCTCTCCACTGTCTGCTCCTTTCCCTCAATTGATCATTCTGCTGTTTATCTCTAGTTACTTTTTAAATTAATTTCTTGTTCATATACACAATTTTATCTGCTTTAATGGGAACATTTTATAGTCACAAAGCCAGGATATTATTCCTTTTGCATAGTATCTTGTACTTCAGTTCTAAAGTGATTTTGGTGCATACCTATGTGAGTTTTCATCAAGAATTATTAACACACATGCAACAGAAATTTATGCTGAAATTCCACAAATGTCCATATTTTCAGTGGCCATTCCTAGCATCCTTCAAGATCCTTACAGGTTCTTACTGGGATATCTCTACTATGGTATAGAAGGACCCAAATTCAGATATTCCATTCTTCTTACTTTTGACATTCTCTCCTTTTTTTTTTGCCTCCTTCTTATCCTCTAAATGAGAAAGTGGGCACTTAAAAAATACAATAATTAATACAATAAAATAATTAATAACTAATACAATAAAATATTTGCTATGCTTTTCAAATACAATAGTTGAGGTGCTTGCTATGACTTTCAAACCCCCATTCCCTGTAGCACTTACTTGTCCTTTATCCTCCCAAAGCTTCCCCTTATACATGCTCCAGTCACGTCTAAAGTTTCTGCCCTCATAAATACACCCACAATCTCATTTCCCGAATCTTCCATACCTCAACGTATGATGGTATTTACTCTTCTGTAATCTCCACTCTCTACTTCTCTTTGGATAGAGTACCCAATTCAAATACCATCTCCTCAGCAAAACCTCCCCAGGGTTCTCCAGTCAAATGAGTTTCTGATTAACAGTCTTGTTAAATTCTTTATTTATTGAATCATGTAATCCCCAGTATATCTTTCTCTCACTTTTGTTTTACCATTTTGCATTCATTTGATTTTACCATACCTTATAAGGCAGTCTTGTGCTATTTCAATTTGTACACTTTAGAATAACCTGGGAGACAGAGTTTAGCACAGAGCAATCAGAGAAGACCCAGGACCAGAACACAGACCTTTTTGTTGCATTGAAATCTCTTAACACTCCATCCCCACTGCCATATGAACTATCACATCCCATCCATCCTGGTGGAGCCAGCACAGAATCAAGAAGCCACAAACAGATAGCAAAGAAAACCATGTAAAACGTTCAGGACATTTCCTAGTTATTAAAGGACTGCAGTCTTCAGGATGGGTCAAAGAGACCAGCATTTTACAGGTGTATCTGAAAAATATCACTGATAGGAATAAAAAGGTTAGAGAATAATAGGAGGAATCAGAACCAAAACATAAAAAAAATAGTGTTATTATGAACAAGAGTCAGAAAAGGGAGAATTGGGAGATAAAAGTGGGATACTCCCACCAGGCAAAGATTAGCAAAGAACCAGAGATAAAGTGTATTCTTCTGAGGTTTTGCTGAAGAGTTTTACTGCTCCCCACTTCACTCCTTGTGTTATTCTTCCTCTAACACCAGAAAAAGCAAGGCTTACAAGAGACCCTGGACAGTCAACACTAGAATGGTCAATATCAAGATACTCAGTACCAGCAGCCTCATTGCCAACTGACTGCATCTGATCAATGTGCATTCCTATTTTTATCTTGACTTCAGTCTTTGCAAATAAGAGATGTGCAGGTACCCCTTGTCCCCTTTATCTTCAGTTGGAATTGAGCCTAAGCCAGTGAAAGCTGAACCACCCTGAAATACTGAAAACTTTTCAACATCAATTGGAAAAAATATACTTACAGTATTTTAGATTTCTTAGAAGATGGAATCAGATGACAGTGACTTGGTCCTGAATGGGAAGAAAAAGAAAGAAAATTCAACTGGATTTGAAAACTTACCTATTTTCTTGGTTAGAAAGAGATGATATGTAACGAGATCATCATACTTTTCTATTTTTCAATTCCGGTTTACTGTGAAGATGAATAACGGTACAGTAAATCTGTAGCATAAAAAATATGCTTTAGATTCATTCACTCTTGCTTTCCATTGTAGAATCTATGGCAGAGGAAATGATCCAGATATATCTTTATAGGAGGCCTAAGTTAGAATCTACCAAAGAATTTGGAATATTGACAGAAAATTTATTACTTCTCTTTCTAAAAATTTCTAGAAAAAAAAGAAAATATCACCACAGTTCCATGAAGAAGTACTCTTGAAGTCAATTATGTTACCCCAAAATATTCTCTTGCAGAACATCTCATTTTCCTCCATCAAGTATGTATAGATATTTCATAAAACTCACAAGTGCCCAGCCTCCAGAGGGTAAGTACCACAACTCTTCCTAGAAAGTCCTGAAGGATTTGCTCAATGAACTACTCACCATGGTTAACCCAGGCACACAGCAAACCCTGAGCCAATTAGTTCCAGGGAAGGATGGCAGGAGGCAAATTCAGTTGCCTTTCTGTTCTCTTGGTCTGTCCTTGAGGACAACTGCCCTTTCAGCTACCCAGTGAACCATCCCAGTATGCATTAAAAGTCTCATGGAGGTGTACACTATTAAAGTTACCAAAGGCTTTCTCCTGTAAGTGGAATCATTTTGAATGGTAGTCACAACACTCAGCCCAGTTAAAACACAAGTAGACCAGATGGAATTGAATTCTACCTTCATTGCTTGTGTTTCTGGGACTGTAGGTACATTTCTTAACTTCTCCTAGATTCCTATTCTGAAACATGTTACCATCATGGCTGGTGGTGTACAGGGAGGTGCAGTGCTTTTTCAGGACTTGGGCTTGATCCCCAGCACCACACACATACACATACACATGCATTATCAATTAATACTAATGATTTAATAATTGATAATTTTTAATTAATCCTAATAATATTGAGGATATGCATTATAACACAAGTAGTAAGAAATAAAACTACTTCCCAAAATCTGCATAATTTTAAAAACATTTTGAAGTCAGTAGAGAAAGAGAGGATTTCAATAAAAAGTATTTTTGCACATTTTCATTTTTAATTAGCATCTTAAAGTATAATTTATACATAATAAATGAAGCATTTTTAAATGCATAAATGAATTTTGAAAAATATATAGAACTATGTAACCACAACTGCACTGATGGAAAATTGTCAATTTTACTACTCTATTAAAGGAGTCAAGTTTTGGCTCTGTGTTCTCCTCACTTTTATGTTCTATTTCTTTGCCTCCTGCTATTTATTTATTTATTGTTACATGGTTCTTTCTGAAGACCATGGTTCTTTCTGTGATTCTTTCCTACCATCAATGGATGCTGTTAATCTTTGGAGGTCTTTGACTTTAGTAGCATCCCCACCACCACCTCATCTTCACTTGGCATTCTCTCTGAGCATATATTGGTCTTGGTGTTCATATTCTTTCTCATTATAAGGGCACATTTATGTTGGATTAGAATTCAGTGTAATAACTTCCTCTTAATTTGGTTATCTGCAATTACATTATTTGCAAATAAGGGCATGTTCATAGGTACAGGCATTTAGTTTTCAGTATCTTCTTGGGAAAATACAGTTCAATCCATACATCTTTTTGAGAGAAAAAAATACTAGGTCTCTTCAAATTTCCTCCAAAGCTCTTCTGGGTTCTCTGCTTCAACTCTTTTTCTAGATATGACCCTGCTTCAGTACAAAGCCCTGATTCCTGACCTGTACATGCCCAGAATCAACAAGCATTCCCAGGATAAAACCAGCCACAGAACAAGTCACTTCAGTGAAATTCTCTTCTTCTTGGAGTCATACCCTTTTCATGGTGGTTTACCCAGCAATTTACCAGTACCTTATATGGTTGATTTCTTCCACTCTCTGGCATTTTTAGTTGTTCAGGACATAAACATTTGGACCACAAAAAAAAATACACTTTCTAAACTTTGTTATTTATTTATTTACTTTAGAGGTGTGGTTTTGCTATGTTGCCCAGGCTGGTGTCCAATTCCAGATGTCCAGTGATGAGTCCACCTCAGTCTTCTGAGCTGCTGAGACTATAAGCACATGTCACCATGCCTGCTACTTCCTGTACTTCAAAGCTGTGTCATTCGATCTCTTTTTTAGAGTGTAATATTAGTGGAAGCAACTATAAAACTCAAAATACGTACAAGTCCTCTTTCCATTTTATAATTCTATACTCCTGGAAGGGATTTCTACTGTGTCTGAAGTGCTCAACAATTGCACTCTAATTCCCCTCCAAAATAAGCAAAAATGTTTACCTTCTTGGAGATTGTGTTATGTGAAGGTGGGAACAGACAGGAAATAATAAATAAAACAAGTAAAGTAAAAAGTTAGATAACAAATACAATAAAGAGAAAAAGTGCTTATTTAAGGGCTCTTGGTTTCAGAGGTCTCAGTTCATAGAAGTCCAGCACCAACTCTCAGGGCTTCAGGTGACCCTGAATATCATGGTGGAAGAGTGTCGCAGAAGGTAGCAACACAAAGGGTCCTGAAGTTCAGTTGTGTAGAGAGGAGTCCTATCACATACTGTCACAGAAATCTCACCACTGACCACGAACTCTCCACATGAGGAGACACCCCTCACCCAAGATAGGAACTTCTACAGGCTGTTCTCAATGCCCTGATGAAGCTTAATCCCACTCATGAGAACAGAGAGGATTTGGAGGGACAGTGAAGCTTTGTGTGGAGGTCAGGGAAGCATTAACAACTGTGGGCTATTATTCTCCCCATTGGTGGAATTCCCCATACCCCAGGAACTCCAACTTTCCTGGAAGACACAGTGAGATAGATTTTATTAGAAAATGAGCTCAGTCTTGAGCCACCAACATGAAGAAAATATTTTTAAAATGTTGAAAACCTTGCTTCTTTGCTTATGAGCAAATAAATGACTTTGAATAAAGTACATTTCTCATACTTTCCATTTAAATTTACTTTAAATAAAGATCTTATGAAATTTGGGAAATCAAACTGTACTTTATTGACATTTATCAACATTTTCTCTCAGAAGGAGTTATAGGGTGAGGGTAGTTTATTAGAATGGACTTTGCATGTGGGCATACTTCACAAGCTTCTTCCAGAAAAGTAAAACAACATAGTCTATCTCAGAGTGGGGAAAAGGACAGGAAAAATCAGAAACGTGTTTAAATTTGTTTCATGAAAGTATTAGGGAAGAGCCGGCACAGTGTGGCATGCTTACAATCCCATACTCTTGGGAGGCTGAGGCAAGAGGATCACAAGTTCAAAGCCAGCCTCAGCAACTTAGTAAGACCCTAAGCAACCTAGCAAGACCCTGTCTCTAAATAAAAAATAAAAGGGGCTTGGAATGGCTTAGTGTTTAACTGTCCCTTGGTGGAAGAAACTATTCTAGTGATGTGAGAAAGAAAGGCTTCTGAAGTTCACTCTCTTCTCATAGTCTCTTTTTTGAAATAGCAGAGTTAAATATTGTTCTCTTTTTGCATTGAATATTCATATTAATTCTCATAAATTTGCAGATGCTTAAGGCAGGCATTTACCCTCAGGATCCCCAAGGATACCATACCCTCCAACCCAAACATGAAGATCATCTAGTAGGCTACTTTATTGGGACAGAACAAGGGCAAAAGCAGGTATTAGTGTCAGTGAGTTAAGCTTCAACATACTCTGAGTTTAGGGTGTGTAAACTGTTCACTTCTCCATATAATTTGTTTAAGTTCATCTCTTCGGGATGAAAGAAAGTCTTTGAAGATAGTTTTATGCTATCTCCGTGTTAGATATGATTCCAGGTCCCATCACTTATCTGGTATGGGAATCTAAGCAACTGTCTTACTCTCTTTAATTTTTGATTTCCTATTTTTTGTAAAAGTCAACTAGTAAGAAAAGTATTTATTTTAATATTATTGATGTTAATTTCTCATATTTCTAATCTTGTCTTTGTTTTTAAATTACTATGGGAAAGATACAGAATGAAGAGGGAAAAATTTATTGAATACTTGCATGGGGATATTTATTTTACTTTTGAAGATATGTGATTTTACACTTTCCAGGGAAGAGCTGTATCTGACAAGGTGTTGAAGATTAGAAAGATTACATTACAAAATCGCTTGCCTGCCTTGGAGACAACATTACTCAGCATACTTTCTAGGTATGCAATTGCCTGCAAGGTGTCTGTAATGAGGACTCAGGGAGAGGTCCAGAGATGAGGGAAGAGAGGAGGGAGACAGGGATTAAGGCAGGTAAATGACATGAATAGGTTGCATCATAATTTTGCTGCAGAACCTAGAGGCAACCAGCAAGCCCAAGTGTCTAAGAGAAATGTGTCAGAGAACATCACACCTCAACTCTGGGTTGCTGTTACTGATGTGCTGGAAGAATCTTTAGAAAGGTTAGTGATGTGTCACCTAAAGAATCTGAGACTCAGCTTGCTCATCAATTAAAGGGGAGCTTGAAGACATACTCTTACAAGATTTCCATAGAAGTTTAATAGATACAACATATGAAGAGAAAAAAAAAATCTTTAGTTCAGATGAGGGCAGAAAAGTATTTGTATGTTGTCATTAGTTCATCTTCAAAATGAGAAATTGAGACTCTGAGAGTGAAATAAATCACCATGTTCCCATAGTTAATAACACAACAGTCAAGATTCCTATCTTATAATTGCATGTCTAAAGAACTCTTATATTGATAAGATATCTATAGTACTTTCCTTAAAATTCTAGATTTGGAAAACTTTATTAGTCCCAATGAAGGTGCCTTGAGTGTGTGCCTGAAAATAAAGTCAGTGACTGGGAGGATGAAGGCCAAGGAGGAGTGGGAGGGAACATTGTGCTCCCACAGTGTGCTTTGTTTTAATAAACCCTTTTATCTGCTTGCCAACCTCTTGCATCTCGCTAAGTTTTTTGTTTTCATTGTCAAGAATTTGGATCCTGACTGGGTCTGGTGGGGCTCACCTGTAATCTCAGAAGCTTTGGAGGTTGAAGCAGGAGGATAAGAGAGGCCCCAAGCAACTTAGTGAGACTCTGCCTCACAATAAAAAAAAATAGAACTAGGGACACAGCTCAGTTCAATCTCTAGTACCAAAAAAAGAAAAAGCACCCTGTCCCTCCCATGCCTCTGGGGGCTCTTGGTCTGCTGTAGAGCACATGCTTTGTCTGGAGGATGTTTTAGACTCTAGTCTTAATCACTCCTTCACTTGCCCAAGAGATAGGAATGAAATCCACCTTCTGCTCTACCTATTCTGAATCTAGCATTATGTACTTGTCTACTTTAGGCCTATCATGAGAGATGAAGGAAAGGCTGAAAAGAATATTATATAATATTTTCTTCCACAAATTCAGTAACAATACTTTGATTTTACATAATGGACATTTTGATTTTACATAATGCTGACATTCTAGGGTAAGCTGTTTAAATAAATGTATTTTGTAAGATGCTAAGTAAACTGAGACTAACAAAATTTAGCTATGGTTATGACATGTAATGTATCTAAATTTCAATAATCTCTATATTGATTATTGCTCAAATAGATTTGTTTTTACTTGAGTAAAAAAATTAAGATCACCAAGTAAATTGAAATGTAATTCTCTGGTGAAGTCCTATTACTTATTACCTTGGCTTCTATTCTCCTCTTCAGGAGAAAAAAATATCAGTTCACTCTAAAGACAAGTTTGGTATTGACTTTGCTAATAATATGGTTCATCAAGAGTTTTCTATTTTTTATACACAAAAGAGATGTTCATTACTGACTCTCTTATGGACTTTGCCTTCTTTTCTTCTCTCAAGCAGGTTGGTAAGAGGTGGTCACCTGACCAAAGAGGAACTCATCCATGAGCAGGACTGTACCAGTCAGATAGTATCTCCCAAAATTCAAAAAGTGACTCAAATTTTGTAGCAGATGGTAATGGAACTACTGAATGATGGAGTCCTGTGTTCCATGGAGACCTATAGATAAGGTTCTAGAAAAACTTTGCTGTCTGTCTTTGTTGGGTATTGATTATTTTTTCTCAGTGTTTAGATCATTGTCCTAAATATAAGCACTATTTCACTCTAAATATTTTAAATTTCTGTTTCTTAACATTAAAATATTTTATTTTCTCC
Organism: Sciurus carolinensis; assembly: GCF_902686445.1. Classification (NCBI taxonomy): domain Eukaryota; kingdom Metazoa; phylum Chordata; class Mammalia; order Rodentia; family Sciuridae; genus Sciurus; species Sciurus carolinensis. Next base: position 29,285,955 of record NC_062223.1, on the reverse strand, counting down.
ACAATGCTTTGTCAAAACATTGGGTTAATGCCAAACTCATTGATGGGGAATTTATCTTTTCACTCTTTTTTTCTTTGATGCGTACCTTCTAAGTACCATAAAGTTCAACTCTTTTTAATTTAAAAATGAGGATACTGAGTTGAAACTCAAAGTTTTCAACTGAGTAATCTGAATGTGGACATGTTATTTCCAGACTCCCCATGGAAATGCTTTTTCTAATACATTGCATTTCCACCGATTATATGACATCGATCTACACAACTATTTTTTCTGAGACCTCTGTGACTTCTTTGAATGTAGATTTACATATTTAAAAAGTTTAATGCTTTATTTTTCATCACAAAGAGCCACCCATCTCTTCCACACTTTTCTTATGGCATTTTTCATGTCCTTATTCCTAAAAGTATAAATCAAAGGATTGAGCAAGAGTGTTAGAATAGTGCAAAATATTGCAACAATTTTGTCAAAGGAGAAGGCAGATGGAGGCCTTGCATACATAAATGTGCACAGGACAAAGAACAAAACCACAACAGCAATATGAGATCCACAGGTGGACAGAGCTTTTTGACGCCCTTCAGAACCGATGGTCCTCAGAGAGAAAAAGATGACCCCATAGGAGACAAGGAGCATGGAGAAGATTATGATGCAGATAGACCCACTGTTGGCCATCACCAAAAGGTGGAAGATGTATGTGTCAGTGCAGGCCAACTTCAGCAATGGGTACAAGTCACACATGATGTGATCAATGTTATTGGGGCCACAAAAGGGCAGATGGAAAATAAAGAGAATCTGGATGATGGAATGTAAGAAGACCCCTGTCCAGGTCACCCCCACCAGAATGCCACAGAGCCTCCCATTCATGATGGAAGAGTAGTTACAAGGGCTTGCAAATGGCCACATAGTGGTCATAGGCCATGACTGTGAGGACAATCACCTCTGCCCCAGCAAGGAAGTGCTCAGCAAAGATCTGCAGCATGCAGCCTTCAAAGGAGATGGTCTTCCTCTCATAGAGGAAGTCTACAATCATTTTGGGGGCAATGACAGAGGAGAAGCAGGCATCCAGGAAGGACAGGACTGCCAAGAAAAAGTAAATGGGGGATCCCAGCAGTGCAGGGCTGCAGAGGATGGTCACTACAATCAGCATGTTGCCCACAACAGTTGCAATATAAACTAACAAAAATACCGTAAATACTATTTTCTCAACATTTGGATTCTGTGAAAGCCCCAGGAGCACAAACTCAGTTACAATACTTTGGTTTTTCATAACTTTGAAGGAAAAGGTCAGCAATATGGATGACAGGCAGCATCCAGTTACAGTAAGGATGAGAAGTAGTTTTTATCTCAGTTGTCAGCTTTGATTAATTAGTAGTGGCTTCATGAAGTGAATTACTGAGAAGCATCCCTGGATAGCATGGAACAGGAGCTGGATTAGTTGATACCATCGCCAATCAGAAGACTGCCTTATCTACAAAGATAAGAAATAGCATGCAGTTAAGCTGCCATAGAAAATCATGGCTACTCTTAAATATTTCTTGAAACCTCTGAACTAAATTGGGTCTTTAAGTAAATTAACTTATTCCTTTTAAAAGAGAAAGACCTAGGCAAAAGATCTTAACTCTATGTTTAACACATAAAAAGTACAGACTGTGTTGAGAGTTTTTTTTTTTAATTATTTGTCATTTTAAACATTTATAACAATAATGATTCAATGTTGTGTTGATGACTAAGTGAAATAATTCAAAAAAACAATTTTTCAGAACCCACTGCTGGAAGTGGTCAGTGGTAGGTCTTATGTCATAGATGAGAGGTTCATTATTATAGATTTAAGTTCAAGTCAACAATGGTTCCTAGATCTGGGATTTTAATATAATCCTGTGTACTTCCCAAACCCTGTCACAGAATCAACAGGGAACAAGGTGGGGATGTTTCATTTCAGCAAGGAAATCAAAGTAGGGCTGATCTTTCTGCAGGCTCCATCCACCTGTAAAAGTAAGAGCCTTTGGGTCCTTTATCATGTGTGAAAGATGCATCTTGATAAAGGAAAATGAAAATGATGTGGGATCAGAAGTTACACCCATATTTCACCTCAATAATGATTCTAGATTTTGATTTAATTTTCAATTTAACACACAATCTTGAAGGGTGACTGTGTTCTCACCTGTACCTATAACTGATATGTCTAGTAATATGATCACTAGCGTGCGTGTGTATATGTGTACAGGTATGCTTATGTTACTTATGCATGTACCGGTTGAATAGGTGATGAAAGAATGACAGAATCGGTGTGTTAAAAACGAGATGATTTTATGAATGACAGTTACCAGAAATACCTTAAAATGTCAATGAATTTTAAAAATATAGAACTGAGTATGTTAGAATTTGTCCTTTATCTTACTTTAGAACAACCATTTTCATTATTTCCCAATGTTTTAGACACCCTTAAGTTTCCTGTACTATGCACTCCATATGCAGTTAAAAATTGTCACCAAGACAACAGAAATGTAAACCAACCCTACAAGGTCATTAGACCAAGACAACAGTCATTTATAAAGAGTTAAAATCAACATATAATGCAGCAGTGGTCTGCTTAGTCCAGGGCCACAGCAGGAAAGAGAATAAAGTGACATATAAGAATATCAGTTCCAGACTCTTGCAAACCTGGACTCAGATTCAAGCCTTTCTACTTGTTGGCATTAAACATTTATTTCAAAATTCATGAAGTTCTCAAAGCCTCAGATATCACTTCTGTTAATGGGTATAATAAGAGTGCTTATGGTAGGGTTCTGTGAGACTCAGATAAGGATGGACATGAAGACACTAATACAGTGTGAGGCACACAAATATATTCACCACACTTTAGATTTCCTTTATAATGCCTTAAAACATTTTTGTGGCCTCAGACACTTTACATTCTCACAGTCCTATTTCATGCAACTTTGTTGTAAGGGAAAAAAAAACATTTTTTTATTGAGTTATGAAAGACCTAAGCTCTATATTAAATGAGTAATTAATTTTTAAGCTTACAACTTCTTTACCTAGTAAATTGTAAGAGTATTTTAGCATTAAAATGTTTATTAGTTATTAGCAAACCAACTCTTTCTTTGTTCAGAAAAAGAACTTCCAAAATTGTTGTTAAAACTTTAATGATGGAAAGTAAAGTGTCATTTTGGTTTATGGTGACAAGGTTTAGGGTTTTATGTCACTTAATGGATAATTGTATAAATATTATATGTTGTTCTGTATTGAAACCTGAAACAGAAAAGGCAGTAGTGAAAAATAAAATAAATATTGAATAAAATCTGGTGTTTTCTAAAGACACAGTTTTGACAAATGTTTCCATGGTAATGCAAAATGATAATATTGGTACTAACTGAGGAATATTCTGGAATTTTTTAGATCATCTGGGTTACTTTTCTTATAAATTTACTCCAATACAAAATGTTAATTAAAATTTTTTTAAAAACTTCAAAATTTAATTATCCTTTGTCATTCAACAAACAACTATGTCTCAGCCCCCTGTTCTATAAAGTAGTAATAATAGCACTTGTTCAAAGTCCCTGACTCTTGAGAGCCAAAGAGATGTTATTTTGAACATGCTTTGCAAATTAGAGATCAAAAACATGATGTGAAATTTTGACATCAGCATTATTTTAAAGGAATGAAAAGTGAGGTGAAGAAATAAATCAGTTTTCATGATCAGTAGATTTTATAACTGTATTTTGAGCACTGAATTTTAAATGCATTTACATGTACCTATAAGTTACAAAAGTTTAGGTTAATACTACATTCTTTTATCACCCTCCCTGATGTGCTTTTTAAACTCACAGTATTTTTAACTGGAGATTGTCTTTTTTTTTTTTTTTTCCCTGCAGCATTATAAATATGTGTCCTTTATGTGTGTAGCTGAAACTCTCCTGTCCCTGACTTTGAGACTTTCTTCAGCTTTCAGTCTTTTTCTATCCTCTCAATGTGACTCTGCTGATTTCCCCAAATGTCTTAACTTTCATGCACTTACTATTTCTGGAAATTAAAAAATAAATAAATAAAAATTACCTTTTCTCTTTGCAACTTTGCCCTTCCTGGTGGAAGTTTGAGACTTCTTTTCTGCTATCTTTGTGCTTTAGCTCATTTTAAAAGACGTGTCACCACAATGAGCAACACAGTTGTTCAGTTCTTTAAGGATTTAAGACTTTTTGAACAAATCAGCTGCAGGCATGTAACACTGATATCAAATGCACATAGCAAAAATTAAGTGGACACATTTAAAATCAGAAGACTCTTCTGTGACATGAATCACTCTTACCTTTAATGTCTTTCCAGGTACATTTGTTAGTGCATAGTTTTGGAAATAGTGTTTTAGATCCTCTTCGTAACTCTCTATGTCACAGAAGGACTTAAATTTACTGTGTTTCAACACCTGTTTCTTTTATACATCTTCAGAATATCCTACTTTTTAATGTAAAACATTAGAATGAAAAGTGTTAGAACATGTATGCTAAAGGAGAACATGTTTAAAATTGTAAATAAAAGGTAACCAGAGATCTAAGACAATAGCAGGCATTAGTTGTATTTATAAGCTATTTGAATTTACCTTGAAAATGCAAAGCTGAACATAGTTTCATTTTTACGAGATTTGAAGTAATCTGCACCCCTTCATAAAATGCGGTTTACTCTGTTATAATAGCTGCAGTCTATTGAGTATTTATTATATTATCAATTCCTGTCTTATAGGCTCAAAATATATTTTATCTGTTTCCATGTATTTAGAGCTTAGTAGTATTTAGTTTTGCAACTATTAAACACAGACACTCACCTCTCATAGATAGATCCATGCATTGCCTTTAACCTGGCACCCAACCACAACAGCTTATGTCACAATTTAAAACCATTTCTCAAAATGCAAACATTTGAATTATAAATCTCACCATTTATCAATTCCTTTAAAATTCTAGTGATGATAACCTCTATTGTCTGTGGAGAAAAGTCTATTTGGTGGTGGCCAAAATGTGGTGTTTGCATGCAACCCCTCCTTCTACTCCCAAGAGAGAGAGGAAGAGCATCTCTTGCAGTCCAGGTGAAGAATGTTACCCCCGCCTCTCAGTGCAGCCTTCAATGTGGTCTCAAGGAAAAAAGAAACAAGGTACCCTCATAGATTCCAACTGATTTTAAAGAGGTTTCCCTGGGAGGTCATGGACCAGTAGAATTGCTTTTCCCCAGGGTTTGGATATTCATGTGATCTTCTAAGACACTATTTTCCCTGGATTTTGTTCGCAAAATATTTATGTTCCTGAGCAATTAGTGTGCTTTGTTAGTTGGCAAGTTTATAGTTTGTTCCTCTTTATTTTTTTTTCTGTTTTTTTTTTTTTTTTTAATATTGATTTTGAGTTTGAAGATGTTTTCACTTTCCTTCATGTTCAGGAATAGAAAACTGTATTCACAATGTATTTAAGAATTTATACTTCATCTTACCTTAAAACAACCATTGTCATTATTTTATGGGGTAACAATGAGTGCTTATTAAAGAATAATATATTTCTGTGTTAATTTGCAAATATTTAAGGATTAAATCAAATTATAAGCTTTTCTCTCAACCCCAAATTCTGATATCCCATTATCTCAAAACTAAAGAAACTACATTTTTAAAAAAGGAACTGGATTTTTCTGTTCTCATTTTATTAAAAAAACAAGGTGTGGCAGGTCTGTTTGCTCTGTTAGGATATAATATTGATACCAAGGCTTTAGGGGTCATTTGGATTTAGCTCACTGAATCCCTTTAGAGAAAAACACACTAAAATATTTGTGATTTTTTTGCATTTTTTTTGCACTTTTTTGTGCATTTTTAAACAATTTCCCTTACCTATTTTATATTTATTCATACCCCATAGAAAAATGCAGAACTTAAGTGATTCATCAGAAAACTTAAGGTACAGAAGGACCATCACTTCATCATCTGTAGAATAAAAGAATTAGCATTATTTCCTTTAAGTGAATTTTTTAACGTTTGCTTTTACATAAAGAAGCAACAGACCTGGACGACACACTTGATGGGAAATGATGTTTTGAAAATGTGACTCAGTAGCAAGACTCTAGCAGTTCATTCTGAAATTCCAGTTCTCACTTCTAACTGCCCTTCCCATCTGCCAGGTGGTTCATTAAGACAGAATAAGATGCCCTTGGCTCTTCTTTCTTATTTACCATATTTTTATGTTAGAGGAACAGAGTAAGATAACATGGAAATAAGACTGCAAATACTGAGTAGGGCAGAAAAGAGTGACAAAGATGGAAGAAGCCACAGCCAAGGAGAGGTGAGAAATTTTAGGGTGTAAAAGAGGTAAATACAGCAATTTTCTAAGCAGAAGTTATCCAATATTTGATTTTTCCCACCAGTTTATAATTCCATCCTCATCATTTTTAAGATCACAACATGGATACTAATTTTCTGAAGACATGGGACTTAATTTCTGGGTAGTTTCTCTCTTCTTTAGTATTTTTGTTACTTAGATTATAGAAACTTTATTTTTAGAAAGCAAAGATTTAAGAAATACTCTAATATCTAGTATATCTAACCCCACATTACTGTGCTTCTCTCACTGTATTAGGGCTGCTATCCACACACAGGCACACATCAAAATGACTCACTCATTGACTAAACCATTTCTGTCAAAAATGGTTTGTCCTCTGTGTTACTAATTCACCATAAAATTATTATTTCTAAAAATAGGGCTTACCTTAAGGTGTGGAGAGCCAGACAAATACATATTTTCTTTGTTTGCTAGGTTACTTCTTCATTTATTTTTATGGAACATCATCTCTATAATCAGTTCAATGTTAAAAAAATACTTTTAACTTAAAAATATATTAAGAACTTCATGAGAAAGTGTCAGATATAATGACTTTTCTTGATAAGGATTTAAGCTGTAAGCAAAGACTATATATTATGTATTTGTTTGTCATTTAGTTGGAACAAAGATTGCAGATTGCTAGTATCAAGTCAACTCTCTTCTGATTTCAGTCCAAAAGACATCTCTTCTGGTTGTCTACAGGACCTGTGTATGTGTAAATATTGCCTCTGAAGTTCCCACTTCCAGTTATTGAATGCTATACTGTATTATTACACATGATAACATACATTTATTAGAATGCCCATGAACACTGACTTCAAATGACCCTCTTTTTTTATTGTAAACAAATGAGATACAGGTTGTTTCTCTGTTTGTGCATGGAGTCAAGGCATACCATTTGTGTAATCATAAATTTACATAGGGTAATGTTGTTTGATTCATTCTGTTATTTTTCCCCTTCCCCCCCACCCCTCCCACCCCTCTTTTCCCTCTATACAGTCCTTCCTTCTTCCATTCTTGCCACCCTCCCTAACCCTCACCCTAAACCTAACCCTAACCCTAACACTAACCCCTCCCACCCGCCATTATGTGTCATCATCTGCTTATCAGCGAGATCATTTGTCCTTTGGTTTTTTGAGATTGGCTTATCTCACTTAGCATGATATTCTCCAATTTCATCCATTTGCCTGCAAATGCCATAATTTTATCATTCTTTATGGCTGAGTAATATTCCATTGTATATATATGCCACAGTTTCTTTATCCATTCCTCAATTGAAGGACATCTAGGTTTTTTCCACAATCTGGCTATGGTGAATTGAGCAGCAGTGAACATTGATGTGGCTGTATCTCTGTAGTATGCTGATTTTAAGTCCTTTGGGTATAGGCCAAGAAGTGGAATAGCTGGGTCAAATGGTGGTTCCATTCCAGCTTTCTGAGGAATCTCCATACTGCTTTCCAGAGTGGCTGCACTAATTGGCAACCCCACCAGCAATGTATGAGTGTACCCTTTTTCCCCACATCCTCGCCAACACCTATTGTTGCTTGTGTTCTTCATAATAGCCATTCTATTTGGGGTGAGATGGAATCTTAGGGTAGTTTTGATTTACATTTCTCTTATTACTAGAGATGTTGAACATTTTTTCATATATCTGTTGATTTCTTGTACACCTTCTTTTGTGAAGTGTCTGTTCATTTCCTTAGCCCATTTGTTGATTGGATTATTTGTATTCTTTGTGTAGAGTTTTTTTAGTTCTTTATATATTCTGGAAATTAGCGCTCTATCTGAAGTATGAGTGGCAAAGATTTTCTCCCACTCTGTAGGCTCTCTTCACATTACTGATAGTTTCCTTTGCTGAGACAAAGCTTTTTAGTTTGAATCTATCCCAGTTGTTGATTCTTGCTTTTATTTCTTGTGCTATAGGAAAACCTTAGAAGATGGAAAGATCTCCCATGTTCTTGGATAGGCAGAATAAATATTGTCAAAATGGCCATACTACCAAAAGTGCTATACAGATTCAATGCAATTTCAATGAAAATCCCAATGGTGTTCCTTACAGAAATAGAGCAAGCAATTATGAAATTCATCTGGGAGAATAAGAAACCCAGAATAGCTAAAGCAATCCTTAGCAGAAAGAGCGAAGCAGGGGGTATCCCAATACCAGCTCTTCAACTATACTACAAAGCAATAGTAACAAAAACAGCATGGTATTGGTACCAAAACAGACAGGTAGACCAATGGTACAGAATAGAGGACATGGACACAAACCCAAATAAATACAATTTTCTCATACTAGACAAAGGTGCCAAAAATATGCAATGGAGAAAAGATAGCCTCTTCAACAAATGATGCTGGGAAAACTGGAAAACCATATGCAACAGAATGAAATTAAACCCTATCTCTCACCCTGCACAAAACTCAACTCAAAATGGATCAAGGACCTCGGAATCAGACCAGAGACCCTGCATCTTATAGAAGAAAGAGTAGGTCCAAATCTTCAACATGTTGGCTTAGGATCAGACTTCCTTAACAGGACTCCAATGACCCTCTTAAGGATATGTTCTTGATAATAATCACAAATCCAAGTTTGATGATCATGTATGGATGGAAATGTGAGAGGAATCATTTTCTGTTCATGTCAAATTGACTGTACATTTGTGATATAAGTGCAGAGTTACCTGCCATCTGAAGGCTTCTTCCTTTGAAGGAGTCAGACTACAATCACTGCATTTCCAGAAGACAGTACATTTTTTTAAATAGGTGTTTATTGCTCTGATCTTTCATCTTGGATCTGCTTTTATTGCATCTCATTTGTTTTGATTTTTTTTGTTTCCATTTCTGTTGTTCTGAAGATAACATTTGGTGGGATTCTAGGGATTGAATTCAGGTCCTTGCACATGCTATACACATGCTCTACCACTGAAATATACTTCCAAATCCCAGTAATATCTTTTAATTTGGTTTTAGTTTGTTTATGGGCCCATTAGTTATTGAAGGACCTTTTCAGTTCCACTTACTTGTGAATTCTCTGAATTCCTTGTTATCATTAATTTATAACTTCATATCATTGTGTTCAGAAAAGATACTTGATATAATTTCAACTTTCTTGAGTTTGTTTAAACTTGTAGTATGGACTCATATATGATTTATCCTGGAAAATATTCCTCTGTGCACTTGATAAAAATGTAGACTCTACTGCTTTGTATGTCATGTTGCACACATGTACTTAGGTCAGTTTGTATAAAGTGTAGTTCAAGTAAGATGTTTGGTATGGATATTCTGTCTAAATGATCTATTGTTTCCTGAATGTGGGATATTGATGTCTTCTATGACAGGCATTGTTCACTTTAGGTAGATTAATGATTCTTTGGTAGATTTAAGTCCTCCAATGTTGGGTGCATAAGTATTTGTTGATAATATTCTCTGAATAAATCTGTATTTTATATCCTTTAACAAATCATTGTAGCCATTAATTTTAATCTTTTTTCTTTTAGCCTGCATACTACAGATAGAAGTGATTTACACATCACTTGTTGCAATATAAGAGTAATTTAATTTTTTTATTGTTGTTTTTGGTACCAGGGATTGAACTCCGGGGCACTTGATCACTAAGCCACATTCTTCAATCCTATTTTTTTTTTTTTTTTTTTTTTACTTAAAGACGAGATCTCACTGAGTTGCTTAGAGCCTCACTTTTGCTGAAGCTGGCTTTGAACTCCCTGGCTGCTGGGACTACAGGTGTGCGCTGCTGCACCTGGCTAGAGCAATCTAAATTTGACTGGGCACTCACATTTACCAGGGTTTCATACTTTCATTTGCTCAGCTGTGTCCTTTGCATACAAGTTGAAGAACTTGCTTTACCCTTTGGGTAATAGGTCTGGTGTGATGAACTTCATCAGAGTCTATTTTTCTGGAAAATTATCTCTCCTTCATGTCTGAAGGATAGATTCTCTGGGTACAGCTTCTTACATTGACCTGCTTCTGGGACTTTCTGGATCCTGATTGTGAAAATTTGTGGTGTTTATAATTTTGGAAATTATAATTAAAACTGCTGAAACCATTCATGTTCCAGTTTTGTGAATGACTAAGCCACATAAGTTGATAGTCTAGTTCAAGTCCACTACATCATCATAGTCACCTCTCTCCTACTCATTCAATTGAGAGTCAGGTGCTGAACCCCAACTATATTTGTGGATTTCCTTATTTTTCCTGAAGGCTCTACAGTGGTTGTTCATGTTATTTGAAGCCCTGGCTATAACCATTTACACAGGTGAACACTCCTTGTTTGCCTGATCACTTGGTCATTAAGAAATGAAGTTCACTACCCTTGACAATATTCTTTGCTTTGAAAATTTCTGTACATAATTGGATAGCCTCTCCATCATTCTTTTCACTGGTAAGCAATTTGTGTGTGTGTGTGTGTGTGTGTGTTCTGTTAAGTTATACATGATAATGGAGTCAATTTTGACATATTTACAATCATGGAGTGTACCTTATTTTAATCAGGATCACAGGATTGTGGATATACATGAAGTGCAGATTCACTATGGTTTATTCACATATGTACATAGGAAAGGTATGTCAGATTCATTCCATTGTCTTTCCTATTCCTTTCCCCCTCCCTTCCCCTCATTCCCCTTTGTCTAATCCACTGAGCATCTATTCTCACCCATCCCTTGTGGTGGGTTACCATCCACATTAAAGAGAACACTTTACCTTTGGTTTTTGGTGATTGACTTAATTCTCTTAGCATGATAGTTTCCAGATCCATCTATTTACAGACACGTCAGAAAATCATTCTTATTTATGGCTATGTAATATTCCATTGTGTGTGTGTGTGTGTGTGTGTGTGTGTGTGTGTGTATATATATATATCACAATTTATTTATCCATTCATCTGCTGAAGGGCACTTTCAGTTTAGTTCCACATTTTGGCTATTATGAGTTGAGCTATAAACATTGATGTGGTTATATCAGTATAGTATACTGTTTTTAACTCCTTTGGATATAGATGGAAAAGTGGTATAACCAGGTCACATGTCGTTTCAGTCCTAGTTTTTTGAGGAAACTTCATACTACTTTTGAGAGTGGTTGTTCCAATTTATAATTTATAGTCCCACCAGCAATATATGAGTGTACTTTTTTCCCCACTTTCTCACCAACATTCATTGTTACTTCTATCCTTGTTAGTTGCCATTCTGACTGGAGTGGGGTGAAATCTCAGTGTAGTTTTAATTTGAATGTAACTAATTGCTAAAGATGTTGAATATTTTTTTATGTATTTGTTCACTGTTCATATTTCTTCTTTTTAGAAGTGTTTGTTTAGTTTCTTCACTTCTAATGTATTTCTGTCTATTATCTAAGTACATTTTCTACATTCAGAATGAAGTTAGACTGCATTTTGTTTACCATTTTACAAATTGACTTTTAAAAAAGTATTTAGATTATTTAAATTTAATGTAATTATTGATAAGATTGCATTTAATCTCTCATCTTGCAATTGATTTGTTGGTTATTTTATTTAAACTTGTCTTGTTTCATGATTTTTTTTTTCATTTTTCACTGTCACTCTGTCTTGCTATATTAGTGGTTACCTTAGTGTTTACAATATACCTTTTTAACTTCTCACACCTATCTTTATGTGATATCATGCCATTTCATGTATAGGATATCAGACTTGCAATAGTACACTTCACTTTCACCTTGCTAGCTTTATGTTATAGTCACACATTTTTACTACTAATATGTAATTTATAAAGACAAAATAGATGAGTGTTATTTTGAAACAAACCCTGTGATATTGAGTACATTATTTAATTTCTAGGAACTTCATTTTCTCATCTGAGTAATGAGGAAAGTAATCCCATAAAAATATTTTTAACATTTATGGCAGACTATGTAGGTCTGATGCATAAAATATATTAATTGACATACAGGAAATTTCCAAGAAAAGTTATAAATATGGTGATAATCTTACTAAGATGTGCTTTATAATGGATGTTCTAAAATATTGATTCTGTGAAGACTTGGGTACCTACAGTAGTACTCAATCTTTTATCACTGTAACAAAATACTTGCACAGGCTCATTATGAGGAAAGAGTTTTAACAGCTCATCATTTTGGAGGTATAATATCCAAACAGCAGAATGAGGGCTCTGCATGGCCTCCCCTTGGTTGTACCTCCTCAGGGCACAGCAGTCATGGCAGGAGTGGGGAGGGAGATATTGCATCTTTGGACAGGAGGGGTCAGGCCTGCTCCTGTGTGACACCCCTACCAGAGGAGCTCACCTCCTCATAACAGGCCCCAATTGTCTTCACTAATCTCACCTCTTGAAGAAGAATGGAATGATGGCATTTGTTGGTAAAAGGATAAAGCTGGAGAACATCATGCTAAGGGAAGTAAGCCAGACCCAGAAAGTCAAGGGTTGAATGTTTTCTTTCATAAACAGAAGCTAGAGCAAAATAAGAAAGAAACAAGTGGGGGGACCTATGAATATAGAAGAAAGATGGGTCAAGTAGAGAAAGTGGGTAGAGGGGAAGGTAGGAGGGATGGGTATCGGAGAAACTGTGGAATGAAATTATCCAAATTATGTCATGAACATAAATGAACACAACACAGTGAATTTCACCTTTATGTATCTCTATAAAATACCAATGGGAAAAACAAATGATAGGAGGAGACAACAGAAGAGAGGAAGAAGCAGGGGAGATGTGAGGAAGTGAAGCATGGGGAGGGGGACACATGTTCCTTGGGGGAAAGCTGGGTCATCTTGTGGTTCAAGGGAGGAACTTAGATGATCACAAGGGGAATCAAGACCCTGAAGGGGAAGTCCCTGGTATTGGGCTTTTAGCCCTAGGGACTGATCTGAAGTTAACTTGTTGCTAGTTTACACATCACTAGCATGGTGGATTGCTCCTCTCTGCATTTTCAGGGATAAAAAACATGCATGGGCAGAGGAGAAGGAATTATTCAAATTCTCCTATCACTCAAGGTGTAATCAACCCTATATCATCTCCCTCCACAGGAGAAGGGGAAGACCTAGCACAGCACAACAATGGCGAGAGCCACTGTGTTGACCATGCTTAGAGCAACTTTGCAGCTCAGCCCACTCTCTCCTCCCAAAGTGTTTTTTGCTATTTTTCTGCTTGCCAATGTCTCACATCTGTCTCAGTTCTTTTTTCTGGTTGTCAAGAATCTAGACCTGACTGGGCCTAGTGGGACTCACCTGTAACCTCATAATCTCAGAAGCTCAGGATGCTGAGGCAGGAGGATAACCAAAGCACTAAGCAATGTAGTGAGACCCTAACTCAAAAAGGAGAAATGAAAGGACTAGGGATGTGACTCAGTGGTAACCAAAAAGTAGAAGAAGAAGAGGAGGAGGAGGAGGAAGAAGATCCTGTACCTTGGATATCCTGGGAATGCTTGCTGTGTCCCCCAGTACCAAAAGGAAGAACGAAGAAAGAAGAAGAAGAAGAAGAAGAAGAAGAAGAAGAAGAAGAAGAAGAAGAAGAAGAAGAGGAAGAAGAAGAAAAAGAAGGAGGAGGAGGAGGAGGAGGAGAAAGAGGAGCAGGAGGAGGGGGAGGAGAAGGGGAAGTAGAAGGACCTGCACCCTGGGCATCCTGAGGATGCTTGCTATGCACCAGGTTAGGGTGATGAGGAAGGAGAGGAGGGGAGAGAAGGCACTGGGAACTGAAATGGAGTGAATTATATGCTATGCCTGTGTGGCTATGTTGAAATGAAACGTACTATTATGTATAACTATAATGAACTAATAAGACATTTTTAAGAAAAGTTCTAGCACTTTTTAATAGTACTGCCTGGGGAATCACCAACAAATGAAGCTTTGGGGTATAAAATTAAAACATATCTAAAACATAGCAACCATATTTGGTGTATAGATATTTTGTTTAAGGAAGAGAGATCAACTAAATTTTAGTGAAGATGTTTTTATGTCTATATACCTGTAGCTCTGCAAGTTCCTTAAGGAAATTGATAGTAATCAGAATGCAAGTGTTTAAATGTATGGGTATGTGTATATATGCATGCATATATACATAGGTACATACACATACTTATATTTGTATGAATTCTCACATGTGCATATAAAATGTATTTTTGGTTCTTGACTTCCTTAAACTTTCTATTGAATTTTCAACAACGTGTTTAGATTCTGTGTCTATGTGCCAACAGGAACAGAACACTTGTGTTTATTTTTATTTGTTTTGTTTACTATGTGATTTTCCTTTGTGTCTCAAACCCCAAATCATCCACTGCAGAAAGAAGAGCTCATTGCTGTTGTGTGGCCACTGGCCCAGGAGAATAGTTTAGCAGATCATTGACTTATTAACTTACTCTGATGAAGTTGTACTTCTAGTGTCCCTGATGAGATTTTGGATATCTATTTCTCTCTGTTACTCTCTTACTATGTCTCTATCATATCCCTATCTATCCCTCTGTTTATCTTCTTTCTATCTACCTGTCTGTTTGTCTATGTGATTTTCTTTTGTCTCTCCTCTCCAGAAATACAAACCTTTTCTATGAAAATCCAAAATTCCTGTAGAGCTACCCAAGGTTTCTCCTACTCTAAGAGGAGGAGGTTAATCAGAACTAATAGGATTCCTGAGCTGCTCTGGATCTGGGTAACAATAGTACTAGCCTCCAGAGAGACAGTGCACAGAAAGTGGTTATTGCAAAAATGTAAGGTAAATTTAGTCTTAAAATTCCCAGGAGAATTGAGAATTGGGTAAGTGAATAGCTGTTTTTTTTTTTTTTTCTTCCTTAAATGAAGATCTTCTGAGAAATATTTAGGTGAAACAATGTCTCATTACTTTCATAATAAAATAAACAGCTATGAACTCTTCTCAGTTTGTAGTTGGCTCTTGCAGTGTAATTTTTTTTCAAACTTGGGGGTAAGAGATTCCTAGAGCATATATATAGGCATGATGATTTTGTTTACCTTGGAGCATCAGCAGGTGTCAGGAAGTTTTATGGCAATTTAAACTCTAGATCATTTTCTTGTGGGATGAACAGAGAGTTAACTGTGAATCCAGGACAGTTTTGAGTGAGATTTAAACTTCACTCTCCTTGCAAAATAGTGGACTTTTCCTTTTCCACATGAAGGAAAGCAATCTTGAAGATATTTTCTAAGAAATGGCACAAATATGTTTGAATCAACAATTCATAGTTTTATCTTTCATTTCAGGTGGAAATGTTAGGAGAAAGTAAATTAACTGTATTACTGAGGCAGATTAATGTATAATGTATGACCAAGTTTTTTTTTTTTTTTTTTGAGTAACATAAAGAGCAACTTGAAGATCATCCACAAGTGATGTGCAGGTAATCTTTTTCAGAATCCTTATTTTAGGGTCAGTAGATCTGTTTGACACTTGTTCTTGTTATTTTATGTGTATGCATTTACATGTGGTCTATCAAGTTTAATTGAAAGCAGAACACACTTTTTGCAATTTTTGGCTTTAGGGTGTATTAGAAGCAGAGTCTGTCTTTTGTACATTATAATTAAAAAGAATGAAATGCTCCAGGCTATGAGAGATCTTTCAGCCTTTCATCTTTAGAAAAATTCTCACCTTTCAAAAGACTATTTTCAGACCTTCTCTAGGTTTACTTGAATCACAAAAAGTAAGTTTATAGAAAAGACAAATTCTGATTTCACCAATAAGAAAGTATAATTTTAATATTTGTCAGAATTAGGGAAATGAGAAGTATTCTTAACAATGTTGACAGTAACTTGTACGGGGAAAGCAAGATTGTTTGACAGCACTACAAAAGATTAAAATTGATGTTTTAACTTTGATAGTGGAAGCATTTAGCCATTTAAAATTAGGTGTTATGAAATCCCCCAAGTAAACAATAAAGCCATGCTATTTTTTTCTTTTATTTTGTCAGACAAACCATATCTACCACAAGTTTTGTTTGGATTGCTTAACAATTCTCATACATTTTATTCAAAGAAAGAAGAGGAGAGGAGTAAGGTAAGTAATTCTTGGTTAGGTACCTTTTATTATACCAGGATATTAGGCTTTAGAATCCCAGGTTTGTCTCATGATTTCCCTAAATGATATCTATATTTTGATAGCTTAATCAATGTTGAAACTAAAACTTGGAGAAGTTAAATATCTTGTGCAAAAGAAACAACTTCTGTGAAAAATGGAGAAATTCACAATAATCCTACTTTGCTATCTCAAATCCCTTGTAAATAGTAACAAAAATAAAATATATAAAACAATTGCTGGGAAAAGCATTTGCATATTGTATAAATTCACATTGGGTGATTAACTGTCATCTCCTTATTTGAAAACCTGCTTTCACTTGATGTACATTCTTTAGAAAACCTAAATATCTAGACAGGAGCAAAAAAAAAAAAAAAAAAAAAAAAAAAACAAAGCTGCAAATTCATGTTATTCCATGTAATGGCAAATGCATAGATATTAGTGATATCTAGGTGCTCATTGTTCTGTGTATTATAAGTTAACCAATGTACAGACACTTGAATGAAAAAGGTTTGTCTTCTATTTCTTATTTATTTATTTATTTTACTCTATAATTTCTAATTAGTTCTTCATTGATTTTATAACATTCACACTTTGGTTTACGTTTTCCTCTTTATTTACCTGTTTGATACCTGAAAGATTTTTTTCTTTAAATGTCATTTCTTTCCCTGACTATATTTCCTTTCACCTGAACTTGTTCCTGTTGCTCTTCTCCCTGTGCCTCCAGGAGTGATGGTTGCTTATTTCCATAAGTATGCAGGTTGGAACATTGCTGCTTATACTGGTCAAATTGAAAGCCCAATGCTACATAACATTTGCAAAGTAAAACAATTTGTACCACATGTTTATTCAGATAAGCGATGGTGTAGTTGAAAGTGATCTCATGGTATGAGTGTTATGGTGGTAGTTTCTCCCCTGCTGTGTCTGATCCATAATACTATCCTTATGGAGCATAAATAAATAAGTACTAGAAGATCCATTTTTTTTAATTCTACAATATTAACTCTCTGAACTGAGGAATTCACTGTTTTTCTTAATTGTTTCCTTCTATATGGAAACTGATATGGTTAAATTTGTTAGGTATTTTAATTCTAAATTCACTCTAATAGCTAGACTTACTATTTAAATTGGTTTTCAAGATCACTTCTGTTTTATGTACATTTATATAGGAATGTAATATGTTATTTACAATGATTGTGACAATACAATAAAAGGAATTAAAGTTAAATATTGTTGAAGTACTTATACAACTTATACAAAATTTCGAGGATAAGTCCTGCTGTCTTCATACTAAAGAGGGACAGTATGGAGTATTACTGAGATATTGAAAGAGTAAGGCCAGGTTGAAACTGCCCCCTGCTAATGTATTCAAATATATGCAGGTAGAACAGAATGTGTTATGCAAGGGTGTTTAGAGCTATAACTCTTTAGCACCTGAAATAGTCATAAATATCACAAGAAGCACAACTACAAAATTGCAAAAATACTGATCTTATTACACCTTATGTTGCATTAAAATTTCTGTGATACTAAAAACCTGGTATCTATAGGATCAGATATGGATGCCATATTCAACTTAGAAGTAAGGTAGAAATTATACTTATAAGCTATCTAATTCCTCACCAGTGAGGCAAGAAGGCAGAAGCAGCACATGCAATGTGTAGTGCACTCTTCCATTGATTTTCTGAATCCAACCCTAATCTTACAGGGAATAATGTATGTGGATCCATGATGTAATCCATGAGTAAGCAAGGCAAAACTTAATAGCTGAGAATTCCCTAAACACAACTTACATGTACCTTGTATAACATCTTTTATTGACTCTTTATGTTCAAAATTCATTCTAGTAGAACAAATGAAATATACTGAAATCAAAGTACCTGTGAACCTAAAGTAGTTTTTTTGTGTATTTGTGACATTAATATTAATGATTCTACAGTTTAACTTAAGACATTCTCTTTTACACTAAAATTTAAATAAGATAAATTTTCTTACGACATTTAACAATATGAGTAATGGAAAAAACCCATACATTTTTGCTATAGTTTTATCTATTCATTGTTTTATATTCAGCAAAATTGCTATCTTATATTTAATATGCAGTGTCCACAATCCCAAGGACCTCACCTGGGATTCAAGGAATATTATTCATCAGATAGTTGTTCTATTTCCTTCTAGGGAAAGGTAACATTACATAAAATGAAAGCTAAGTCATGAAGAAAGAACATAGTTAAACTTATAAAGTAATTTTGCATGATACTAAATTATTTTTGTGATTTTAAATGTTATAAATAGTAACAAAAGAACATCTTTTAGGTAAATTTCAATTTTAAATCTTACATTTAAAAATTAATAAAATATATTATTTGTATTACCAATATCACAGAACATTGGGAAAAAAATTTTAAAAATTGTTAAATCAGTTATGTATTTGAAGATCAAATATAATTAATATATTGATTTATCAGTTACCTTTTGTGATTGGTTAGACTGGATTCTAGGACTTGTTGATAATGTTTAGATGATTGTGATCCTATTGCAAATGCTTTTTTTTTTTTTTTTCAAATTCATTTTCCCACAGGTACTCAGATGTTTGCACAGGGCAAGCAGTATATGGAAAGTCAGATGAACATATCAGATATCACTTTCATGGGCCTTTCTTCTGTTCCAAACATACAAACATTTTGTCTCGTATTCTTTTTACTTTGTTATCTTGCCATCTTGGTCGGAAACCTTCTGATCCTCATCTCTATTGCATGCAGTTCTCTTTTTCACCAACCCATGTACTATTTCCTTAGTCACTTATCTTCTATGGACATCTGCTACACCTCCTGTGTGACTCCCAAACCGATTGGTGACCAGTTAGTGGGAAGAAACACCATATCCTATGGAAACTGCATGTTGCAGGTCTTGGTCATGCACTTCTTTGGACTGATTGAAGTATTAATCCTGACAGCCATGGCCTTTGATCGCTATGTTGCCATCTGCAAGTCTCTGCGCTACATGACCGTCATGAGCAGAACCAGTTGCAATATCCTGATCCTTGCTGCCTGGGCCCACTCCTTTTCCCAGTTCTTTATGATAATCTGGTTGCCCTTCTGTGGCCCTAATGAAATTGATCACTACTATTGTGACATTTTTCCTTTGCTGCAAGTTGCCTGTACTGATACACATATCACTGGTGTCCTTATGGTTGCCAATTCAGGAATGGCTGTCTTGGTACCATTTATTTTCTTGTTTGGGTCTTATGTCATTATTCTATTCACATTAAGAAATCAGTCAGCAGAGAGAAGATGCAAAGCCCTCTCTACTTGTGGATCTCACATCACTGTGGTTATCTTATTCTTTGGACCTTCCATATTTGCCTGTTTGGGTGAATACTGGATGCATGACAGGTGTCAGTTATTTCTAAAATGATACACTCTCTTTTTTATTCTTTCTATGAATAGCTGGTGGTCTTTGCAGAGTGAAATGTAAATCCCAGAAGCTGAAATAAAATCATCTGGACAGTAGAAGAATAGTCAATTTCCAAGAGAAAAACGAAAACTGCATAAAGGGAGAAAAGAGGAAAGCATTCATAATTATTGAAGCCTGGGAACATGTGTGGTGAGTTATTTCTCCCCTTCTTTATCCTGTCTGTGTGATACATGTTTTGTCTCCATTTTATTGAAATCAGAGTGACTCTCAGTTAAAATGAAGTAGAGACATCCTGTCTGAATTTGATAAACTAACTTGTTTTGAGATTAGGTTGATGATAAATTTGAAATGTTTTGTTGAAGGTGCGATGTAATATTTCAGAGGGACCAGCAAACATAAGAGGGATGCTTACCAGAGTAGCAAATTTCACATATGAGAAAAAGATCAATAGAACTTTTGACACACAGTAAAAAAAAGTATGATTAAGGAAAAGGTGATTGACAGTTTATATAGACTGAAAGGACAAATGAGATCCTTGCAACAGACTCTAACATGGTCAGTATTCTCTACCACACAGAGAAAGAGAATTAACCAGAGCCCTCTGCAGGTCACTACGAAAGCAAATGAAAGTATCTGAAAACTTGGGTCTATGTTTAACTTATCTCTGTTATTTTATTGCCTTTCCTTGTTGAATGCAATGATTGTTAAGATACTGATTAATATTATCAGATGATTTATTTGTGTACTGTCTTAAATCTTCGAAGTTATATCTTTTACTCATTCAACAAACATTTAATGGTTGCCGTTTAAATGAATAGCAGCCTCTATTTGACAAGATATGGAAGCAAAAAGTTTGAGTAAAATAATTTGTTGAGTTCCCCTAATTGACTGGATGACTTTTTCATGTATTAAAAATTGAATGTTGATTCTTTTGATACAATTAGAAATAGATATGCTCATTTGCACTGTACTCATCAGCAGGGATGTGATGAGGAAAGCAATATGTGGTCAAAAGCACTCCGTTCCTGGAGAGGAGGCTGGAATTCAAAATTAAATCTGTTCAAGAATCTCAGAATTTCAGGCAATGTGTAAACAGTCTCTCTGTCCTGCAGGGAGTTAAGACCTTGTAAATTAATCATCTAACAAGTTTACTTTAGTTTAGATTATAATAATTGTGGAAATTCTCAGTTACGGTAAACATTGTTTTAAATAATAGTAGCTTCAAGTGTTCTTTGTTTACATGTTATTTTCAAGAACTGTGGCACATGAACAAAATGTTAATGTATTGTCAGATCTGGTGTTGGTAGTTTTAGACCTATTTTTTAGGGATATGGCCTCAGGCTAATTATGTAATGTATTTATTACACTGTACCTGCTTTTATAAAGTGGGTTCACAAGTATTCTTAAAGTGGTTGTGAGGATTCAAAAAGTAACACCTACATGAAGTGCAGAAGAAGGTTAGCCTATGGGAATGCTCAAAACATAAGAAAGTATAATAAGTAAACCCACACATGGGTGGTGTTCTTAAATAGTTTACTGAGACCATGAATTTGCCCATAGCAAAACTACAGTATAAGTCTCAGTAGTTTCATTTTCCTCTATTTAAGGATTATGTAAAAGTTTACTTTTTGCAATGTTGAAGAGATCAAGAATATTGCAAAATCTAGAATGTTTCTTAAAAATCATTAAGGCTACAAATTGAAATCCGCAAGAGGTGATAGAAATTAAAATGAATGAAGAATTAGAGTAGAACTCAATTTCTGGACTTTTCTTTCCTAGTTCTTTGTAATCACAGAGGGACTTTGGTGGCTTTAGCAAATTGGGAGTAGGAGATTTGGTGCTCTTTAACCTGGTACATGATACAGCTCACCCTTTTCTAAATGGCTTATATTATAATAGAGGAACAGGTTTTGTATGTAGTTTTTATTTATTGGCTGCATTTTTCTATTCTTGGAGTGTTTGGCTTTATTTGTCATCCCATTTTGACATTTTTATATCAATATTAGAATGGCTTGAATGATCACAAGCCAGTAAGTTTGCAGGTTCTCTGATTTGTACAGTAGAATAAAATAATTATGATCACAGCAAGGATTTTCATATTAAATATCAAATTACTTTGACTCTTTACGTGTTAGGTATAAATTCATTTCTGGACTCATAGAATTCCAATTTACAGTTCTGATTGGCTTAGTTATTGCTCAGTGGCCTGCATATACTTTATCAGGAAATCCTTATTTAACTTTTACACTTTCTAATTTGATATCACTTCTAGATATTCATCAAACTGAGTTAAACATAATGATGTATTTGTGATGATAATGCATTGTGATTTTTCTTTTCAAAGTTTTTCTTAATCTATTTTTTAATTTGAAGCCTAGACTAGATGAAGAGGATTGATGTGTCACATTTTGTACTGTAGAAGGAAATAAAATGATGAGCTTACATTTATAATTGTCAGCTGAGTCAGGTATAGAAACCTACCACCTTCTCAAACTCCAGACTTAAGAAGGTAAGAAAATCAGTGGCAATTTATACATGATGAACCACATGTGTGCAAAGAAAATGAGATGAAAAGTGAGGAATGGAAAGTAAAGCCTTACCCTCAGCCTGGAGAACAGACAGATGGAGGTCCAAAAGGGTGTTTAGGAAGGGTGTTTATTTAGAAATCCTTTTGTTGAGAAGCAGGAGATTTGATTGGCAATCCTAAAAGCTTCTTTCCTGCTTAAATAATATCATGATTCCAAAATTTCATTTTTTCCTTAGAGTCAAATTTACTGGACTGTGAGATTAACAACTTTTAAGAGTACTAATCTGCTAATACTAGCATAATATATATGTGTATGTGTTTGTGTGATATGTGTATATATATAAAATCACAGGCATAAGTTAAGGACACATTGGTCATTTATTGATTACTTGAGTTTTCATAACCATTTTGTGATCCTGTCCAGGCTGCTCTCCTATTTTATCAGTGAGATTATTTTAATGCAAAGAAATAAAGTGGTTTCTACCCAAAAGCACAGGTGGCAAATAACTGTCCTCACATAAACCTTTTTCCATAAACTATCAAAAAGTTTTTTAACTGGAATACACAGTGTCAGGGCTCATCATGGGGTTTGACAGGAGCCATAACGTGCACAAGATAGAAAGCAGAAATTTGGTCTCCACTTTTAAAGTGAGAAAAATTTTCAAAAATCCATGTGCTGTGTGAAGAACAAAACCATCCAAGTGAAACTTTCTTATGTTCTTTTCCTTTAGTTTTAATTATTGTGTTATTATGTGGTTAATTTAAATATGCATTTGTCATTGAAGTTCCTTCAGAGAGAAACATATTTATGTTATGAATTATGAGCACTTATTACCAAAATCATATGACAAGGAAAGAAAGTGAGAAAATACTTAAATAAATTGCATGAACCTCTTAATGAAATAATGAAGAGTATCTTCTACTTTCCATGGACATGTATGCCTGTGATTATATGTATAGAAATATATATATACACACATATATATATATATATGTGCGCACGCGCGCGTGTGTGTGTGTGTATGGTATTAATCTAGAACTTTATTTCTAATTCACTGTAAAGTATTTTTGAGGAAGAGTGTCTCCAACTACTTAAACTTTGGGCCACTTTGAACTTCACATATGAGAAAAAAATTGAGTATGATAACTCTTTTTCTGACTTATACTTGAATTATATTTTTATCTTTAATGATATTTGAGTTTGTAAGGCTCCAAAACTATGTCCTTTATAAGTATTTAGTTGTATGTTTGGAAATATTTGACAACTAATAATTTTTAAAATGTTTGTCTTGGTGCATTCTAATTATACTTAAGGTGGGATTTATTGTGTCATATCCTTGCCTACACATACCATAAATAGTTCAATCTCCTTCCCCAGAAACATTCTTTTCTCTCCCCACCTCTCTCCTCCTGAATCACTGCTTTACTCTCCAATCTCAATTCTTGTATTATTTCTATCAATAAAATCAGTGCATTATCATCATATAGATAAGTGGAACACCCTGTCATAGACTGGTATTGCATAGAGTATAATTTGGTAGACTGTGTTTCCTAGCAACTCCCCATTTCCTCCGGTCTTTCTCCATTGATACCCTTTCTCTGCTCTTTATCACCCTTTTATATTCATGATACCACCCCCTTTTTAAATTTATTTTTTTCTCTCTTGATTCTGTACATGACAAGAACATTGACTTTGTGAGACTGGCTTATTCCACTTAGCATGATGTTCTCTAGTTCCATCCAGATATCACAAAAAGATGTAATTTTATTCTTTATGGATGAATTAAACTGCATTGTGTATGTATACCAAATTTTCTTTATCCATTTGTTTATTGTTGGACATCTAGGTTGACCTTTGTGAACTGTGCTGTTATAAGCGTTGGTATATGTATATCACTATAGAAAGTTGATTTTAGTTTCTTTGGATACATACAAGAGTGGGACATCTGGGTCATATGATGTTTCTGTTTCTAATTTTTGAGGAATCACAATAGTGCTTTTCAAAGTGGGGGTACTAATTTACAGTCCCACCAATAATGGATAAATGTCCTTTTCCAATCATCCTCACCAGTAATAATTATTATTTGTATTCTTGATGATTGCCATTCTGAATGGGGTGAGATAAAAATCTGTGTAATTTTGATTAATTTGTATTCCCCTGTTTAATAAGGATGTTGAATATTTTTTTATGCATTTCATGGTCATTAGTATTTCTTTTTATTAGCTCATATTAGTTATACATGCCAGTAGAATCCATTTTTCCATGGCTATAACATCATGGAATATATCTTCTAATTCAGTTCACAGTACCTCTTAACTCACCTTCCAAAAGAAATTAAATAAAATAACATGGCTATTTTGTATTTCTTCTTTTGAGAAATGTCTGTGTAGTTCATTTGCTTTTTTACTTTTTTGTTTATTGCTGTTCACAGATTGTAGTTATTTATGTATTCTGTATATTGAGTCCATGTTGGAAGATCCTCTGCCATTCTGTAGGCTCCCACCTTCCATGGTCATAATTTCTGCCTTAGATGTGCAGAAACTTTTTGAATTTGATGCCATAACACTTGTTGATTCTTGATTTTATTTCTTGAGCTTTAGTCATCTTATTAAAGAATTCAGTGCCTATGCCAGTGTGTTGGAGTGCTGATGCCAGTTTTGTTCTGGTAGTTGCAGTGTTTCTGGTTAAATTCCTAGGTGTTTGAACCACTTTGGGTTGATATCTGAGCAGGATTAGAGAGATCAACTTTGATTCTTACAGTATGAATATCCGGTGTTCCTGCCCCATTTGTTAAAAATGATCTCTTTTCACAAATGTAACTTTTGACATTTAAAATGACATTTTTATTTTTTCACTGTAATATATTTATTATCAGTGTCAAAATTTAATATAATGTTCCTGAAAGATGAAATTTGGGACTCATCCTGAGAATAATCCAAAAGAAAAATAAAAGAAGACACTTTTCTTAAAAAATTGATTTTCATTTTCTTGATCTCCTTATGAAACATAGCCTCCTGATGTTCTCATTCTCATCAAGACTTTCCTTGAAATTTGACATTGACCTATGCACTGTTTTTCCAGATGGCTTTTATGTATATTTACTGAACTGGACCATGGTCAATAGGAATAATGTCACTGTGTTTATTCTCCTGGGACTTTCTTAAAAGAGGAACATTGAAGTTCTCTGCTTTGCTTTATTTTTAATTTGCTACATTGCTATTTGGATGGGAAACGTGCTCTTAATGGTTTCTATCACATGCACTCAGCTCATCAACCAGCCCATGTATTTTTTTCCTTTATTACCTCTTACTCTCTGACCTTTGCTACACATCCACAGTGACACCCAAACTAATTACAGACTTACTAGCAGAAATGAAGATAATTCCTTTAATAACTTCATGATACATTCTTCATCATTCACTTTCTCGGAGGCATGGAGATCTTCATCCTCACAGGGATGGCCTACGACTGCTATGTGGCCATCTGCAAGCCCCTGCACTATGCTGCCATCATGAGCAACATGAGCAATCATCCTGGTGTGCTGTGCTGGGGGATTTGTACACTCTGCCAGTTTCTTCTCACTATTTTCTTACCGTTCTGTGGCCCCAATGAGATAGATCACTACTTCTGCAATGTGTATCCTTCGTTGAAATTGGCTTGCACTGATACATTCAGAATTGGTCTCTTGGTAACTGTTAATTCAGGACTAACTGCTTTGGTAACTTTTGTGATTTTGATGGTGTCTATTTTCTGATATTATACACCATCAGGGTTTACCCTGCAGAGAGCTGTGCCAAAGCTCTCTCAACTTGCAGTTCTCACATAACAGTTGTGGTTCTATTCTTTGTACCTGTCCTCATCATTTATATCAGACCAAATGTAACTTTTCCAGTAGACAAAGTGTTTGCTCTTTTCTACACCATCGTAGCTTCCATGTTCAAACCTCTGATCTACATGCTGAGAAACTGGGAGATGAAGAACACCTTGAGGAAAATGTGGTGCCATCAAATGATTCTGGAGGGCAAGTAATTTCTATGAAAGGCATCTTAGAATTTCACTTTAGAGCTGAACCCTAAATCTGAGAACTAGTATGAAATAAAAGCAAAATTACACGTAAATAGGAGGGATAAGTTCTAGTATGCAATGGCACAGTAGAATGACCATAATGAACAATTCTTTACTGCAATTTTTAAATATCTAGAAGGGAAGATGTGATAATGTATATTCAAGGCATTGGATATTGATACCCCCGTATACCGGTGACGAGTTCTGCTCCTTCTAATGTTGAAGATTGAACACTAGAGAAGCATGCCAAGGCAAGCATATTAAGCAGGTTTTATTTAAAGGTAATAATACAGACTTCTCCTGGCAGGAAGAAGGGAGCCATGGCTGATGTTCTAAAGTCCCAAGAAGTGAGCACACCCTACATCTTTTAAAGTCTCTTTTGTTCTCCAGTTCTCTCCCCTCTTATCTCTCCTTCCTGCCTACAGTGACTAGGCCTGGTTTTGCATTAAGTGAGAAGCAATGGGCAGGGGGAGGGCCAAGGTGATTCAGGCAGGCAAGGGCCCAGGGGGCATTAATTAGCATCTCCTTGCTTGCAGTCCTTGATAAAGGCAGGTAAATCTGGTAATCAATGGGCTCTGGAGATCCTTGACATTCCATTCTTCCAGGGGCAGTCTCCAACTTCCAAAGGCAGATGGCTTCATGACTTGATTTCCTCGAATTGACCCAATTTCCTATTTCTACACTAACTACCTGTCCTTAATTCTGGCTTCATTATGCCAAGTACTCATATTTGATCATCACACAATGAATGTGTGTATTAAATTATCAAACCATACCCATACAAATGTACAATTATGTATATACATATCAATTTCTAAAATATTCATATGAAGCACATGCTAAAAGTGAGTCAAAACTCAGTATTTCCAGCATTTGCTCAGACCTCTCTTAGTTGGACAATATTATTATTGAAGTCAGAATTGGGGACAGGCAGTTAGTGTAGAAATAGGGGATCGGGTCAGATCGAGGAAATGGAAGCCACGAAGCCATCTGTCTCTGGAAGATGGAGGCTGCCCTGGGAGAATGGAATGTGAAGGACCTGCAGAGCCCATTGATAACCAAATTTACCTGGGCTTGTCAGAGACTACAGGCAGGAAGATGCTGATTAATGCCCCCTGGACCCTTACCTGTCTGAATCACTTTGGCCCTTCCCCTGCCCCATCCACTTTCATTTCTTACAGCTCACCTGCAAAACCAGGCCTAATCCCATAGGCAGGAAGGAAAGAGATAAGGGGGAGAGAATAAAACCCATAAAAAGGACAAGATTGGCTCATCTCATGGATTCCATCTTTGGGTCCCCTTCTTCCACCCGGAAAAAGTCTGCTTTTACTTTTCTTTAATAAAACTTCATTTCCACTCTACATTTGCCTCGGTGTGCTTCTCGGGCATTATACTTCAACACCTGAGGAAGCAGGACTCTTCACCGGTGAAGAGCAGTATCATTATTATTGTTAATGTTTGCTTTTCCTCTGTTTCCACATACTTGCCTTAAGTCTTCCATATGTGACTTTTTATTTCAAGTGCTTAACTGTGTCTTTCCTCTTATCCTTTTGGTTTCTAATCCAAGTCTATATAGATAGAGATGTCATCCCGAAAATTGGAGCATGTGATGGGGTTAAAAGAAGGCGACATTAATGGGATTACTAGGCAGTGCTACTGGCAGAACGTAAACTGGTATAATCAACTACCAACTACTCCAGAATATTAAGTGAAAAAAAAAAATTGCACAAGATGAATGACACAAAAATACTGATTAATACGAGATAAACAGAAAGAGTAAATATCATATAACTGCATTTATATAAAGTGAAAAATAGGTAAAACTCATCTTTGGTAACAGAAGTCAGGGTAGTGGTTACCTCTGGAACCTGGAGGAAAGTAACCTCTGGGTGATTGCTGATATGCCCTTTCATAATCTGAGTGGCAGTGCATGTGAGTGTTCCATTCTTGAAAACTCAGAGTGTGATCTATGATTGAGCAGTAAAATTAATAAAGTAATTGATAAGTGAAAGAAAAATTAAGAACATTAAGTAGCTACATTGGAAAGTCAAAGTTAAATTTATCAAATTAAATTCATCATATGAATTAGAAGATAGCAAAGATTGTACAAAACAAAGAACAAGAGTGAATGAACAAAATCAAAGAGAAACATCTAATATTTATAAATTTAAAATATGAACAAATGTAGCAGTTTCTTATATGTGTACAATTTCTTACTGGCCATTCTGAAAATAAGAAAAAACCTATCTGAAAGACATTATATTCATATTGGTGGGAAGACTTTACCTAATGAAACCAATGCTACTTACAAAATGATTTCATCTCTCTGAATGTGAATAGTCATGTACTTTCCTGCAGAAAATTTTCATGTGCGATGATGAAGTGCTACTTCAGATTTTACTGGGGAACTATATAAAGTATATTCTATGTCACCTATAACTTTGTAAAATATGAAACCGTCTGTATCCATGAGCATTTCAGGTACAATGTGTATTGTGACATAAATGAACAGATTTACATTTGAGTAAATAAGTAGAATTAATGAAAATATTCATATTCAATCAAAATGAAGGAGAGTCACAAAGACATAAAAAAGGGAGTTGGGGGTTTAAGGTGGACATTAAAGATACACAAGTGAATGAAATAAATCACACTAAAATAGATCAATGAACACCAAAATATGAACCAAGAATTAAAACAAGAATGATTATGTCCATTTAGAATAAAATTAATCAATTATTTAATACAGTTATTAATACACTGGGTCCAGAAACTTTACTAAACATTCTGGGAATTGACAATTGTAATCCCATAAAATCTTATTCAGAAAATAAGTGTGTGGGCTGGGGAGATAGCTCAGTTGGTAGAATGCTTGCCTTGCAAGCACAAGGCCCTGGATTCAATCCCCAGCACCGCAAAAAAAAAAAAAAAAAAAAAGTGTGGAAATTCAATTCATTTAATAAGAATGATGTAATCTTATCAAAAACAAATAAGAAAATGTTTTAAATATATGCTGAGTTGAAACCTAAACCCATTATTAGAAATTTTTATCTAGCAATGTATGAAGTATTCTAACTCATAACTGATATTTGTTAACCAAGAATGCAGCGTATATTTTATATTAGTATGAACTCATATATAAAAGGAGAAAACCTATGTAATTATCTCAACAGATTTTTTAAATACAATATAAATTCTTGTTATATCTGCTAGAGGTTATATAAAAATGAACAAATAATACACAAGTTAATATTGAGAGCTGAAACAATTCCATTTAACAAAGCAACTCAAGGACTTCTGTTATCATTTCTATTTAATATATTGTACTGTAGGTCCTGTTCAGTATATAATGATAAAAGTTTTAAGAATTGAAATATACATGTGCATGCATTATTAAAAAAACTACCATTCACAATTTACATGTCTACATTAAAAAAAAAATGTTGCACCTCTAATCTCAGCAACTTGGGAGGCTAAGACAGGAGGATCGAAAGTTCCAGGCTAGCCTCAGCAACTTAGTGAGGACTTAAGCAACTTAGGGAGACCCTCTCTCAAATTTTGAAATAAGTTGGGTGACTGGGAATGTAGCTAGGTCATTAAGCACTCAGGGTTAAATCCTCAGTACCAAATTTCTTTCTTTTTAATCAACAACACAAAAGCTACTGATATAAGAAGCATTAAGGGATCACTTTATTTTATTCTTATGTTTATAGAACTATAGTTAATAAAAGCAGAATTCATTTCTATATACTAGCAATTAGTAAAATGTAAAATTTCAGATAAAATTTTCAATAGAAAACAAACATATTAAGTACTCTGGAATAAATCTCAAATTCACACAAAAAGTATATACACTTGTTCAGAGGACATTACAGAAGACTTTGCAAAATGGACAGATGCTTGTCGTATAGAAACCTTTCCTCCCAAACTGGTATATACAGTCTATTAAACTACAATTAATAACTCAGCAGTATCTCTGGTGGAACTCATTGGGCATATTCTGAAATATTTGAGAAATATCAAAGGCACTTCTATACTGAAGAATAAAATAAAGAGGAACTGGCTGTGAAGAGTTGAAGGAATTTCAGGGTTGATGAAAGAAGAATGTGTGGCCTTGAGGTGGCGGTAACACTTGCTGAGTTTTATTTGAATGCTTTCAGAAAGATTTGCACTGGAAGGCCAGTTTGTTCCCAGCTTGAGACCATGTTCAGCAACTGGGAGGGCACCTGAATTCAGAATGGGAGAAGAACAAGGGAACTCTGGGGGAGTGGAGGATCAGAGAAGCTCACATTTCTAAATGATGTCACTCAGCACCAAAGTGAGATCCACCGGGTCAGGGGGCTTCAGAGGGCAGCAGACATTGGTGTCTTTACAACTACACAGCTTATCATTCCCACAGCTGGCACATGTTGGGTATGACTTTATGGATTATGCAGAGCAGGGAGTCTGGATGGTTTAAGATCTGCTTACTTGTGTTATATGTAAAATAATGGAATGTGTAAAAAGTTGAGTATTGTGCCAATCGACTTTTTAACTAATCAATCTTGGCCACCTATAAGGAAAAAACAGACGATATACAGATGTCATCTTTGGATCATTTATATAACTCACCTTTGAAGATGACATCATTTATTACATCTATATGAATTTAAACTGTGTCATATTAGCACAGACAGGCACACTTAAGTCCAATGTAAAGTGCACATTAAAACCACAGTGAAATAAAATTTAATCATCTCCAGTCTCAGTACATGTGAAATCATAAATGGTCATGTTTTAGCAAGAATAGTAAACTCTTGTACTCTCAGTATATGAAAGTATTACTTTTGAATACCAGTTTTCCCAACCTAGTGCATAACGATTAAGGATCAATAGCATACGTATATTTCCAGGGACTCAGTTACTCAAATATTATTTATGTTGATCAGCAATATTCTTATATATTTCTACTGAGAGAAACCTCTAAAAATGTTTGGATGACTTGAGTGGATTAGTAGGGAAAAAAAGACAGAAAAATAAATTTTTCAATAACAAAGAATACATATATCAATTTTATGGTCCTTATACAATATTAAATTAAAAATGAAAGAATCATTAATGATATTACAAATCTCCAAAAATATAATTTTGAGGTAATGGCATTATCCACAGAAGATTAAATTTCCCAAATTGGCAAAATTAGATAATACATTGTTTCAGGTCCTGTGTGGGTGTGTGTGTGTGTGTGTGTGTACATGCACATGTCTAGGTATATATGAGAGTGCACCCTACAGTCTATCCCCTGGGACACCAGGCTCCAGCTGACCCAGGGCCCCACTCCATCCACAGAGACCCTCATGCTGACCTAGCTCCCCCACACAAAGGCTTCAGGATCAACTTTAGAACTTGGATGCCAGGACACAGGGTTAAACCTCTGAAAATTTGTTGTCACTGAAGCAGTGAAGCAAGAGTTGTGTCCCTTCAGTTTTGAGATAACAATTTAGAAATAATCAACACATAGTAAAAGTTTTTTTTTTTTTTTTTTTTTTTCTTCTGGGTTAAACTGAACTACAAACATGGTCCTCATTCCCTTGGCTGTAGGCTTACTGGGTACTTCTTTATTTGCCCCTGCTCAGACTTTAATTTCCTACTATTTCCTCAGACTTGGTTTCCACATTGAACTCATGCTTTAGGGCTTAACATCAAATAAACGTGGACCTTTGGATTGTCAGACTCCTCAGAGCATAAAGGATTGCTAACCATGCCATAGCTATTTTTAAGGACCCGAGAGGAATTAAATTATTTTTAGCTGCATATTGCCCAATTTTTCTTCTGGGAGATGTCTCATGTCTTAGAAAAATAAGAGAGGTTTGTGGTTATTCTGACCCTGATAATTCACTTTAAATGACACTTGGAAATTAAAGAGAAAATTTTATGTGTTTTTGCACCACTGAAATCACCATGGTATACAAACTTAGGGTAGAAAACACAGTACATTTTAAGTATAAATGCCAAGGATGATTTTGTTTCCTTTTATTTAAAAAATCATAGAGAACATTTTCCCTCTTAAAGGAAAACCAGGAAGTCCTACAACCAGGACTCCTCATGTGGCTGATTAATCACTTGATAATTATTATTGCAATTAGTTGATAAGAGATAAATGCTACTAGGACAGAGAAAATTAAATCCATACAAATAAGGTATAAGTTGTATTTTAATTTGTAGTTATGCTATACATGCATTTTCTCTTTAAGCATTTACAAACACTTTATATACCATCCAATATTTTAGTCAAATGCAACGAATGATTGTTGTCTTATTCCCTCAGCACATAAGCAAATTATGCAATTTTCTTTTTAGGGTTCTGAAATAACATGAAGAAAATAATAATTTTATCCAGTATACAATATAGGGTTTATTAAAGAGAAGAAAAGGGCATTTAGAGATAAATCAAGTAACCTGAAATTTATGTAAAATACACCTAAAAGAAAAGAAATTCAAATGAAAAAAATTTATATTATATTAAAATGAAAATTCATTTTGTTTATCCTGATATCTTTATTGTGATAAACATACCATGAGTATTAAAGTAGGTAAAATATTATGTTTCAGAATACCATAATATACAGAATCATGGACAGCATTATTGTTACTATATTTAGATGCCCAACAATCCTTCCCTATTTGTTTCAGTTCCATATTTGCTGTGTCTTCATATCATGAAACAAACATGTTGAGAAAAAATCACTGAAATTTTTGCCAACTAATTCAGGCTTGTTCTTTGCTGTAATTAGGAACTATGGTTTTTAAAAAATCAGAATGATAAATATTTGGATCTATGGAATGTGAGAGTGAGCTTGGGACGCTCTAGGAAAATGTTTGCAGCATAGAGAAAGGGAAGGATTTGCTCAAAGCTTTATTTTATAGTTAAAAATACAAGTGGAGGAAGACTTTTTTTTCTCTGTTTACATTGTTGATAGTTTCCTTTGCTGAGAAAAAGCTTTTTCAGTTTGACTCTATCCCAATTATTAATTCCTGCTTTTATTTCCTTTGCTTTGAGAGTCATGTTAAGGAAGTCTGGTCCTAGGTTGACAATGACAAAGATTTGGACCTACTTTTACTTCTATAAGGTACAGGATCTCTGGTCTGATTCTCAGGTCCTTGATCCATTTTGAGTTGAGTTTTGTGCAGGATGAGAGAGAGGATTTTATTTTAATTTTGCTGCATATGGTTTTCCAGTTTTTCCAGCACTATTTGTTGAAGAACCTATCTTTTCTCCATTGCATGTTTTAGGCACCTTTGTCTAGTATGAGAAAGCTGTATTTATGTGAGTTTGTCTGTGTCCTCTATTCTGTACCATTGATCTACCTGTCTATTTTAGTGCCAATATCCTGCTGTTTTTATTACTATTACTCTATAGTATAGTTGAAGTTGTGGTATTGCAATAACTCCTGCTTTGTTCTTTCTGCTAAGGATTGTTTCAGCTATTCTGGGTATCTTATCCTTCCAAATGAATCTGACGATAGCTATCTCTATTTCTATTAAGTTCATCATTGGGATCTTAATTGTAACTGCATTGAATTTGTATAATGCTTTTTTGGTAACATGGCCATTTTGACAATATTAATTCTGCCTATCCAAGAACATGGGAGATCTTTCCATCTGTTGCTCCCTGTAGGGCAACAAGGTCCGATGTACCTCCTCAGGGCCCGCCTGAGGAGAAATACGGGGACAAGCAGGATGATGAATGTCGGTGGCAAAGGAAACACACCAGAGCCGGGAGGTCTGTCGGCACAGGAGGCACAGCAGGAACTCGTTTATTGAGGAAATCACACAGCTTTTATGTAGGGTGGAGGCTAGGCATGAACCAATCAGCTTAAAGGTCAGCAAGGCATGGGGGGGGGGGTTCACGCAGGTGAGAGTCCCATAGGATTATATGGCAAGCACGAGCTGATCACATTCGCGGAACTGTTGTTAACCAATCCCTGATGGTGGTTCGATTTATCCTCATTAACTATTGAAACCGCCTTTGAGGTCTTGATCTAGCTCGCTCAAGAGGGAGTAAGGAGTCAGCCTGAGTTAGTTAACATGTCATTAGTCCCAACATCCATCTTCGAAGGTTTTCTTTAATTTCTTCCTTTAGTGTTCTGTAGTTCTCATTGTAGGGGTCTTTCACCCCTTTTGTTAGATTGATTCCCTGGTATTTTATCTATTTTTTTGAGGCTATTGTGAATGGGGTAGTTTTCCTAAATTCTATTTCAGAAGATTCATCACTTATGAATAAAAATGCATTATATTTATGAGGGTTGATTTTTTATCCTACTACTTTATTGAATTTATTTACGAGTTTTAGAAGTTTTCAGGGGGAATTTTTTTGATCCTCTAAATAAAGAATCATGTCATCAGTAAATAGTGAAAATTTGAGTTCTTCTTTTTCAATTCATATCCCTTTAATTTCTTTGGTCTAATTGATCTCGCTAGAGTTTCAAGGAAGATGTTGAATAGAAGTGGTCAAAGAAGGTATGCCTGTCTTGTTCAAGTTTTTAGGAGGATTGTTTTCAGTTTTTCTCCATTTAGAATGATGTTGGTTGTGGGCTTAACATAGATAGACTTCACAATTTTGAGATTTTCCTACTGTCCCTATTTTTTCTAGTGTTTTGAGAATGAAATGTGCTGTATTTTATCAAATGTTTTTTCTGCATCTATTGAAATAATCTTATGATTCTTAATTTTAAGTCTGTTGATGAAGTGAATTACATGTATTGATTTCTGGAGTTGAAACAACCTTGCATCCTGGGATGAAACCTACTTGATCATGGTGCACTATCATTTTAATATATTTTTGTATACAATTTGCTAAAATTTTTTTAAGAACATTTGTATTTGTATGTTCATTAGTGAACTGGTCTGAAGTTTTCTTTCTTCAATCTGTAATTGTCTGGTTTTGATATCAGGGTGATACCAGTTTCATAGAATGAGTATGGAAGGGTTCCTTCCTTTTCTATTTCATGGAATACTTTGAGGAATATTGCCATGAGTTCTTCTTTGAAGGTCTCCTAGAACTTGACTGAGAATCCATCTGGTCTAGGGCTTCTTGGTTGGTAGGCTTTTGATTTCTTCTATTTCATTGATCAGGTTAGATTGTGTATGTCCCCAGATTCAGTTTGGGTGAAACATATGTCTTTACAAACAGGTTGATGTCTTCAAGATTTTCTATTTTGTTGGAGTATAGATTTTCAAAATAGCTTCTAATTATGTTTTGTATTTCAACAGTGTCTGTTGTGATATTTCCTTTTTCATCACAAATTTTAGTAATTTGAGTGTTCTTTCTCCTTATCATTAGTTTGGCTAAGGGTTTATCAATTTTGTTTATTATTTCTATGAACCAACTTTTTGTTCTGTCAATTTTTTGAATTGTTTCTTTTATTTCAATTTTATGATTTCAGCTCTGAGTTTAACTATTTCCTGTCTTGTACTACTTTTGGTGTTGGTCTCTTCTTTTTCTATAGCTTTCAGGTTGTTTATTTGTTGACTTTTTCTTCTTTTTCTGAATGCACTCCATGCAATGAATTTTCATCTTAGTACTACTTTCATAGCATCCCAGAGATTTTGATATGTTGTATCATTGTTGTTTACATATAATTTTTTTTATCTCTCCCCTGAATGTCTTCTGTTATCCATGCATCATTCAATACTGTATTATTTAGTCTCATGGAATACATTTTAAAAATTTTATCATTTGTTTCTAATGTCATTGTGTTATGATCTGATAGACTACAGGATAGTATCTTTTTTTTGTGTTTGCTAAGAGTATCTTTGTGGCATAACATATGGTCTATTTTAAAGAAGGATCCATGTGCTGCTGAGAAGGAAGTGTATTCACTCGCTGATGGATGGAACATTCTATATATGTCTGCTGAGTCTAAATCATTGATTGCTGTCCTCAGTTCTATGGTTTATTTTTTTAGTTTTTGTCTGGAAGATCTTTCCTATAGTGAAAAATGTGTGTTAATGTCACCTAGTATTATTGTGTTGTGGTCTATTTGGTTCCTGGAATTCAGAAGGATTTGTTTGATGTACATGCATGTGCTATTGTTTGGGGTATAAATATTTATGATTGATATGTTTTGCTAATTTATGCCTCCCTTAAGCAGTATGAAATCTCCTTTATCACTTCTGAATAACTTTGGTTAGAAGTCCACTTTATCTGATGTGAGAATGGAAACTCACGCTTTTTTACTGAGCGTTATGTTTTTTTCCATTCTTTCATCTTTATTCTGTGGGTATCTTTTTCTATGAGATGAATCTCTTGAAGACAGCATATTGTTAGTTCTTTTTATTCCAATCTCCCAGTCTATGGCTTTTGATTGATGAGTTTAGACCATTAACATTCAGGGTTATTATTGAGATATGACTTGTATTCCCAGCTATTTTGGCTTATTTTTTGGTTTTTAACTTGACTAAGTTTCTCCTTTAATTGACTATTATTTTAGGGTAGTGCCTCTGTTTGCTGACACACATTGTTTTTCATTTCTTCCTCATGGAATATTTTGCTGAGAATGTTCTGTAGTGTAGGCTTTCTATTTGTAAATTCTTTGAGCTTTTGTTTGTCATGGAACGATTTTATTTTGTCACCAAATCCGAAGGTAAGTTTTGCTAGGTATAAGATTCTTAGTTGGCATCCATTTTCTTTCAGAGCTTGAAATATGTTGCTTCAGTCCCTTCCAATTTAGGGTCTGGACTGAGAAATCTGCTGATATCCCTACTGGTTTCTCCCTATATGTAATCTGATGCTTTTTGTCTAGCAGCCTTTAAAATTCTATGCTTATTTTGTATGTTAGATATTTTCATTATAATGTGCTTTGGTGTGGGTCTGTTGTAATTTTGTGCATTTGGTGTCCTGTAAGCCTCTTGTAGTTGATTTTACCCTTCATTCTTCAGATTTCAGGAATTTTCTGATATTATTTTATTGAATAGATTATTCATTCCTTTAGTTTGTTTCTCTGTGCCTTCCTTAATTCCAATTCTTCTTAAATTTGGTATTTTCATGGTATTCCTTAATTCTTGGAGGTTACAATCATGATTTCTTACCATCTTTTCTGTTTGGCCAATTTTGTTTCAAGACTAAATATTTTGTCTTCATTTACTGAGGTTCTGTCTTCCAAGTGATCTACTCTGTTGGCTATGCTTTCTATTGAATTTTTAATTTGGTTTATTTCCTTCATTTCAAGGATTTCTGTTTGTTTTTTTTCAATATCTCTAACTCTTTATTGAAATGATCTTTTGCTTCCTGTATTTGCTCTTTTAACTGTCAATTGGTGCTATCATTCAATGCCTGCATTTGCTCTTTCATCTCATCATTCAATGCCTGCATTTGCTCTTTCATCTCATTGTTTGCTTCCCTGATCATTCTAATTACGTACATTCTGAACTCCCTTTCTGTCATTTCCTCTGCCATGCTGTCGTTGGATTTTATTGATGTAACATCTAGATTTGTTTGGGGCATTTTCTTCCCTTGTTTTCTCATATTGTTCAGGAATCAGTGGGTCATTAAAATATTGCAGATTTTCTCTATTGACTTATAATGTCCCTGAAGATTGCTATTATATCCCCTCTTATCATTCAGTAGCCTGAAGTCTTGGAGGAAGTTGATAATGCGGTGCTCCACAAGGAAGCTGCCTCTCTAGCGTTGGTGACCCTCAGGTGGGATATATTCCCTGATAGTGGGCAGAGGTGCCTCCACTTGTTGACCAATGGTCATCCAACAGGGAACTAGGCTGGGCGCTGAGGCAAGGCCTGTTTGAGCCTGTGTCTCTGGTTTTACCGTCCTTGTGGGAAAACCTCACCCGGCAGGGAAGACACACCCGGTGGGGAGGTCTAGCTGGTCAGTTCCCCTCCTGGCGGTTCCCCTCAATCTACAACTACCACCTGGGCCGGGCTGTCTTCCTCTGCAACGTTCCCAGGGGCCCGGACCTATCTCCTGGGACTGAAAGCCTCACCCTTTGCAGATGAGTCTCCTTAGGCTGCCTCTCCTCAGAGAATCTGCCCGCAGTCCTGGAAACTTTGCTCCACCTCTAGGTGTGTCTCTGTGCGGCTCTTCCACCAAGAAGCCAGTTCTGGGACCTGCTCTGCACCTAATCGCCTGGCTATGCGGTCCCTCCTCTGAGCCGCCACCTGCAGCCCCATACAATAGCTCCAAGACCCAGAGACCCGCCACACACCTCTTCCTCCGGACAGCCGCCCAGTTTTTGACGCAGTCAAAGGAGTCCAAGCAACGCACATCGCGTCTCCTCCTCCCGCCAACCGCCCGTAGCCCTAGGCAGTCACTCTGAATCCAAGTGACCCACCCTGTTCCTCCTTCTCCTCGGGGTAGCCCCCCGGGTGTTCAGGAGGGATCGCTCGGAGACCAAGTGACCCACCGCGTTCCTCCTCCAGGCAGGCCACACTTTACACTTCAAATGTAGTTTTATGTGAGATGCACTTCTTTCCACTTTTAACAAACATTTCTTTAGTTATAGGCAAGTGTCACTTCATAGGTACATTTGTCTTGCACGATGAAAAAATTTGGATTTATCTATTGCTTTTGTTTGAATGGTTTAATGAAGATAACACTGAAATTACCTCTTAAATGCATTATGACTTTAAGGTCTTTTTCTAGGTCTCTTATATGGAAAGCTTATTTTTTTTCATTTTTAGCATATGGATATAGAATTTCTCCTAATATACACCCTATGTATATCTCCCATTCAATTTTGCATTTGTAATCTGTTATTTTTTTATAACAGCGTTTTACATTTTTAAATAGAATGCCTATTATTTAGAAAAACATTACTATTAATTCATAGTTTTATTAAATATTGTACAGAGAATACTATTTACTATTTACATATCTGTCACTTTTGCTGAATTTATGATTTTTGTACTTATGTGCTAAAATATAGTTGATTTTTGTGATTGCTCATTTGCACTTGAAAAACTACACTTCCTTTTTAGAATTCAGTTTTCTGATGTCTGCTTTTCATGCTAAAGCAGATCATGCTGAGTCTTATTCTTTAATTTTTCTATGTCCTTAAAATGTTGGAAGTGGGTTTTTATAATGTTTCAGCAGAGTATTTTGAACTTTTCAAATTAGTACTGTGGGGAAAAAAAGTTGATTCTTGATTTAAATGATATTGCTCTGCCACCTAGTGGATATTCTATTTTTACCACTTAAAAGTTTAAAAAAAAATGTTTTCTCAGCTACTCTTTTGTATATGTATTTTGTACTACTGCTGGAGTATGTGAAAGCAAATTTTACAATTGCCATATAATTCACTGAGTATAAGACAACAGATGGTGTCAAGTTGATAATATTAAAACCAATATTTGATTCTTATTTGGTCAAACTAAAATAAAACTCAAAGATAAAATTTCCATTTTTTCATGTTGAACAAGAAAGAATAATGGACTGTAACTTTGGAGATCTAGGTTTATTTTTCATTCTCTAATACCATTAGGTATGTTTTCCTGAAAAACCATTCAATTGCTCAAATTTAGTGTATTATTTGCAGTATTTTGGAAAACTATTACATTCAGACATTGTTTTAATGACATAGCTTAAGTTTGTCAAAGCCTCATAAAGAGCAGTTTTTCAAAATGTGAAGTACAAAATACAAAAAGGCATATAATTACTCTATCTACATAAATAAATATATATGTGTGTGTGTGTAATTTTGTGTATATAATTCTCTGTGTTTCTGACTTTCCTTTTTTTTTTATATCTGTAGGTATCATCTACCTATCTATCCATCCATCAATTACCTATCTGTATTGAAATTATTGCCTCTTTTCAAGATTTCTCTTTCAAATGTGACGTAAAGAGAGGATTGTCTTATAACTGCAGTTAGGTACCACTAATGCACATTTCAGTTATCTATTGACATTGGGTAAGAAGGAGCCTTTAATAACAACCACCTTCACATGGACTCTACAAAATGCCCATATAAATTCAGGAATACTGCACACATTACATATTTTAAAATTGAAATAAAAATTTGTGTACAAATTTTGTACAGATTTTTAAGACTTCACTTCCATGGAGAGTGACAAGCATAGGACATTGCACATGCTTTAGCCTCATATTAGGTACACCTGAGCTACAGTTGTCGATAGCCTCATCAGAAATTGGTATTTTTAAATGTCAAAAATATTTTGTTAAATTAAATATCATTACTCGCTCACCAATTGAGTAGTGCTATCTCATTAGGACTTTAATTTGAGTTTCTATGATGAGCAAAATTTCTGAGCATCTTTTCAGTGACCATTCATAAAATTTATCTGTTAAAAATCATCCATTTTAAAATGTTTTTCACATTACTGCATTGTTAATATTAATTTTTATTTCATTTACATTTCCCAGGACATAAAATTGACCACTTTAAACCCTTTTGAGTGTACAAATTAGTGACAATAAAAAAAATCACATTGCTGCACAATCATCACTACTATCTCCAGAACTTTTCCGACATCAAAACCTGGAAATCTGTACTTATTAAAGCATAACCTTTCATTTCTTTCCCCTTTTGCCAGAAAAAAATTCTAGTTTTTGTCTATGTAAGTTTGACTTTTTCTTTTTTGTTTTGCATTTTTATTAGTTTGTTTTACTTATACATAATATCAAGGTTCATTTTGATAAGATTTACACATGGATAGAATATAATTTGCTCTAACTCAGTCCCCATTACTTCTTTTCCTCTCCTCCCTACACCTTTTCCTTTCCTCTACTCTACTTATCTTTCCTTTATTATTTTATACTTTAAATAATTTTTACCTTGTTTTGATTTACATTTTCTAATTGCTAGAGAAGTTAAACATTTTTTCATATACTGGTCATTTGTATTTCATTTTTTGAGAAGTGTCTGATTAAATCTTTGGCCCATTTATTAATTCGGTTGTTTTATTTGTTTTTTTTTTTTTTGTTTTTTTTTTAGTTCTTTATATATTCTTGAAATTAGTGACCTGGGGAACAGGTGACAAAGACCTTCTCCCATTCACTAAGCTCTTTATTGAAGCACGCCATTGTTTCCTCTACTGTGTAGAGCTTTTTAATCTAATCATGTCCCACTTATTGATTCTTGGTTTTATTTCTTATACTGAACGGGTCTTGTTAATGAAACTGTTGCCAATATGTTGGATGATCAGTCGACATTTTATTCCAGCAGTTTCTGAGTTTCTGGTCTAATTTCTTGGTCTTTGATCCACTTTGATTTGATTTTCATGCAGGGTGAGAGACAGGAATCTAACTTCAATCTTCTACATACAGATATCCAGTTTCCCAGTGTCTTTTGTTTAAAAGACTCTCTTTGCTCCCACATAAGTTTCTGGCACCTTTGTCAGTTATCAGATGACTGTGTCTAAGCAGGTTTGTCTCTTTGTCTTCTATTTGATTTCATTGATCTTCTTGTCTGCTTTGGTGCCAATACAATGCTGCTTTGGTTACTGTAGCTCTGTAGTATAATTTGAGATCTGGTGTGGTGATGTTTCCAGTATCACTCTTTCGATCAGGATTTCTTTGACTATTCTAAGTCTCTTATTCTTCCAAATAAATTTTAGAAATGTTTTCTTTTTCAGTTCTATGAAAAATGTCATGGGTATTTTGGTGGGAATAGCATTAAATCTATATATCACTTTTGGTAGTATAACTACTTTTTTCTCTTTTTTATTTGTTCTTTTTACACATACATGACAGAGTGTATCTTGACATATTATACATACATGGGATGTAACTTATTAGGATCCCTTTTTTGTGGGTTGAACATAATGTTCAGTTACACTGATGGTATGCTCACATATGAAAGTTAGGTCTGGAGTATGACAATTTTGACTGTATTAAATCTGCCTATCCAGGAACATGGGCAATCTTTTCATCCTCTAAGGTCTTCTTCAATTTCTTCTATTTTGATATTTCATTTATTCTATCCATATTATATTACTGTAATTTCTTTTTTCTGATATTTGTCAATATGAATTTTACTCTTAAAATTATCTCATATATGTAGATTCATGCAATATTTACCTTCTGTGTCTTATTTCAATTAGCCCGATGTATTCCTGGCTCATCTGTATTGACATATGCATCTGTTGATAACATTTGGGGTTCTTCCAATTTTGGCTATTGCTGCTAAGAAAATTGGTCACAAATATCTGTAAGAGAATCTGCTTTTAATTAATTTGATATTTCCTGGAAGTGGAATTACTGCATCATATTTCATTTCCATATTTAGTTATTGGAGAATCCATCACACATACTTCCATAGAAGCATTGATATTTTGCATTCCAAGAAGTAATTCAAGGACCTAATTTCTTCACATCCTTCCAAACATTTGATATTTTCCTTTATTCTTTCCTTCCTTCTATTTTTCTTTTCTTTTTTTGTATCATTTTGATGTCATATCCAGGGAATCCTTATCAAATACTAAGTCATATAGTTTTTCTTAAATTAAACTAAGGGGCACTCAACCACTGAGTTACATCCCCAGTCCTATGTTGTATTTTATTTAGATATCAAGTCTCACTGAGTTGCTTAGTACCTTGCTTTTGCTGAGACTGGCTTTGAACTTGCATTCCTCCTCCCTCAATCTCCACAGTCACTGTGATTACAGGCATGCACCACAGGATTTTTTCTGATTTAAATTTTGCTCTTTTTAAGTCATTGGTTCATTTCAAGTGTTTTTTATACATGTTGCAAGTCTCAAATTTATTTGTAAAGTTCATCCCACTTTCTAAACATCATCTATTAAAAAAGACTACCCTGTTGTGTTAAATGATCTTGGCCCTTCTCTGTTATATATTGACTATGTGTGTGTGCTTCTCAGGTCTTTATTCAATTCCATTAATTTATGTATCATGTATCTATTTTTATGCCAGTACCTCATTGTTTGGTTTACTATAACTTTTTACTAAATTTGAAATGAGAAATTGTCAAAAATACAACTTTGTTCTTTTTCAAGAACGTTTGACTACATATCCGAGAAAACGTTCGACCTTTGATATTTTGAGTATTGGTTTATTTCATTTCAAGGTTGTTTCAGACTCATCCATTTATCAAATAGTGTCAAAAAGTCATTATTCTTTATGACTGAGTAATATCTTATTGTTTGTATACACCACAATTTCTTTATCCATTCATCTTCTTGTACAAGCTTTGTATCCAGACATATATAAGTACATATATACC
Source organism: Sciurus carolinensis (assembly GCF_902686445.1). Lineage (NCBI taxonomy): Eukaryota > Metazoa > Chordata > Mammalia > Rodentia > Sciuridae > Sciurus > Sciurus carolinensis. The sequence continues at coordinate 29,242,401 of NC_062223.1, read as the reverse complement.
CACATTGGAGTACAGAAAAAAAAAAAAGTTTAAGAGTAATTACCACTACATTGTTGTTTAACAGTTGATTTTTTTCTTTTTCACATTTTAAAAAAACAAAAGGTTAAAAAATCAAAATGTGTCATGTCTGGTAAATAGATTTAAGATAAGATCATGGAAACTGAATTGATTATGAAAATATTCCTCACTATTTGGATGAAATTACATTTAAACAAAATATCATATGAGGTTTTGTTTTATCTAATTGCTTCATGGGTGATTTCTGAGGTAGCGCTTCTTATTCTCTCAGCTCAAAATTCCTAAGGTCTTAGCAGAAAATATGTGTGGTATACTGGAGCTAGGTATAAGCTTTCCATTTAGAATGATGTTGGCTTCGAAACTAACTTATAGATTTTACAATGTTGAGGTATGTTCCTACTATACTTAGTTTTTTTGGTGTTTTGAATGTGAGTACATGCTGCATTTTGTCAAATATTTTTTCTACCTCTATTGAGATAATTATGTGATTCTTGTAATTCATCACATCAAGAGACTTAAAGACATTTATTGATTTCCTATGTTGAAGTATCCTTGAATTCCTATGTTGAACCATCCTTGCATTCCAATTTTATCATGGTGCACTATGTGTTTTCTATGTTTTTGTGTACAGTTTGCCAGTATTAAGAATTTTTGTATCTATGTTCATAAGAGATATTGGTTTGAAATTTTCATGTGTCTTTGTCTGATTTGGGTATCAGAACTTCATAGAATGAGTTTTGAAGCATTCCCTGCTTTTCTAATTCATGGAATACTTTGAGGAATAATGGTGTAATTTCTTCTTTAAAGGTCTGATAGAACTCCTCTGAGAATTCACCTGGTCCTGGGTTTTTTCTTGATTGGTATACTTTTGATAGTCTTCAATTTCATTGCTTGAAATTGTTGTGTTTAAATTTTCTATGTCCTCCTGATTCAAGGTGGATAGTCATTTGTCTCTAGAAATTTGTCGATCTCTTCAAGATTTTCTATTTTATTGGACTATAAATTTTCAAAATAGTTTCTGATTATCATCTGAATTTCACTGGTGTTTGTGGTGATAGTTTCTTTTTCATTACAGATTTTAGTAATTTGAGTTTTATCTTTCTCTTGATTAGCTTGGCTTAGGGTTTAGGATCTTGTTTATTTTTTCACAGAACAAATTTTGTTGATTTTTTGTATTTTCTTTGTTTGAGTGGTTGTTTAAATTTCATTGATTTCAGCTCTGATTGTAATTATTTCCTGTCTTCTACTGCTTTTGATGTTGATTCATTTTTCTTTTTGTAGTGCTTTGAGGTATAATGTTAGGTTATTCGGAGACTTTTTTTTTTTTTTTTTTACAGTATAAAACAATTTTATTCTCAGGAATGCAAAATGCTTGTTTACCATGAGCAGTTTGAACATATGACATGACTAATTTTCTTGTTAAATTCACATTTACTGGGGAACTGGTATGTATAAAACCTTAATTAAGTATAAGCTCTAACCTTAATTGTGGTACCTATTAGGTATGTGATACAACTACAGTATCCATTTGGGAAAGGGGGGAAGGAATTTCTTTACTCCAAGTCCCAATCAAACTATAATTTTACTTTTGACTTTAAGCTATCAACTTGGGACTTGGCCAAAAATTTTGACAGTGATTTAATAGAGGATACTTCACTACTGAACTTCCACTCTCATCAGGTACTTTGGAAAATTGAAAACCTAACACAAATGATTGTACTCTCCTCTACAAGTTATCATGACCTAAGAAATGGAAAGCTGATTCACATTTTAAAAGTGATTATCAGTAAGAAATGCACTAATGAAATATACTTTTTACCTAAAAAGCTAAACTACAACCAAACACTAATTTCTATGACTTATGAAAATCTTGAAAATATCCAAATGTCAGGCTCATCTGTATAATTGTCAGTTTTGGTCTGACTTTTTATCAAGGGACACTTCAGTATTTAGTATAAGTTTGGATACACTACTTTTGAACATCTGATGTCTTACAAAAGTTACATCTTGCTAAACTGTTATACCTCCAAATAACTACAATATCTGAATACACAAGGCTGCTTTTTTAACCAGAAAATACAACAAGAGCAAGCCCTGTTACGATGGTCATGAAGAAGTCTCACAAACCTCTGAAACTAAAGGCAACAAACAATGTTACATTTGGTCTATTAAAATCTTACCCTCATGTCATATGTAACAAGCCTTGTTTTTATCTACATTTTCTATGTACCTTACAGACAGCATATAGCTCAATCCTCTGCTATTGAGGTAGTTAAGAAACCCTTTAAAAAAGGATCTGAAAAAAAAAACACTTTATAAAAGTTCGGAAAGAACTGCTATCTGGAAAGTCTGACTAACCAGCTCTGATTACACCTGAAACTAAATATCTGAAAACAAAGGTGATTACTACAAAAAAGATAGAGACAATTATGATTAAACCTGGTGAGCAGAAATAAAATTAAAGGATGCCAACAGTGGCATCCATCCATACAACTGCAATTACATTTAAATGTACAAATTCAAGGGAATATTTCAGAATTTCGGGGTTTAGAACTCATAAGTGAATTCAGTAAAGTAGCAGGTTACAAGATCAATGCTCATAAGTCCAATGCAGTTTTACACATAAGTGATGAATCTTCAGAAAGAGAAGTTAGGAATACTACCCCAGTCACAATAGCCTTGAAAAAAATAAAATACTTGAAAATCAATCTCACAAAAGAGGTGAAAGACCTCTACAATGAGAACTACAGAACACTAAAGAAAGAAATTAAAGAAAACCTTAGAAGATGGAAGGATCTCCCATGTTCTTTGAAAGGCAGAATTAATATTGTCAAAATGGCCATACTACCAAAAGTGCTATACAGATTCAATGCAATTCCAATTAAAATCCCAATGACATAACTTACAGAAATAGAGAAAGCAATCATGAAATTCATCAGGAAGAATAAGAAACCCAGAATAGCTAAAGCAATTCTTATCAGGAAGGGTGAAGCAGGGGTTATCACAATACTAGAACTTCAACTATACTACAGAGCAATAGTAACAAAAATGGCATGGTATTGGTACCAAAATAGACAGGTAGATCAATGGTACAGAATAGAGGACATGGACACAAACCCAAATAAATACAATTTTCTCATATTAGACAAAGGGGACAAAAGTATGCAATGGAGAAAAGATAGCCTCTTCAACAAATGGTGCTGGGAAAACTGGAAATACATATTCAGCAGAATGAAACTAAACCCCTATCTCTCACACTGCACAAAACTCAACTCAAAATGGATCAAGGACCTCAAAATTAGACCAGAGACCTTGCATCTTATAGAAGAAAAAGTAGGTCAAAATCTTCACCTTGTTGGCTTTGGATCAGACTTCCTTAACAGGACTCCCATAGCACAAGAAATAAAAGCAAGAATCAACAAGTGGGATAGATTCAAACTAAAAAGCTTTCTCTCAGCAAAGGAAACTATCAGCAATGTTGCGGGGGTGTCTGGAATTCCATCCAGTGCTTGACAAAGATCCTCTGGAGGATGATTGCAAGGGCTCATCCTAAAAGGAATTGCCAGATATTTTGCTCCAGAGCATGGTGTTTTCTCTGCTGCATTTTTCTGATAATATATTACTCATTTCAGTCTGAACGGATTGCTTAAGGGGATGAGGGGAATACAACAAAAATTCCAAAAAATATTACCTACAATCTGAAAAACAGTGGGTCTTTACCACTAACAAAATTAAAAATAATTTTGCAACCGTGCAATGAGTCCCTGAAAGCCTTTGGAGAAAATAGTTATAGATCTGCCTTTGTCTCCAACAGGCTGGTTAAATTTTAACAGTGGTTTTGTTTATGTGTGGTGGTGAGGTAAGAGAATAAGGTTCCAAAACTTTCCTTCCTTCCTACAAAGAATATGTCACCCCTGTAATAAATGTTGGCACACAATAACCATTGGGACCGCTGCCCTCCTGTATCCCTTAACTCAGCAATTTAGATATTAACCTGAGGGACCTAATAGAAATGGTCACATGAGATTACTTGACTATCGCTTTAACCGCGAGAATAATAATAGTCTTAGGCCACATAGAGTTCAGATATTAAGGAAATAAACATTGTATTAGCTCATTGACATAGTTAGATACTCTTAAAACAATTGTGATTGGGTAAGGATAATCTGTAAGGTTACTGTTTTCTCATAATTTTTCTGTTCCTTGTTAAAAACAATTTCTGCCTATGCTTTGGGAACTTCTTTAGTATTAACCACAAGACTGTCATTATCACTTGAAAAAAAAATGTATATAAACCCAGTCTTCCCCAAAATAAAGTGGGATTGATTGCACCAGAACTAGAGTCTGTGCCTTTCATTCTCCATCCATCGCCGACGCTGTCCCCCTGAGCCCCGTTTACCTGTGTGGAACCCATGGACTCCTGCTAGGGCTGGATCCCGGCACAAAGTGAAGAGAGAGCCTACAGAGTGGGAGAAAATTTTTGCCACTCACACTTCAGATACAGCACTTATTTCCAGAATATACAAAGAACTCAAAAAACTCTACATGAAGAATACAAATAATCCAATCAACAAATGGACTAAGGAAATGAACAGACACTTCACAGAAGATCTACAAGCAATCAAAAGATATTTGAAAAAAATGTTCAACATCTCTTGTATTAAAAGAAATGCAAATCAAAACTACCCTAAGATTCCATCTCACCTCAATTAGAATGGCAATTATCAAGAACACAAGCAACAACAGTTGTTGGTGAGGATGTGGGGGAAAAGGTACACTCATACATTGCTGGTGGGATTGCAATTTAGTGCAGCTACTCTGGAAAGCAGTATGGAGATTCCTCAGAAAGCTTGGTATGGAACCACCATTTGACCTAGCTATCCCATTCCTTGGCCTATACCCAAAGGACTTAAAATCAGCATACTACAGAGATATAGCCACATCAATGTTCATAACTGCTGATTTCACAATAGCCAGATTGTGGAACCAACTTGGATGTCCTTCAATTGATGAATGGATAAAGGAACTGTGGTATATATATACAATGGAATATTACTCAGCCATAAAGAATGATAAATTTATGGCATTTGGAGGCAAATGGATGAAATTGGAGAATATCATGCTAAGTGAGATAAGTAAATCTCAAAACACGAAAGGACAAATGATCTTGCTGATAAGCAGATGATGACACATAATGGGGGGTGGCGGGGGGGAAGAATGGAGGAAGGAGGGTCTATATAGAGGAAAAGAGGGGTGGGGGTGGGGAGGAAGGGAAAAATAACAGAATGAAACAAACATTACCCTATGTAAATTTATGATTACACAAATGGTATGCCTTACTCCATGTACAAACAGAGAAACAACATATATCCCATTTGTTTACAATTAAAAAATAAAAAAATGGAAAAAATCTATTTACAGCAGATTTTTTAAGAGAAGAACTTTATTAAAATATCATGCTAGAAGTTATGAAGGATTTCTGTTGGAAAATGTTTGAAAAAGAGTAGCTTTTGTTTAATAACTTGCACTGCAGAGAAAATTGTTAGAAACTCATATCAAAGTTCAAATATTAGTTCAATATTTATTATTTGATCCCATGATCTTCATAGGAAGGTCTTCTGCAGTAGAATATGCTCCTATACAGCTGAGATAGTTAAGATTGCTTGATTTCCTTACCATTGCTCCACTGCAAGCTTCTGGTATAATCCCACTTAGTTAGTCAATGTTCATTGTAACAGGTCATGACCGGCCTCAACTCCTTTCCCTGCCCAAGGCCTCTTTGTTGTTGGGCACCTCCTCTCCCACTTCAAATGCCTCTTGCTGACCCAGGACCTCCTCTCTGTGAATAACCGACTCTATACCTCAGGGAGGAGCAGCCTCACGACCTCTGGATGTATCAGCGCTCCTTGATCCTCTACCTCCCCTTCCTCTACCAATTTGAAAAGCTTTATAACCATAGTATTGATCTTCATATTGACCATGATAGCTATGGTGATCATAGCCATAATAATCATAATAATTTATATCCATGATAATCTGGAGAATTTCCATAGCCACCTCTACCTCCATGCCTCAACCTTTTGTTGGAGAGGGCATATGGGATGGACCATAATAGTAGTAATCATCATACATTTGATTCTTTGCTGCTTGCCTCTGAACTTTGTTTTCTTTCCTTTTTCTGATCTGGTGGCTTAGCAAAAACAATTTAAATATTTTCTTCCTCCAAGTCTTTTCCATTCATTTCTTTCATAGACTTGACAGCACCATCTAACTCATCAAAATGGATGAAAGCATAGTCTTTTAGTTTCTTCACTTGTTCCAGTTTCCCAAATTGACGAAATGCCTTTTCTAAAATTTCTTCAGTTACACTATTGGCAAGGTTGCATACAAACAACACTTTTACTTTTGTCATCACTTCAGAATCGGGATTTTCTATAGGATCTTCCCATTCAACAGTTCCAACATTTCCCCAGACCTTGACTTTACCCCTCATTAACGTATGCCTTGCCATAGCAGCTCTTTGTGATCTTCATATTCAAGAAAGCAAAAGCCTCTGCTTTTTGTTTTTTCTTGTCATCCAGTTGATGGTATAAAATGACTGCTGTAAGACCCTTTGTTATTTTGCTAAATTCTTCAAGAATCTTTTCCTTGGTTTTACCGTTAGGAATAGAGCCCACAAAAAAGCCTATTTTGGCAACTGAGATGCAGACACCAATGTTTTCCAGAATAAGTTTAGTGATTATTACACAGTTTAACAGCCTCTTGAGTGACTTATTTTGTATAAAAAGTGACAAACATAACCTCTAGTCAGTGGATCCGTCATTAGACAAAGATCCCATATAGGTCCAGCTTTCTCAAATAATGAAACAAACTCATTCTCAAATAGATCTCTTGGGATTTTCCCCACAAATATCTTTGCCAACAAAAGGCTGCTGGCCTGAAGAAATGGAATCTGGTGGCTGTCCCATATGCTTCCTCTGTCCAGTGGTCACATCGAGTGTCTAGCCGGTTCTTTCCAAGAGTGCCTTAATTTTTGTCTTATATGTTCCTTTAATAAAATCTGCTACTTTGGTCCTCTGTTTTTCTCTCTGCATATACATCTTCATGACTCACATAAAAAGGCATTTTTGTTCTGAACATGAGAGAGATCACTATCTTTAAACTACCAATGCATCATCTTCATTGAACTCTTAATTTTAATGATTTGATAGCTCTTTCATCTAAAGCACCATGCGCATCTAACCCTGCAACATGAATTTCATCCAGGTTTTCAACAACTTTCTGTGGTAAACCAACATCAAGGCATGTGTGAAAAGTTTCTGAATGGATAGCTGCAGTAGTAGTATCCATGGGCTCTTCAGTACCATTTCCCTTAACATGTTCTGTAGCCTTACTTCCAGAGATCACTGCGGCCACCAGGAACCCTTTAGAAACAGGAGCTCTGCACCTTCAAATGGCCTACAACTTTCTTCAATGGAAACCCACCAAGTTCACAGCCATGAGGACCATTACCAGTCCCCCAAAATCAACCTGTAGTCATGGACAGAACCCCCAAAACACTGGAGAAGCACAACATTTTCCCTCAAAGCCCAGGTGGGGGCACCAGGCCACAGATTCCCCCTGCCTCTAGTGGCTCTGTCTTCACTCTGACACAGTGCTTTCTGCCCTGGGCAACCTCAGGCCCTCCCCAGGCCCTGGAAACCCGCAGCCTCTGGTGGGGCCAAGACGTGATCTGGGGTTCACAGTGCAAGCACCCGACTCTGAGCCCCTTGGTGCAGTGATTGCAGTGCCAGACCAACAAGCCAGATGCTGACTTTGTATTCCTTTAAAGAATGCACTCACTGCAATAAACTTTCCTTTGAGAATTGCCTTCATTGTGTCCCAAAGATTTTGATATGTTGTGTTACTCTTCTCATTTACCTCTATTTTTGTTTTTCATTTCATCTGTGATTTATTTTGGTATCCATTGGTTATGAAAAAAATTTATTTATTTATTTATTTTTTGTAGTGCTGGGGATCAAACCCAGGGCCTGTGCTTGTAAGGCAAGCACTTTACCAACTGAGCTATCTCCCCAGCTCAAAAAATTATTTTGATACTAGGGATTGGACCCAGAGGGACTCAACCATGAAGCCACATCTCCAGCTCTTTTTATGTTATATTTAGAGGTCCTTACTAAGTTTCTTCAAGTCTCACTAAGTTGCTGAGTCTAACTTTGAACTTGTGATCCTCCTGCCTCAACATCCCAAGCTGCTGGGATTGCAAGTGTGTTCCACCAAAACTGGATATCCATTGGTCATGTCAGAGTGTATTATTTAGTTCCCAGGTGTTAAAATAGCTTCTATTTTTTATTGTATCATTGATTACTCCTTTCATCTCATTATGCTCTATTGGGATGAAAGATATTATCTCTATCTCATTTTTTTATTTGCTAAGAGTTGCTTTGTGGTATAAGATATGTCTATTTTAGAGAAGGATTCATGTGATGCTGAGTAGAAAATGTTCAGTCACTGATGGATGAAGCATTCTATAAATGTCTGTTAAGTCTAAATTATTAATTGTATTTTTTAGTTCTATAAATTCTTTATTTAATTTTGTTTGGAGGATATATTCAGTGATGAAAAAGGTGTGTTAAAGTTACCCATTATTATTGTATTGTACTCTGTTTGTTGAAATTGAGAAGGATTTTTTTTTATGTATTCAGATTCTCCATTGTTAGGAGAATAAATATTTATGATTGTTATATCTTGTTGATGTATAATCCCCTTAAGCAGTGTGAAATAACTTTCTTTGTCCTTTCTGATTAACTTTGGCTTGAAGTTCACTTTATAACACCTGCTTTTTTTACGCATTTCATGTGAAAGATGTTTATTCCCATCCTTTTATCTTCAATCTGTGAGCTTCTTTAAATATGCAGTGTCTCATGTAGACGGCAAATTACTGGGTCCTATTTTTTAATCCAATCTTCTAGTTTATGTATTTAACAGGTAAGTTTAGGCAATCCAAGATGGTGGACTAGAGGGTGACTGCATCTCCAGTCGCTCCAGAACCCAAGATTCAAGAAGGGGAGGCATTGAGAGACTCGGACTAAAATAGAGCCACGGGGTGATGCTTCCCCCGAGTGGATGAAGCTCTGCCTGGGTGGCAGGCCCGGATAGGGGTGGCTTATCAGAGCAGGGCAGGGCAGCTAGAGTCTTCCCCAGGTAGCCCTGTTCACTACGGCAGTGGGCTCCTCCCACATGGCCAGCTTCTCCAGCTTCTCAGAGCAGGCCCCCCAGTGATAGCCTTTTTGCTCAGAACCACTTCCAAGTCCCGGAGCCAGCATGGTGAGCTCCAGCCCGTAGGCAGCTTCAGGGACCAAGACGGGGCAGACAGGGACTTCCCCAAGCAGCCCATCTCCCTCCAGCGGGAGGCGCCTTTCAAGGCTAGCTTCTCAGAGCAGGCCACCCAGTGAGAGCCTTTCTACACAGAGCCAGCCACAAGTCCCCAAGTCAGTGGAGAGCTCCAACCTGCAGGCAGCCTCTGTGACCAGGGCAGGGCAGCCAGAGACTTCTCCAGGAGGCCCTGCTCCCTCCAGCCACAGGCTTTTTCCATGGGGTGATCCAAGATGGTGGACTAGAGGGTGACTGCATCTCCAGTCGCTCCAGAACCTAGGATTCAAGAAGGGGAGGCATTGAGAGACTCAGACTAAAATAGAGCAACAGGGTGAGACTCCCCCAGCAAGTGAAGCTCGGCCTGGGCTGCAGGCCTGGAGAGAGGCAGCTTATCAGAGCAGGGCAGGGCAGCTAGAGTCTTCCCCAGGTAGCTCTGCTCACTCCGGTGGTGGACTCCTACCACACAACTAGCTTCTCGGAGCAGGCCCCCCAGTGAGGGCCTTTCTGCACAGAGCCAGCTCCAAGTCCTGGAACCAGTAGCAGGCTACGGCCAGCTACTTTGGAAGCACTGCATTATCAAGTTCTTCCAAGATTTCAGGCTACTGAAGGCTGGGAGTTGATACATTGGAAATCTACAGGGACACTATAAGTCAATAGAGGAAATCTGCAATATCTCAGAGTCCCACTGACATCTGACCAATATGAGAAAACAAGGGAAGAAAATGTCCCAAACAAACCTAGATACCATATCAATAAAACCCAATGACAGCACAGCAGAAGAAATGTCAGAAAGGGAGTTCAGAATGTACATAATTAAAAACAATCAGGGAAGCAAACCAGGAGATTAAAGAGCAAATGCAGGCATTGAAGGAGGAGATGAAAGAGCAAATGCAGGCATTAAATGATCGCACCAATCAACAGTTAAAAGACCAAATACGGGAAGCAAGAGATCATCTCAATGAAGACTTAGAGATACTGAAAAAAGAAAAATAAAACAAACTGAAATCCTTGAAATGAAGGAAACAATAAACCAAGTTAAAAACTCCATAGAAAGCATAACCAATAGGATAGAACGCCTGGAAGACAGAACCTCAGACATTGAAGAAAAAATATTTAATCTTGAAAACAAAGTTGACCAAACAGAGAAGATGGTAAGAAATCATGAACAGAATCTACAAGAATTATGGGATATCATGAAAAGGCCAAATTTAAGAATTATTTGGATTGAGGAAGGCTTAGAGAAACCAAAGGTTTGAACAATCTATTCGATGAAATAATATCAGAAAATTTCCCAGATCTGAAGAATGAAATGGAAAACCAAATAAAAGAGGCTTATAGGACTCCAAATATACAAAATTACAACAGACCCACACCAAGGCACATTATTATGAAAATACCTAACATACAAAATAAAGACAGAATTTTAAAGGCCGTGAGAGAAAAGAATCAAATTACATTCAGGGGGAAACCAATAAGAATATCAGCAGATTTTTCAATCCAGACCCTAAAAGCTAGAGGGGCCTAGAACAACATTTACCAAGCACTGAAAGAAAACAGATGCCAACCAGGAATCTTATACCCAGCAAAACTTACTTTCAGATTTGACGATGAAATAAGATCCTTCCATGATAAACAAAAGCTAAAGGAATTTACAAAAAGAAAGTCGGCATTACAGAACATTCTCAGCAAAATATTCCATGAGGAAGAGATGAAAAACAACGATGCAAATCAGCAACGGGAGGAACTAGTGTTGTGCCCAAAGGCTTGAGACCCCACAAGGACCACCAGAGACCACGATCAATGCAAGCAGCAAAGAGTCATTTATTAGCGAGTTTGAACCCGGTCCTCTGCGTCCTTAATCAACGACGCTAGGAGAGAGGCCCCGAGCCCTCGTCAGCAGGGTTTTTATAAGGAAAAGCAAGCAGTTTTACAGTGTTCTTCTAATTGGCTAACATTCGAACAGCTAAACCTCCCCTGGTTGGGTCCGGTCAATCTATTTGATTTTCATTGGGTCCGGCCAGAACTGGACGGTCCTAGAGGAAGAAGGGGGGAGGGAACAGGTGAACTATTCAGGAGCTGAGTCGGGGCTAGGCCCTGCTCTCGTCCTTGACGGATAAGGTCTCCAGGCAACTGCACATTCCTCGGACAAATATCTGTTAACAACCTTGGTAAGCACAGGGGCCCAGCAGTCCTGTTTGTCCTTGAGACAGTTAGCAGCACAGATACCACCCTGCTCTCAACACTAGCCTAAAGGAATAGCCAAATAAAGGAGAAACCAAATCATGTCAAAAAACAAAAATGAGTCAAATGACTGGGAATACAAATCATATCACAATAATAACCCTGAATGTTAATGAGCATTCATCAATCAGAAGTCATAGACTGGCAGATTGGATTAAAAAGAAAAATCCAACAATATGCTACCTGCAAGAGACTCATGTCCTAGAAAGAGATACCCATAGACTAAAGGTGAAAAGATAGGAAAAAACATACTATGCACAGGGACACAGCAAAAACACTGGAGTATCCATCCTCATTTCAGATAATGTGAACTTCAAGCCAAAACTAGTCAGAAGGGATAAAGAAGGACATCACATACTGCTTCAGGGAAGCATAAATCAGCAAGACATAACAATCATAAATATCTATGCCCCGAACATTGGCTCATCCATTTACGTCAAACAAATCCTTCTCAATTCCAGAAATCAAACAGACCACAACACAAAAATACTAGGTGATTTTAACACACCTCTCTCACCGCTGGATAGATCTTCCAAACAAAAATTGAATAAAGAAACCATAGACCTCAGTAACACAATCAACAATTAAGACTTAACCGACATATATAGAATATACCATCCAACAAAGAACGAATACACTTTCTTCTCAACAGCACATGGATCCTTCTCTAAAATAGAACATATTTTATGCCACAAAACTACTGTTAGCAAATACAAGAAGATAAAGATACTACCTTGTACTCTATCAGATCCTAATGGATTGAAATTAGAAATAAATGACAGAATAAAAAAAGAAATTCTCCAATAACTGGTGATTAAATAATACACTATTATATGATGAATGGATAACAGAAGACATCAGGAGGGAAATAAAAAAATTCTTAGAAGTAAACAAGAACAAAGACACATCATATCAAAATCTCTGGGACACTATGAAAGCAGTACTTAGAGGAAGATTTATTCCATGGGTCACATTCAACAAAAGAAGTAGAAAACAACAAATAAACGATGTAACAATACAGCTCAAAGCCGTAGAAAAAGAAGAGCAGACCAACACCACAAGCAGTAGAAGACAGGAAATAGATAAAATCAGAGCCTAAATCAATGAAATTGAAACAAAAGAAACAATACGAAAAATTAACAAAATAAATAGTTGGTTCTTTGAAAAAATAAACAGAATTGATAAACCCTCAGCCACACTAACAAAGACAAAGAGGGAGAAAACTCAAATTACTAAAATTCGGAATGAACAAGGATATATCACAACAGACATGACTGAAATACAAAACATAATTAGAAGCTATTTTGAAAATCCATACTCAAACAGAACAGAAAACCTCAAAGACATCAACAAGTTTCTAGAGACATATGAATTATATAAACTGAAAAAGGAGGACATACACAACTTAAATAAATCAACTTCAAGCAATGAAATAGAAGAGGTCATCAAAAACATACCAACAAAGAAAAGTCTGTGACCAGAAAGGTTCTCAGCCAAGTTCTACAAAACCTTTAAAGAAGAGCTCATTCCAATACTCCTCAAAGTATTCCATGAAATAGAAGAGGAGGGAACCCTCCCAAACTCATTCCATGAAGCCAATATCACCCTGATATGCAAACTAGACAGAGACACATTGAGGAAAGAAAATTTCAGACCAATATCCTTAACGAACGTCTATGCAAAAATTCTCAACAAATTCTTAGCAAATCGCATACAAAAATATATCAAAAGATAGTGCACCAAGATCAAGTGGGTTTCATCTCAGGGATGCAAGGTTGGTTCAACATCCAGAAATCAATAAATGTCATTCACCATATCAACAGACTTAAAGTTAAGAATCACATGATTATTTCAATAGATGCAGAAAAAGCATTCCATAAAATACAGCATCCCTTCATGCTCAAAACACTAGAAAAAACTGGGGTAGTGAGAACATTCCTTAACATTGTAAAGGCCATCTACACTAAGCCCATGGCCAATATCATTCTAAATGGTGAAAAACTGAAAGCCTTCCCCCTAAAAACTGGAACAAGGCAGGGATGCCCTCTTTCACCACTTCTATTCAACATCATCCTTGAGACTCTAGCCAGAGCAATTAGACAAACCAAAAAAATTAAACAGATACGAATTGGAAAAGAAGAAATCAAACTATCCTTGTTCGCTGATGACATGATGATATATTTAGAGGAACCTGGAAATTCCACCAGAAAACTTTTAGAACTCATAAGTGAATTCAGTAAAGTAGCAGGTTACAAGATCAATGCTCATAAATCCAATGCATTTTTATACATAAGTGATGAATCTTCAGAAAGAGAAATTAGGAATACTACCCCATTCACAATAGAATCGAAAAAAATAAAATACTTGAGAATCAATCTCACAAAAGAGGTGAAAGACCTCTACAATGAGAACTACAGAACACTAAAGAAAGGAATTAAAGAAAACCTTAGAAGATGGAAAGATCTCCCATGTTCTTGGATAGGCAGAATTAATATTGTCAAAATGGTCATACTACCAAATGTGCTCTACAGATTCAATGCAATTCCAACCAAAATCCTAATGACGTACCTTACAGAAATAGTGCAAGCAATTATGAAATTCATTTGGAAGAATAAGAAACCCAGAATAGCTAAAGCAATCCTCAGCAGGAAGAGCGAAGCAGGGGATATTGCAATACCAGATCTTCAACTCTATTACAAAGCAATAGTAACAAAAATGGCATGGTATTGGTATAAAAATAGACAAGTAGATCAATGGTCCAGAATAGAGGACATGGACACAAACCCAAATAAATACAATTTTCTCATACTAGACAAAGGTTCCAAAAATATGCAATGGAGAAAAGATAGCCTCTTCAACAAATGGTGCTGGGAACACTGGAAAACCATATGCAACAGAATGAAATTAAACCCCTATCTCTCACCCTGCACAAAACTCAACTCAAAATGGATCAAGGACCTCAGAATCCGACCGGAGACCCTGCATCTTATAGAAGAAGAAGTAGGTACAAACCTTCAACTTGTTGGCTCAGGATCAGACTTTTTTAACAGGACTCCCATAGCACAAGAACTAAAAGCAAGAATCAACAACTGGGATAGATTCAAATTAAAAAGCTTTCTCTCAGCAAAGGAAACTATCACCAATGTGAAGAAAGAGCCTACAGAGTGGGAGAAAATTTTTGCCACTCCTACTTCAGATAGAGTGCTAATTTCCAGAATCTATAAAGAACTCAAAAAACTCTACACGAAGAATACAAATAATCCAATCAACAAATGGGCTAAGGAAATGAACAGACACTTCACAGAAGAAGATCTACAAGCAATCAACAGATATATGAAAAAATGTTCAACATCTCTAGTAATAAGAGAAATGCAAATCAAAACTACCCTAAGATCGATCACCCCAATTAGAATGACGATTATCAAGAACACAAGCAACAATAGGTTTTGGCGAGGATATGGGGGAAAAGGTACACTCATACATTGCTGGTGGAATTGCAAATTAGTGCAGCCACTCTGGAAAGCAGTATGGAGATTCCTCAGAAAGCTTGGAATGGAACCACCATTTGACCCAGCTATCCCATCCCTTGGCCTATTCCCAAAGGACTTAAAATCAGCATACTACAGAGATACAGCCACATCAATGTTCATTGCTGTTCAATTCACCATAGCCAGATTGTGGAACCAACCTAGATGCCCTTCAGTTGATGAATGGATAAAGAAACTGTGGCATATATATACAATGGAATATTACTCCGCCATGAAGAATGATAAAATTATGGCATTTGGAGGCAAATGGATGAAATTGGAGAATATCCTGCTAATTGAGTTAAGTCAATCTCAAAATACTAAAGGACGAATGATCTTGTTGATAAGCGGATGAGGACATATAATGGGGGGTGGGAGGGATTAGTTTTATGATTAGGGTTAGGTTTAGGGGAAGAGATAAGGAGGGTGGTAAGAATGGAGGAAGGAAGTACTGTAGAGAGGGAAAAGAGGGGTGGGAGTGGTGGGGGGGAAGGGAAAAAAGTAACAGAATGAATCAAACAACATTACCCTATGTAAATTTATGATTTCACAAATGGTATGCCTTGACTCCATGTACAAATAGAGAAACAACATGTATCCCATTTGTTTACAATAAAAAAAAAGAGAAGTTTAGGCCATTTACATTCAATCTTATGATTGAGACATAAAGTTATTATTTTTTTTTTAGTTTTAGAGACTGCATTTTGATTCATTATGCAAAAATTGGGTACACAATTTTATTTCTATGGTTGTGCATGATATAGATTCTTACCATTTGTGTAATCATACATGTTATAGGGTCATGATGTCTGTCTCATTCCACCATCTTTCATACCCCTTCCCCATCCACCCTCTCATTTCCCTCTACATAATCTGAAGTTCCTCCAGTTTTCTCTCACCACATTGTATATCATCATACACTTATCAAGGAAAACATTTGACCTTTGTTTTTTTGGAATTGGCTTACTAAATTTAGGATGATATTCTCCAACTCCTTCCATTTATATTCATATGCCATAATATTATTCTTCTTTATGACTAAATAATATTACATTGTATATATATACCACAGTTTTTTTATCCATTCATCTGTTGAAGGGCATCTAGGTTGTTTCCACAGTCTAGCTATTGTGAATTGAGGTGCAATAAGAATTGATGTGGCTACTTTGCTGTAGTATGCTGATTTTGAGTCCTTTGGGTATAAACCAAAGAGTTGGCTAACTGGGTCAAAAGGTGGGTCCACTCCAAGTTTTCTGAGGAATCTCCACACTTCTTTCCAGAGTGGCTGCAATAATTTGCATATCCGCCAGCAATGTAAAAGTATACCTTTTTCCCCACATCCATGCCAACATCTGTTATTATTTGCATTCTTGAAAATAGTCATTCATATTGGAATAAGATGAAATCTAAGAGTTGTTTTAATTTGCATTTATCTAATTATAGAAATGTTGGACACTTTTTCATACTTTTTTCATTACCTGTATATCTTCTTCTGTAAAGTGTCTCTCCAGTTCCTTGGTACATTTATTGATTGGGTTCTTTGTATTTTGGGTGTAAAGTTTTGTTTAAGTTCTTTATAGATTTTGGAGAATAGTGCTCTATCTGAAGTGCATGTGAAAAAGATTTTCTCCCACTCTATAGGCTCTCCTTTCACATTATTGATTGTATCCTTTGCTGAGAAAAAGCTTTCTAATTTGAATCTATCCCTATTATTGATTTCTGCTTTTATTCCTTGAGCCTTGGGTACCTGGTTAAGGATGTTTGATCCTAAGCCAACATGATAAAGATTCGGGCCTACTTTAACTTCTACTTGGTGCTGATTCTCTGGTTTAAATCCTAAGCCCTTGATCCATTTTAAGTTGAGTTTTGTGCAGGTTGAGAGATAGAGGTTTAATTTCATTTTACTACATACGAATTTCCAGTTTTCCTAGCACCATATTTTGAACAGGCTATCTTTTCCACAGATTATGTTTTTGACTCCTTTGTCTAGTATGAGGTAACTGTATTTTTGTTGTTTTGTCTCTGTGTCTTCAATTCTGTTCCTTGGTACGCCTGTTTATTCTGGTTCCAGTACCATGCCATTTTTGTTATTCTTGTTCTGTAGTATAGTTTAAGATCTGGTATTGTGATACCTCCTGCTTCACTCTTTCTGCTCAGGGTTGTTTTGGCTATTTGAGGTCTCTTATTCTTCCAGATGAAGTTCATGATTTCTTTCTGTATTTTGAAGAGGAATGTCATCAGGATTTTAACTGGAATTGCATTGAATCTGTATAGAATGGCTATTTTGACAAGATTAATTCTGCCTATCCAAGAACATGGGAGATCTTCCCTTCTCCTAATGTTTTTATTAATTTCTTTCTCCAGTGTTCTGTAGTTTTCATTGAAGAGGCCTTTCACCTTTTTCGTGAGATTGATTCCGAAGTTTTTTTTTTTTTTTTTTTTTTTTTTGAGGCTATTGTGTATGTAGTGGATTCCTAATTTCTCTTTCACACAATTCATCACTTATGAATAGAAATGCATTAGAATGTTACTTTGCTTAATTCATGTATTAGTTCTAAAAGTTTTCTCATGGAGCTTTTTGTATCCTCTAAATATAGAATCATGTCATCAGCAAATAGCAATAGCTTGAGTTCCTCTTTTCCTATTCATATCCCACTAATTTCTTTCATCTGTCTAATTGTGCTGGTTAGTGTTTCAGAAATGATGTTGAATAGAAGTGGTGAACGAGGGCATGCCTCTCTTGTTCCAGTTTTAAGAGGGAATGCTTTCAGTTTTTTTTTTCGTTTTTTTTTTTTTTCCAATTAGAATGATGTTGGCTGTGGACATAACATAGATAGACTTTACAAAGTTTAGGTATGTTCCTACTATCCCTATTTTTTCTAGTGCTTTAAGCATGAAGGGGTGATATATTTTATCAAAAGCTTTCTTAGCATCTATTGAAATTATCATATGATTTTTAACTTTAAGTCTATTGATGCGATGAATTACATTTATTTATTTCTGGATGTTGAACCAACCATTCATCCCTGGAATAAACTTGATTGTTGTGTACTATCTTTTTAATATATTTTTGTATGTGATTTGCCAGAATTTTTTTTAAGGATTTTTGCATCTATGTTCATTAGAGATATTGGTCTAAACTTTTCTTTCCTTGATGTGTCTTCGTCTGGTTTTGGTATCAGAGTGATACTAGATTCATAGAATGATTTTGGAAGGGTTCCCTCCTTTTCTACCTCCTGAAATATATTGAGGAGTATTGGTATTAGTTCTTCTTTAAAGTCTTCTGGAATTTGACTGAGAATCCATGTGGTCCTGGGTTTTTCTTGGTTGGTAGACTTTTGATGGCTTCTTCTATTTTGTGCTTGAAATTGATGTGTTTAAATTGTGTATGACTTCGTGATTCAATTTGGGAGTATCATATGTCTCTAAAAATTTGTCAATGCCTTTGATATTTTCTATTTTGTTGGAGTATAAATTTTCAAAATAGCTTCTAATTATGTTATGTATTTTGATGGTGTCTTTCGTGATCTTTCCTTTTTCATCACAAATTCAGTAATTTCAGTTTTCTCTTTCCTCTTCATTAGCATGGCTAAGGATTAATCAATTTTGTTTACTTTTTCAAACAAAAAGATTTTTGTTTTGAAATTTTTTTTGAATTGTTTCTCTTGTTTCAATTTTATTGATTTCAGCTCTGATTTTAATTATTTGCTGTCTTCTACTACTTTTGGTATTGATCTATTCTTCTTTTCCTATGACTTTGAGATGTACTGTTAGGTCATTTTGTTGTTGACTTTATTATTATTATTATTTAATGTATATGCTCAATGCAATGATCTTTCCTCTTACTAGTGCTTTCCGAGTGTCCCAGAGAATTTTATGTGTTGTGTCATTGTTCTCTTTTACCACTAATAATTTTTTTTATTTCCTCCCTGTTATCTTGTGTTATCATTGGGTTATTCAATAGCATATTATTTTGTCTCCAGATATAGGAGTATCTATTCTTTTTTATTTTATCATTGATTTCTAATTGTGTTCCATTATGGTCTGGTGGAATACAAGGTAGTAATCCTATTTTTTTGTATTTACTTATGGCTTCTTTGTGGCATACCGTATGGTCTATTTTGGAGAAGGATCCATGAACTGCTGCAAAGAAAGTGCATTTGCTCCATAATGGATGAAATACTCTGTACATGTGAATTAAGTCTATGTCATTGACTATATTATGTAATTATATAGTTTATTTGTTCAGTTTTTGTTTGGAGAATATATCCAGTGGTGACAGTGGTGTGTCAAAGTCACCCACTATTATGTTTTGGTCTATTTGATTCTTACAATTGAGAAGGCTTTGTTTGATGTACACAGCTGCTCCTTTGTGGCATAAATATTTAAAATTGTTATTTGGTTTAAATCATTGGTTTATGGTTCCCTGAAGTAGTATGAAATGTCCTTCTTTATCCCTTATGACTAACTTACATTTGAAGTTCACTTTTTCTGATATGAGGATGGAGAACTCTGCTTTTTTTACTGAGTCCAAGTGCATGATATGTTTTTCCCCATTCTTTCACCTTTAGTCTGTGGACATCTTTTTCTATGCAATGAGTCTCTTGAAGGCAACATATTTTTGGATCTTTCTTTTTAATCCAGTCTGTCATTCTTTGTCTATTGATAAATGAGTTTAAGCTATCAACATTCAGGGTTATTATTGTGATATGATTTGTATTCTTGGTCATTTTGGCTTAATTTTGGTTTTTAACTTCACTTGATTTCTCCTTTGATTGGTCTTTCCTTTAAGGTAGTTCCTCCCTTTTCTGACTTGTATTGTTGTCTTTCACTTCTTCCTCATTAAAAATTTTGCTGAGAATATTCTGTAGTGCAGGCCTTCTATTCGTAAATTCTTTTAACTTTTGTTTATCATGGAAAGATTTTATTTCATCATCAAATCTGAAAGTTTTGCTGGGTATAAGATTCTTGATTGAAATTCATGTTCTTTAAGAGTTTGAACTATTTTGTTCCAGGTCCTTCTAGCTTTTAGGGTCTGAGCTGAGAAATCTGCTGATATCTTTTGGTTTCCTCTCATATGTAATCTGACAATATTCTCTCACAGTCTTTAAAGTTCTATCTTTATTTTATATGTGAGGTATTTTCATTATAATGTGCCTTGGTGTGGATCTGTTGTAATTTTGTGTATTTGGTGTTCTGTAAGCCTCTTTTATTTCATTTCCCATTTCAAAATTCAGGTTTTGGAAATTTTCTGATATTATTTCATTGAGCAGGTTGTTCATTCCTTTGGTGTGTATCACTGTGCCTTCCTCAATCCAAATAATTCTTAAATTTGCATTTTTCATAATACCCCATAATTCTTGGAAGCTCCATTCATGATTTCTTACCATCTTCTCACTTTAATCAACTTTATTTTCAAGATTAAATATTTTGTCTTCAATGTCTGAGATTCTGTCTTCCATGAGATCTATTGTTGGTTTTGTTTTCTACTGAGTTTTTAATTTGGATTATTCCTTCCTTCATTTCAAGTATTTATGTTTTTTTTTTTTGTCTGAATCTCAATCTCTTTATTGAAATGTTCTTTTGCTTCCTGCGTTTTCTCTTTTAAGTGTTTATTGAAGTGATCATACATTGCTTACATTTGCTCTCTTATCTCATCTTTTGATTCACAAATCATTTTTGTTAAGTAGATTCTAAACTACTTTTCTGTCATTTCTACTGCCAAGTTGTCTTTGGATTCTATCAAAATAGCATCTTGGTTTGTTAGGGACACTATCTTCCCCTGTTTTTAGTAGTATTTCTGTATATTTCCCTCTAGCAGTGAAGATCTGAGGTATTGTAGTTTCCCCGTTTCAGGCTTATTGTTACCCTGCATGTTTCCAACACCTCACCCTGAGGGGAAGGTCATTATGAGAAGCACCCCATATAAATATATGCTGTTCTACACCAGATAACCCCTATAAAGACATTAATAGGTAGGATGAGTTTGATTATTATCTACAGCCAATAGACATGCAATGAGGTCTACAACTCCTAGTGGTGAATGAAGGGGATGAGGAGGGGTGTAGGATGTAACTGTTAATGGATTAAGAAGTGAGTAAATAGAGGTACCTGATCAAAGGGAGAGTGAAAGCCAGATGAAAAGCAGTTGGTGTTTATAATGAGAAAAAGGAGAAAGAGACTCCAAAGGAATAGGTACATAACAGGAAAATAGAGTGAGAAAAGAAGAAAAAATAAAACTAAAATTTAAGAAAAATTTATGGTTCATAGTCATCCACCACTTAAACCTCCCAGACCTCAATGTCTGCCACAGTTCATTCTTCAGTACCCAAAAAGGTCAGGGGGCAAAACAACAACAACAACAATGAAACTTCATAAAATACAGAAATCGACATAAGAAATATAAGAAACACCTACACTTAATGTGTTCACTGTGGCAAGATTAAAGAGATGGAAATTTTTAGCATTCACTTATGGATGAATGGATGAATAAATTGTGGGAAAATACATACAAATGAATACTATTTAATATTATGAAAGAAGAAAATCCTGTCATATGCAAGTACTCAGATGAACCTTGTGTACACGGTGCTAGATGAAAAACAAAAACTAAAGAAAAACAATCACAGGGGAAAAACCCCATTATTCCACTGATATGAGCTATCTAAAATATTCTAACTCAGAAATATTGAGTAGAGTGTTAGTTATCATAGGCTGGGTGAGAGGAACAGTTTGGTATCTATTCAACCATTACTAAGTTTTAACTATACAAGATCAATAAGTTCTAGTGATTGACTATACAACTTTGTGTCTGTAGTTATTAGTACTGCATGGCACACAGAGAATACATTAAACTGATGGATCTCAAGATTAAATAAAATAAGTAGTACAATAAAAAGTGAGGAATAGTAGAGAAACAAAATGCTGTATATACTGTATATACACAAAATGGAATATTATTCACTCTTTAAAAAGAATTATCCATTATTTGTCTTTCCGTAGTGTCTGTTACTGTGATCAACTGAGATCTAAAAACACCAAATGCAAACTTCGAAAACAGTTCACTAAGTTTTGAATTGCAGGGCATTCAAGGCAGTGTGATGAGGTCTGTGCCATCTCTCTTCCACCTGACGGGCAAATTCTCCACCGTGTGAGCTATGTGATCACAATTCACCCAGTAACCATCTCAGTTCTCAGGTCGACTGTCACAGTTTCTCAATGCCTGTGTTCAGGTGACCCTACTTCATTAATTCTGGCCATGGGTACAAGAGCAGTGATGCTAGCAGTTCAGATCTTCCAAAAAAAGCCACCAAGTGCTTTCTTCAAGTGAAAAAATGAAAGTTCTTAACAAGAAAGAAGGGAAGTCACATGCTGAGGTGGCTGAGATCCACCAAAACAGCAAATCATTGTCCATGAAATTGTGGAGAAAGCAAAAGAAACCAGGGTAGTTTGGCTGCTGCACTTTAAACCACAGCAGTTATGAGGACAGAGGGAGGTAAATGCTCAGTGGGAGGGTTTGGAGCTGTCCAGTTTCAGGAATCCACTGGAGGTCTTGGAACATGTTCCCTGCAGGAAAAGGAAGGCCATTTTCAATTTTAGCTATTTATTTAAATTGACAGGTGAAATTGTATATGCTTATCATGTACAACATGGAGCTTTGCAGAACATACATTGTGGGATGGTTAAATCTACCTAAGTAAGGAGGTATAACCCACATAGTTGTCATTTCTGTGGTGAGAACTTTTAACATCCACACTTGGCATTTTTCAAGAATACAACATATTGGAATTAACTACAGTCCCCAAGCTGTACAATAAATCTCCTGCATTTATTTTTCTTATCTGATTGTATGCATTCACCAGTATCTCCCCAATACCACCATTCTACTCTCTACATTTGTGAGATCCTCCTTTTTATTTAATTACTTAATTTTTATTTTATTTGATGGAAGAGCATTTTTTAATTTGTTCTACTTTGTTGTACATGACAGTAGAAACATTTATACATTTTGATAGGTCCTCCTTTACAGATCCTATGTGTGAGATGAAGCAGTATTTGTCTTTCTGGATGTGATTTATCTCATCTAGTGTCGTGTCCCTCGCCCGCAAGAAAGCACGACACAGGAATCTTCCTTCAGCAGTTTAATAAGGACCTTAATATTATAAAACCATGGTTTTTCTTCTTCTACCTCTTGAGCTGAATTCATACACTTTTATACTCTTGCAATAGCCAATCTACTCCTGCCACTTGGCCTATGTTCATAGGTGCTCCCATTTGCAACAGTTAGCTCAACCAAATATGGGCTTGTTTACCTAGAAAGCACTTCAGGAAACCAGCACCATCTTATCATGGTGGCAAGGCGGCTCGCCACAATCTACCATGATGTCTTCCATGTTCATCGATGTTGCCGAAAATGACAGGGTTTCCTTTTTATGGCTGAACAGTATTCCACTGTGTATTCATTCATCAATTCATGGACATCTCTGTTGATTCCATATCTTGGCTCTTAAGAATAGTAATGTGACAAATGTGAGAGTTTAGATGCCTCCTCAGCATATTGATTTTATTTCCTTTGGGTGTACACTTAGAAGTGGGAATCTTGATCTTATGGTAATTCTCCTTTTTGTTTTGTGAGAAAACTCTATACTAAGTTCCATAATGGCTGATAATTCCCAATCCAACTAGCAGTGTGTAATTTTTCCCCTTCCCTCACATCTTCACCAAAACTTGTTATCTTTTGTCTTTTTGGCCATAGATATTCTAACTGGGGTGAGGTACTCATTGTGGTCTGAATGTGCATTTTCTTGATGATTAGAGTGTGCAGAAGTTTCTGATATACCACTTGGTCAACTGTATATCTTCTTTTGAGAAAAGTTTGCTCAAGGTTTTTTTCATTTTTTAGTTGGTTAATATAAGCTATTTTAATTCCTCCTATATTTTGGATAGTATCACTTGAATTAGATTTAAGTATGCAAATATTTTGCACATTCTATTTATCGTATCTTTTCTCTATTGATTGATTCCCTTCCTCTACAGTTTATTCCATTACAGTTTTAGTTTAAGGTTTTATATTTACATATCTAATTAATTTGGTGTTGAATTTTATATATGGTATAAAATAAGGAACACATTTTATTCTTCTGCAGAAGCATGTCTGGTTTTCTCAATATTATTTATTAATAACTGGCCTTTCCTATTGTGTATTCTTGGAATATTTTGTCAAAAGTTAGTTGAGTGAAGATGTTTGGATTTACTTCTGAGTTCCCTTTTGTGTCCCCTTGGCACGTGTGTTCGTTTTCATGCCAGTTCCATGCAGTTCGGGGTTCCTATGGCTTTGTACAATGCTTTAAGCATTTGTTCAAGATTGTTTTGGCTCTTCATAGCCTGTTGTGATTCCATATAAATTTTAGGATAGTGTTCTAGATATGTGAAAAAATGTTACTGATATTTTAAGAGGGTTGCATTGAATTTGTAGTTTTCTTTGGATAGTATAGACCTGTAACAATATTGATTCTTCTCATACATGAACATGGGATGTATTTCTATTTATTTGTGTCTTCTTCATGTTCTTTCATCAGCACTTTACAGTTTTCATTGTACAAATCTTTCACCTCCTTAGATAAATTTTCCCCTAGGCATTTCATCTTCTTTGTGGCTATTGTGACTTGATGTGCCTTTTTAATTTCTTTTTCAGATAGTTGGATGTTACTGTACAGAAACATTACTGATACCTGTTGTTGATTTTATGTCCTCCAGTGTTGCTATTTATGTGATCCTTTAGGGTTTTCCATATACAAGATCAAGACATTTGGCAACAGAGACAGTTTGACTTCATCTTTTCCAGGCTGGATGCCTTGATTCCTTTATTTTTTTACTTGACTACTTCCTCTGAATAGAATTTCCAGTATTGTGTTGAAAAGAATTGGTGTAAGTGGTCTTCTTTGTCTTTTTCAGTATCTCAAAGTTAAAACTTTCACTGTTAAGTATGATGTTAGGTGTGGGTTTGCTGTACTGTCATTGAGGTACATTCCTTCTATATCTAATTTGCTGAAAGGTTTCATCATGAAAGGCACCTAAATTTTATCAAATTCTTCATTTTCTGCATGGAAAAAATCTATATATTTCTCTTTATTCTATTAAAGTGGTGTGTATTGTTTATTGAATTGTATAACAGTACACAATTAAACCCATGTGGTCATGATGAATAATTTTTAATGTGTTGTTAGACTTACATTGGTAGTATGTACTTGAGTATTTTATACCTATGTTCATCAAAAATATCTACTGGTATCCTTTGGTGGTATACTTGTCTGACGTGGTATTAGACTCATAGGATCTGAAAAAGTGATTTTTGATTTTTTTTGTTAATATTTTGTAAGTGTTTGAGAAGAACTGGTAGTAGTTCTTCTTTGAATGTTTGATAGACTTGAGACATGAAGTTACTTGATTTATGAATATCTCCTCTTTCACAGGAAATTGTTATGACTAATTAAATCTCAAAACCAAGTCAAATTCTGCCAGAAGCTCCAACACAGATGAACTTTGAAGGCATGTCATTACATGAAAGAAGACATGCACAAAGATTATGGGGGACTGCTCAGTAGTACAGTACTGCCTAATAAGAACAGGGCCTAAGATTCAATTCCTAGCAATACACAAACACACAGACACACAGACACATGCACACAAAGACATACATAATGCTATTCCACCTAGATGAGGTAGATAGAATAGTCAAATCCTTTTGGGCACAAAGCAGTACAGTGGTTACCAGAGATTTAGGGAAAGGAGAATATAAAAAATAACTATTTCAATGGAGTTGTATTCAGTCATAAAGAAAATTATATTATTTGCAGGAAATTGGGTGAACCCCAAGAACATTCTCTTAAGCAAAATAAGTCAAGGATAATATGTATGCTTTCACATGTGGAAACTAGAGAGGGGGAAGTAAAACAAATGAAAGGAGATCTTATAAAAACTGAAGAGTTGTAGAGTAGAGAAAAGGGACCAGGGTAGGAAGAAAGGGAGGAAAGGGGAAATGCTGGGTAATGACATTGACTAAATTATATTTTTCTATCACCTGCATATACAAATATGTAACAATGAATCACCATTATGTACAACCACAAATACTATAGAAAAAATAAGCTCTTTAATGAGTAAGGAGTCCCTCTGAGAAGGTGAAAATTTCTGTAGATTCCTGGAGAAGATGGTGGTAGAATAATGTGAAAGTCCTTAATGTCAATGAAAATTACACTTAAAATGGTTAAATTAGCATTTTATGGGGGGTGTGTATATGTGTGTTTCTGCAATAGTTTGTCCTTGGGATTGAACTCAGGTGTGTTTTACCACTGAGACATGTCCCCAGTACTTTTTAATTCTTATTTTGTGACAGGGTCTTACTAGGTGGGTCAGGCTGGACTGGAACTTGAGAACCATGGAGAATATCATGCTAAGTGAGATAAGCCAATCTCAAAAAAACAAAGGATGAATGATCTCACTGATAAGCAGATGATGACACATAATGGGGGTGGGAGGGGGCAATACTGGAGGAAGCAGGGACTGTATAGAAGGAAAAGAGGGGTTGCAGGGAGGAAAAAATAACAGAATGAAAAAAAATGTGGAGGAGGACTATACTTGTGGTTGGGGCACACAAAGGCAGTAAACTGACAACTACTGAGACCAGAGCTGACATCCCTTCTTTCCTTTTCTGTCCTGGACTTCAGGAGTGCTTCAGTTTGGTTTAAAGGTCAGTTGCAAAGAAAGGTGTTTCCAGGTGAGGTGGCAGCCATTCTTCATCACCTCAAAAGATGCAGGAGATGAGATAGTGGTGTGGTCTCCTTCCAGGGTACTCTGTGTGTCTCTGTCCACAGTGCTTGTGATGTTCTCAATAACTACTGTGGGAAGCATAGTGTCCAAGTCTACCTATTAGTATTCTCTCTCTGTGGACTGGAAGGAAAAGAGGCAGGCCCCTGAAGAAACCATGAAAAGGTGTCATTTAGGTAATCTCTTTGAAAGAAGTTAAAATTCACATGACTTTTAAATTATGTAATCTTTGATAGCTGAGGATTCTGTCATCTAATTCTCTTCAGTTGTCACTAAGAATGCACAATCTCCAACATACTCAGATGCAAACTTGATCACTGGCATTTCCACCCTTCAGGAGCAACCATACAATTAACACCAGTCATGTTTCAGAGAAAAATCCATTCCCTGGCCTCTGATCTAGGCCTAAAACCAATCCATAACCTAAGCCATGTTCAACAAGACTGCAATTAACAAAGAAATCCTATAAAAAAGTTTTCCAAATTGTATTTCTTAAGTTTTATTCTATTCTATAGCCTGGATATACCTGAAGTCTCAACAAGTGTATTTCTAAAACAAGCCACTAATGATGTTTGTGGGCACCAAGTGGGAGTAAGCAAAGGACTTTTACTATTGCCTTGGAAAAGATTTCAGCAATTATGGATCCTCTGGGTACTGGAAAGTTCAGAGCATTTCCAAAGCATGCAGTCTGTGAAAGTCAATTTAAACATCTCTCTAGAGTCCATGAGGGGAGAATCATAAAGAAGGGTCTGTGAGCAAATGACCACAGTAGAGCCATGACTGATGAAATGGAGATTTGTTTGTGAGATCCCACTCATTAACTGAGTTCATTTCTAGAGTAATGGAGTTGAAAAGAGAACTTGAGTTAGGATAAACAAAGCCCTCTCCACATCAATCCTAGGTTCTTAGGAAGCAAAAGTTTGGCCAAATTTATTGAGAAAACCATGTCCAAAAAGTGAATTCACTTATATGCTTTGTTATGGAATATAATAAGTTTTCCCAATTTGGATAATTAGGCTGTATTCCCTTCATTTTTAATTCGCATTGAATATAGTTAAAAAATGTCTGAAAATATTTTTTCTGAAGAATTACACATAGAAGATTCATTTATGCTTTCATAGGATACCAAGAAAATGAGTAGGAATGAAGAACTAGAGCTACCAATGCATACACAGTGGAACAGTTCATTTTTCTGAGAACATTCAGATCGACAATGGAACCAAATGAACTAAAATATCCACATTGGAGTGCGGTCTACCATTCCAGTGTTCCACTAGTCAGTTGGTGGAGTCTGTTGCAAGTTGTGATGCATATGTCCACAGGGAAAGAAAGAAGTGACAGCACCATCTCCAGACAGAGTATTCCACAGTAAGCAGACCCAGGTCAGTGAAAGGTAAATATTTTCTTCAAAGTTTTAAGCAGAACAGCTTGATTTAGCAAGCTTTCTCTGAAGTTATTGGTATAGTTAATACAGGACTGGAAACTTAGTATTTTCCTATGAGAATGAATTTGGACAGAAAAACATAAAAATATCACTAGAAAACACTATCTGCTTTTTTGCAAAAGTGATCCAGCTAAAAATGACTAGAGTCACTTTTAAAACACAGAGGTTAACATTTACGTTTCACTAAATTCACTGAATCTGGATGGTTATGCTTGCAATGGGTTGAAATTTTTCCCCTTTTTATTTCTTCCATATTGCTGCTTTAAAATTAGAATTTGTGAATTAGATCTTTTAAGAATAATAAGTAATAACTGTAGTTATCATCTGTATGAGCCAAGAATAA
Source organism: Sciurus carolinensis (assembly GCF_902686445.1). Lineage (NCBI taxonomy): Eukaryota > Metazoa > Chordata > Mammalia > Rodentia > Sciuridae > Sciurus > Sciurus carolinensis. Next base: position 29,213,630 of record NC_062223.1, on the reverse strand, counting down.
AAGGGAAGTGACTCAGGGACTCAGCTTTCCTGAAAACCAGAGATATTATTTTCCTCAATTTTATTTAAGCTGAGTTATGATGCTGACTTCTGTGTTCAGAATTTTTTTTTAACTATGTGATTATGGATTTAAGTCAGGGATTGGGGGGAAAGGGGGAAAAGATGTAAAGAGAACAAAATAGCTTATGTTCTTTTGTGACAACAGGGACTGACCCTTTCAAATACATGCCTAGATCAGTTTATTTTAAAGAATTTTTTTTGTATACAGTGAATATTTTTACCAAATAGCCATGAGAAATGCAAGTTCATCTTATCTCAATGATTTTATAATAAAATGAAAATATTATTATCTTATGTCATCCTAACATTTGTCTTATCAATGGGAAATTCAGGGTGACCTATGTCTCATATAATTCCATTTGTAAAATATGACTAGGAAAATTTATTAAACCCAGAGAATAATGCTCTTGGTAATAAAAATTCAGCTGACAGGGGCATTTGTTTATGAAATACTTGGAACTTGGTACCATTTACATATCTGAAACCAGAGAAGTGTATAGAAGGAACATGAAAGAAAGGGTGTTATGGAGACAGACACATAAGAACTTTTGAATGAATCATGCTCACTGAGCTGTGATACAGATCATTCATTTGTATTTGGAAAAAAAAAACAAGGAAGGAAATACTTCATCTCAGATCTACCCATATATGCATTTGTGATGGAGAAGAAGCTCCATCACACAGCTGGTTTAGACTCAGAGATCTGACACCTTGGTATCACATATAGTTGGCTTTTCTTGTGTTCACATGTCTATAAATATCCACAACAATGGACAAACATAATTTTGAAATAATTGTTATTGAGGATATTTGTCCTCAACAAAACAATGAAACAAAGTCGTCTCTGAGATTTGCTTTAGAGAAAGAAAAAAGTTCATGAGTCACATTCCTAACACCTTACTTTCTTGTGGTACCTTTAATGTATTGTCACTATTTTATTAAAATGAACTTGGTGATATCTGACTTCCTTCTGTTCTTTAAAACTACCTGCAAAAGACCTGAAGTGAACAAAGTCTAAATCCATGGATTGCAGAGAACGAGTCTAACAGGCAATGGAATACTTTAACAAGGATTTGAAGTATCAGCACTTTGAAATACTGTGATTTTTTTTTTCAAATTAAACATATGCCCCAAATACAAGCCAAATTGGGAGGAAAGATGAGCAATGTAACAGAATTCATACTGCTGGGTCTCACTCAAAATCCAAACCTGCAGAAATTCTTATTTACTGTGCTTTTCGTGACCTATGTGATCACATTGGCAGGTAATATGCTCATCTCTGTCACCATCTTCATCAGCCCAGCCCTGGGCTCTCCCATGTACTTCTTTCTGTCCTGTTTGTCCATTATAGATGGTTTCTATTCTTCCTCCATAGCACCCAAAATGATCTTTGACTTGATCTCTGAAAAGAACACCATATCCTTCAGTGGCTGCATGACCCAGCTCTTTGCTGAACATTTCTTTGGTGCAGCTGAGATCATCTTGCTAATGGCCATGGCCTGTGACCGCTACGTGGCCATCTGTAAGCCCTTGCACTACATGACCATCATGAGGCGGCAGGTGTGTGTTTTCCTGGTGGGGGCGGCTGGGGTCTTGGGGTTCATTCATGGGGGCATACAGATTTTGTTTATGGCCCAGTTACCATTCTGTGGCCCCAATATCATCGACCACTTTATGTGTGATTTAATTCCTCTCCTGGAGCTGGCCTGCATGGACACCCACACTTTGGGGCCCCTGATTGCTGCCAACAGTGGGTCACTGTGTTTGATCATCTTCTCCATGCTGGTGGCTTCCTATGCGGTCATCCTGTGTTCCCTGAGGACTCACAGCTCTGAAGGGCGCCGCAAAGCCCTGTCTACCTGTGCCTCTCATGTCACGGTCGTTGTCCTGTTCTTTGTGCCTTGCTCATACCTGTACCTCAGACCTGTTGTCTCCCTCCCCAGTGACAAAGCTGTGACAGTGTTTTGTACCCTAGTGACGCCTATGTTAAACCCTTTGATCTACACCTTCAGAAATGAGGAAGTGAAAAATGTTATGAAGAAGCTCTGGGGTCAAATGCTGAAAGCAGATCACAAATAATCCCTGTGGTCAGTGTGTTCAGGCAAGAACATTGAGTGATGGTCTAAAAAACTCTGTTCTCCTTGACTGATTCAAATTAGTAAGGTCAATTATTCTATCTGCATCAAAATTTTAATTGGCATACAATTGTACATATTCATGGGGTACAGTGGGATAATTCAGTACATGTAGAGTAGATAAAATAATCGAATCAGGATATTTAGAATTTCCACCTCCTTAAACTTTATTAGTTTTTCATGCTTGAAATATTTAAACTCTCTTTTCTAATTGTGTACAAAATATACAAAATATGTACTACAATCACCCTCCTGGGCTGTAGAACATTAAAAATGATTCTTTCTATTAACTTTTAATAATTTTTTTTCATCTGTGTGACCAAAATGCCTTACAAGAACTTAGAGGTTTAAAAGTTGATTTGAGTTCATGTTAGTTTTCTGGGCCCAACATGTGGTAGGACATCCTCGTGGAAGGCATGTTGGAGGAACACTCACCCAATCATGCCAGCTAGGAAGAAGAGAGAGAGGGAAGGTAGGAAGGAGCCACAGAGAAGATCCATCCTTCCAGGGCTTGCCCAGGAGACCCACCTCCTCCAGCTTCACCCCACCTGCTTACACTTACTCCTTAGTCCATCCATTTCAACTATGAGGAACTAACTAGGTTACAGTCTCATAATCATTTCACCTCTGAATATTGCTGCCTTGACAAGGAGTCTTTGAAGGACAACTCATATCTAAACCATAAGAAAGTTCATTTTGGTTCTCATTATCCAACCTTCTTTGTTCCTCCTCCTCTTCCACATACTTCCTAGACTCTCTTGAACACTGTTCTACTCACAACTTCTTTGAGATCAGCTTTTTTAGCTTCCACAGTGGTGAGACCATACAGTATTTGTCTTTTTTATTTCCCTTACATCACATGTAGATTTCTATTCATGTTTCTACAAATAACAGAATTTCATTCTCTTTGTGGCTGAATAATATTTCACTCTATACACACACTATTGCATATGCATATGATGTGCACACATCATATTTTCTTTATCCATCTTCCATTGATGGACACATCAATTTTTATTAGTAGCCCATACAGGGAGATAGGCTGACATACTTGTCAAGACATGTTTGGAAAAGTGTCAAAGACCATAATACTTGAAGGAATGCCTGCATTGCTTCATTTCTTGAAAGTAAGAATAAATATAATCCAAATCCAACTTGGATTATTATCATCTTTACACCAAAGCACTCATAAAATATAGTTTTAATATTTTTATGAAAAGACATATGAGGGCAAAACTACCAAAGATTTACAGGAGTAGTACTGCCAGCCTCATTGTTGTGTGACACATACCAAGGGCAACATTCCTGATGCCTTTTATGCTCTTCATTACAGCCATAGTGAAGTTTATTTTAAAAGAGAAACAGAAACTACACAAAAAAAGACTGAAGAGCAGTAGGAAATGTCTTTAAATGTACATTCAAAATATACATCTTTATCTTCATGAGGTTGCAAGGTTAATGTAAGTTCCAATACAGCAATAGAAAATTTTTATCGTAACACAATCACACAAATAGCATTTTCACCAAAACCCTTATTGTGAAAATTGCATCTCTGCCATTCCTTCTTGTGTACAATTATCTACAAAAGGAAGTGGGAGCAGAATTGTTTGGAGAAAAAGAAATAAAATTAATAAATCTTGGAGCATTAGAGCTGAAATCATCTGAACACTGAAGTTGGGTTTTAGACACAAAAAAGAAGAAAAATGCTCTGAAAAGAGCTATTTCAGAAAATTACAAGTGTTCAAAGGACAAGTTGTGAAATGGAACTGAATGATAATGTTCTCAAATCTGGATCATAGAAAAAATCCTAGTCATGAACATAATGAAATTCTTAGATTTAGAAAGTGTCAGCTTCTCTGAAGTCATAGAGTAAGAGCTTAAGAAGAATCTATACATCATGTATATGGCATGATGTTTTTGAATAAACATATATTGTGGAATAAATAAATTGAGATAATTAACATATGTGTTACCTCATATCATTATCCTTTCAGGGCTAAGAATTCTCAAAATCTAATTAGCTAAAATTGACTTAAATTTTATTGAGCTAAAACTTGGCTTAAGCAGAATTCCAGTCTCAGTCTAACTCAAAACTTTTGTTCTTCACCCAATCTCGCAGTTATTCCCCCAGATATAAGCAAACAAGTCGATTTCCTATGTTTGTTTAAATTTCTAATGTTCTATTTGTTACTTGATTTTTGAAATCCCTCAGCCTTCATTTGCTTTCATAGACATACCTGACTGAAAATGCTGTCTTCAAAAAGTCAGCTAGTGATTTGTCAGTTATTTATACTGCCATGTGTGTTTTGATTCTCATGTAACAAGAAATGTCTTTGAAATTAACTATTATTTTTCCTTTCCTGTAACACTTATGTTTTAAGAAGCAGTCTGTGGCTTGCAGGATGGTTACTTTACTCTGATAAATAAAAACACACAAAAAAGAAATTACCCAAATTTTTGACATATATGTTGCTTTATTAGCTTTTTCTCATGCTGACCAAAATATTGATGAGAACAATTTAGAGAAAGAAAAGTTAATTTGCTTCGCAGTTTCAGAGGTCTAGTCCATGGTCTTCCTATTCCATATCTCAGGGACTGAGATGAGTCAGGACATCCTGGTGCAATGCAGGCATTTCTTAATCCTGATGGAAGAGCATGGCAGAGGAAATCAGCTCAGGGCATGAAAACCAGGAAATAGAGAATAAGAACTGCTCACCATGGAACAAGAACAACTCTTCTTAGTGACTCAATCAACATATTTAGTAATTCTTGTCAATCTAATTATTTAAACTCTGATAATTATTGCATTGTCTCACACAAGAGTTTTGGCAGGACACCTCATAACTAAAAATATGTTAATATATTCTTCAAGAAACAAATTTCAGATCTCCACCACTGGCTCAGCCCCACACAAGGACACTGCCATGTTGTGCCCATGATGCTGCAGCTCCCCATCTACCAATGCCTTGGGATGCTTAGATTATCCCCAATGCTGATGCCACCATCTTTTGTTGGGGCAGTGTCCATCCTGGGACCTACTGGAGACTGGAGATTCATTATCAAGATATCTATATGGTAGCCATCGCTACAGCCACCAACTTGGGACATGGCCACTTATATCCAGTGATATCAGCCAAGTCCTGAAAGATCATCATCAAGGGCCCTACGGACTTTGTTGCTTCTGAGGTATCCCTGCTAGCTGTCCCAATAGCCACTCTCTTGCTGCAGAGGGAGGAGAGAGCCTTGCAAGGGATCAATAAGTGGGAAAAGGAATTGAGGAAATCTTCATCCTGGATGGTTTAGTCAATTAGTCTGGCAACCACTGGGATCCCAGAGACAACCCAGGAGCACTTGTTGGGACCCAACATCAGCGTCATCCATGACACCACTGAGCATCTGGTCCTGAAGGTTTGGCAACAAACAGGTCTCTCTGGCTCCTGAATCTCCAGTCTCTCAACCATCCCCTAAACACCAACTGGTCGAGTGCCTGCAGCTCAACTTTCAACATCTGGTCCTGATTTACTCACTATAGATCAACTTTCCAAGATATGCACAGAATTCCTGGTGCTCAACCATTGGCACCTCCAGGGAGAGAGGTTACTGATTGGCAGGGACATAAGACATACAATTTAGTCACTAAATTATAGACCAAGAATTGTGGGGTCCACAATTGAGAGAAAGGGCTAAGACCAGGTTGCTGGGTCACAAGTTGGACCCCAAGGGAGAGTCCTGGGGTGAAATCTTCCAGCGGGCAGGCAATTGCTATACCCTGCCTCCAGGAGTTTGACCTCTAAGTCTAATCCTCCCACCTTAGTAACTGTCATCATCCTGAGGATTGTGCTACCAGCAAACCAGTTGTCAGGAGTTACCAGCACACTCCAGACAACCATACCTATCAGAAGAGAAGAGGCAAAGAAGATATTGAACTCCAACAAAAATGATTGTTCAATTTTCCTTCCAGACTTTTTTTGTTTGCTTTCCCCAATTCTCTCTCTCTCTCTTTTTTTTTTCATTTCCTGCTCTCACATCCCCATCATCTTTGAAATCAATACCTTCCATTATGAGGCTACCGAAGTCTAGGAGATTTGAATAGTGTATTACCAGTTTTGTAGATTCTTTAAATTTTTATTTTAATTTTTTTATTTTTAGAATTTTCTTACTCTTTTTCCCTCTTATTTATCCATTTCCTCATTTGCTTTATCCTTTTCCTCATGCTAAATATCAACTTCTTTTGATTCCACATTCACTCATCCTATGCTGTAGTACCTCTATATTCTCACTTCTTACTTAACAATGATACAAATCACCAAAGGGAGGAACTACCCTAAAGGAACATTCAAATAAAGGAGAAACCCAGTCATGTCAAAAAAAAAAAAAAAATGAGTCAAATGACGGGGATTACAAATCATATCTCAGTAATAGCACTGAATGTTAATGGCTTGAACTCATCAATCAAAAGACACAAACTGGCAGATTGGCTTAAAAATAAAGATCCAACAATATGTTGCCTGCAAGAGACTCACCTCATAGAAAGAGATACCCACAGACTAAAGGTGATAGGATGGGAAAAAACATACCATGCACATGGACTCAGCAAAAAAGCTGGAGTATCCATCCTCATATCAGATAATGTGGACTTCAAGTCAAAGGTAGTCAGAAGGGATAAAGAAGGACATTTCATACTGCTGAAGAGAAGCATAAATCAGCAAGACATAACAATCATAAATAAGTATGCCCCAAACAGTGGCTCATCCATGTACCTCAAACGAATCCTTCTCAATTATAGAAATCAAATAGGCCACGATGCAATAATACAAGGTGATTTTAATACACCTCTCTGAACATTGGACAGATCTTCCAAACAAAACTTGATCAAAGAAAATATAGATCTCAATAACACAATCAATAATTTACACTTAATGGACACTTATAGAATATCCCATCCAACAAAGAGCAAATACACTTTCTTCTCAGCAGTACATGGATCCTACTCTAAAATAGACCATATTTTATGCCACAAAAATAATGTTAGCAAATACAAGAAAATAGAGATACTACCTTGTATTCTATCAGATCATAATAGATTGAAATTAGAAATAAATGACAGAGTAAAACAGAAACTACTCCAACACCTAGAGATTAAAAAATACTCTATTGTATGATGAATGGATAACAGAAGACATCAGGGAGGGAAATTAAAAATTATGAAAGGTAAATGAAAACAAAGATACTCATATCAAAATCTCTGGGACACTATGAAAGCAGTACTTAGAGGAAAATTTATTTCATGCAGCACATTCAATAAAAGAAGAAAAAAATCAACAAATAAACAACCTAACACTACAACTCAAACTCCTAGAAAAAGAAGAACAGAGCAACACCAAAAGAAGTAGAAGACAGGAAATATTTAAAATCAGAGCTGAAATCAATGAAATTGAAACAAAAGAAACAATTGAAAAAATTGACAAAATAAAAATTTGGTTCTTTGAAACAATAAACAAAATGATAAACCCTTACAACATTAAAATAATAAAATTAAAAAAAATCTCACCTAACCAAAACAAAAACAAAAACAAAAACAAAAAACAAAAAAACTTAGCCACACTAACAAAGAGAAGGAGAGAGAAAACTCAAATTACTAAAATTCGGAATGAACAAGAAAATATCATGACTGAAATACAAAACATAATTAGAAGCTGTTTTGAAAATCTATACTCCAACAAAATAGAAAATCTCAAAGACATCAACAGGTTTCTAGAGATATATGAATTACCTAAACTGAACCAGGAGGACATGCTGAATTTACATAGATCAATTTCAAGTAATGTAATATAAGAAGTCCTCAAGCCTACAAACAAAGAAAAGTCCGGGACCAGATGTTTTCTTAGCCGAGTTCTACAAAATCTTTAAAGAAGAGCTCATTTCAGTACTTATCAAAGTATTTCATGAAATAGAAGAGGAGGGAACCCTCCCAAACTCGTTCTATGAAGACAATATCACCCTGATACTTAAACCAGGCAGAGACATATCAGGGGAAGAAAACTTCAGACCAATATCTTTAATGAACATTGATGCAAAAATTGTCAACAAAAGTTTAGCAAATCCCATACAAAAATATATTAAAAAGATAGTGCATCATGATCAAGTGGGTTTTATCCAAGGGATGCAAGGTTGGTTCAACATCTGGAAATCAATAAATGTCATTCACCATAACAGACTTAAAGTTAAGAATCACATGATTATTTCAATAGATGCAGAAAAAGCATTTGATAAAATACAGAATCCCTTTATGCTCAAAACACTAGAAAAAATAGGGATACCGGGAACATTCCTTAACATTGTAAAGGCCATCTCTGCAGAGCCCATGGCCAATATCATTCTAAACGGTGAAAAACTGAAAGCATTCCCCCTAAAAACTGGAAAAAGGCAGGGATGCCTTCTTTCACAAATTCTTTTCAACATTGTCCTCAAGCCAGAGCAAATAGACAGACCAAGGAAATTAAAAGGATGAGAATAGGAAAAGAAGAACTCAAACTATCACTATTTGCTGATGACATGATTCTACATTTAGAGGAACCAGGAAATTCCACCAGAAAACTTTTAAAACTCATAAGTGAATTCAGTAAAGTAGCAGGATATAAGATCAATGATCATAAATCTACTACTTTTTTATACATAAGTGATGAATCCTCTGAAAGATAAGTTAGGAAAATTACCCCATTCACAATAGCCTCAAAAAAAAAAATAAAATACTTAGGAATCAGTCTAACAAAAGAGGTGAAAGACCTCTACAATAAGAACTATAGAACAGTAAAAAAAATATTAAATAAAACCTTAGAAGATGGAAAGACCTCCCATGTTCTTGGATAGGCAAAATTAATATTGTCAAAATGACCATACTAACAAAAGTGCTATACAGATTCAATGTAATTCCAATTTAAATCCCAATGATGTACCTCACAGAAATAGATCAAGTAATCAGGAAATTCATCTGGAAGAATAAGAAACTCAGAATAGCTAAAGCAATCCTTAACAGGAAGAGTGAAGCAGTGGGAATCACAATACAAGAACTTCAACTATACTACAAAGCAATAGTAACAAAAATGGCATGGTGTTGGCACCAAAATAGACAGGTGGATCAATGGTACAGAATAGAGGACACAGATACAAACTCAATAAATACAATTTTCTCACACTTGACCAAGGTGCCAAAAATATGCAATAGAAGAAAGATAGCCTCTTCAACAAATGGTGCTGGGAAAACTGGAAATCCATATGCAACAGAATGAAACTAAACCCCTATCTCTACGATGCACAAAAATCAACTCAAATGGATCAAGGACCTTGGAATCAGATCAGAGACTCTTCATCTTATAGAATAAAAAGTAGGTCCGAATTTTTAACATATCGACTTAGGATCAGACTTCCTTAACAGGACACCCATAGCACAAGAAATAAAAGCCAGAATCAATAAATCTGATGGATTCAAACTAAAAGCTTCCTCTCAGCAAAGGAAAATATCAACTATGTGAAGAGAGAGCACACAGAGTGAGATAAAATCTTTGCCACTCACACTTCAGATAGAGCACTTATTTCCAGAATATACAAAGAACTCAAAAAACTCTACATGAAAAATACAAATAATCCAATCAACAAATGGGCTAAGGAAATGAACAAACACTTCATAGAAGATCTACAAGCAATCAAAAGATATTTGAAAAATGTTCAACATCTCTAATAATAAGAGAAATGAAAATCAAAACTACCCTAAGATTCCATCTCACCCCAATTAGAATGGCAATTATCAAGAATAAAAGCAATAATAGGTGTTGGGGAGGATGTGGGGAAAAAGGTACACTCATACATTGCTGGTGGGGTTGCAAATTAGTGCAGCCACTCTGGAAAGCAGTGTGGAGATTCCTTAGAAAACATGAAATGGAACCACTATTTGACCCAACTGTCCCACTCCTTGGCCTTTACCCAAAGGACTTAAAATCAGCATACTTCAGAGATACAGCCATATCAAAGTTCATAGCTGCTCAATTCACTATAGCCAGATTGTGGAACCAAACTAGATACCCTTTGATTGATGAATGGATAATGAAACTGTGGTATATATATATATATATATATATATATATATATATATATATATATATATACAATAAAATATTTCTCAGTCATAAAAATTAATAAAATTATGGCATTTGCAGGCAAATGTATGAAATTGTAGAATATCATGCTAAGTGAGATAAACCAATCTCAAAGAACCAAAGGACAAATGATTTCACTGATAAGTGGATGATCACACATAATGGGGAATGGAAGGGTGGCAAGAATGGAGGAAGGAGGGACTGTATAGAAGGAAAAGAGGTGTGGGAGGGGTGGGGGGAAGGAAAAGAATAACAGAATGAGTCAAAAACTATTACTCTAGGTAAATGTATGATTACACAAATGTTATGCCTCTACCTCATGTACAAACAGAGAAACAAGATGTATCCCATTTGTTTACAATAAAAATAAATTTAAAAAATTAATGTACCTCATTTTTAATTTTTAACAGTAATAATTATACATACTTATGGAGTAGAGTATGGTATTTTAATACATGTATACAACATGTACTGATTAAATTGGAGCAACTAAGAAAAGAAAAACATGAAAAACAAACAAAAAATAAAAAAAAAAGATCAAATTTAAGAATTATTGAGATTGAGGACACAGAGACACAAACCAGAAGAATCAACAATCTTTTCAATGAAATAATATCAGAAAATTTCCCAAATCTGAAGAATGAAATAGAAAATTAAATACAAGAGACCTACAGGATATCAAATGTACAAAATTACAACAGATCCCCACCAAGGCACATTGTAATGAAAATGTCCAACATACAATTAGAGATAGAATTTTAAAGACTGCAAGAGAAATATATCAGATTACATAGGGGGAAGTCAATATGGATATCAGCAAATTTCTCAGCCCAAACACTAAAAACTAGAAGAGACACTATGAAAGCAGCACTATGAGGAAAATTCATTTCATGAAATGAATTCAATTAAAGAAGAAAAAATCAACAAATAAATGACCTAACATTACAGTTCAAAGCCTTAGATAAAGAACAGATTAAAACCAAAAGTAGTAAAACACAGGATATAATTAAATTCAGAGATGAAATTAATGAAATTGAAATAAAAGACACAATTGAAAATACTGACAAAACACAACAAAGTTGTTTCTTTGAAAAAAAAAGTGGATAAACCCTTAACTACACTAATGAAGAGAAGGACAGAGAAAACTCAAATTACCTCAGTTTGTGATAAAAAAGGAAGGATCAAGACAGACATGATTGAAATACAAAATATAATTAGAAACTATTTTGAAAATCTATTCTCCAACAAAATAGAAAATCTTGAAGATAGACAAATTTCTAGAGATACATGATCCATCCAAACTGTTTCAGGAGGACATACACAATTTAAGCAGAGCAATTTCAAGCAATAAAATAGAAGAAGCCATTAAAAGTCTACCAAACAAGAAAATCCCTTGACCAGATGGATTCTCAATCAAGTTCTACAAGACCTTCAAAGAAATAATTCCAATACTCCTCAAAGTCTTCCATGAAAAAGAAAAGGAGAGAACTCTTCCAAACTCATTCTATGAAGCTCGTGTTACCCTGATACCAAAACCAGACAAAGACACATGAAGGAAAGAAGACTTCAGACCACTAGTCCTGATGAACATAGATGCAAAACTTCTCAACAAAGTTCTGGCAAACTGCATACAAAAACATATTTAAAAGACAGTACGACATGATCAAGTGGAGTTTATCCCAGATAGGCAGGGTTGGTTCAACATCAAAAATCAAAAAATGTAATTTACCACATCAACAGACTTAAAGTTAAGAATCATATGATCATATCAATAGATAAATAAAAAGCATTTGATAAAATACAGCACCCCTTCTTGCTCAAAACACTAGATAAAATAGGGATAGTAGGAACATACCTCAACATTGTAAAAGTATCTATGCTAAGCCGAAGGCCAATATCATTCTAAATGGAGAAAAACTGAAAGCATTCCCTCTAAAAACTGTAACAAGACAGGGACACCCTCTTCCACCACTTTTATTTGACATCACTCTTGAAACTCTAGTCAGAGAAATAAGATGGACCAAAGAAATTAAAGGGATATAAATAGGAATGAAGAACTCAAACTACCACTATTTGCCAACAACATGATTCTATATTTAAAGGATCCAAACAATTCCACCAGAAAACTTCTTGAACTAGTAAATGAAATCAGCAAAGTAGCAGGATATAAAATCCACACTCATTAATCTAATGAATTTCTATTCATAAGTGATGAATCCTCTGAAAGAGAAATTAGAAAAACTACACTATTCACAAAATCCTCAGGGGGGAAAAAATACTTGGGAATCAATCTAACAAAAGAGATGAAAGACCTCTACAATGAAAACTACAGAACAGTAAAAAAATATTAACGAAAACCTGAGAAGATGGAAAGATCTCCCATGTTTTTGTATAGGCAGAATTAATATTGTCGAAACGGCCATACCACCAAAAGTGCTATACAAATTCAATGCAACTCCAACTAAAATCTCAATGACATACCTCAAAGAAATAGAGAAAACAATCATGAAACTCATTTGGAAAAATAAGACACCCAATACCCAAAGCAATCTTTAGCAAAAAGAGTGAAGCAGACAGTATTATAATACTAGATCTTAAACTATACTACATAACTATAGTAACAAAAACAGCATGGTATTGGCACCAATATAGACAGGTAGACCAATAGTACAGAGTAGAAGAAACAGAGACAAACCCACATAAGTACAGTTTTCTTATAGTAGAAAAAGATGCCACAAACATATAATGGAGAAAATATAGTCTCTTCAACAAATGGTGCTGGGAAAACTGGAAATCCCCATGCAGTAAAATTAAATTAAACCCCTATCTCTCAACCTACAAAAAACACAAATCAAAATAGATCAACACCTAGGAATTAGACCAAGAACCCTGCACCAAATAGAAGAAAAAGTAGGTCCAAATCTTCATCAAGTCATCTTAGGACCAGACATCCTTAACAAGACTACCAAAGCACAAGAAATAAAAGCAAGGATCAATAAATATGATGGATTCAAACTGAAAAGATTTTACTCAGGAAAGGAAAAAATCAATAATGTGAAGAGAGAACCTATAGAGTGGGAGAAAATCTTTACCACATGCACTTCAGATAGAGCACTAATCTCCAAAATTTATAAAGAACTCAAAAAACTTTACACCAAGAATACAAATAACCTAATCAGTAAATGTGCTAATAAAATGAGCAGACACTTCTCAGAAGATATATAATCAATCAACAAATATATAAAAAATGTTCAGCATCTCTAGTAATTAGAGAAATGCAAATCAAAACCACCCTAAGATTTCATCTCACCCAATTAGAATGGCTATTATCAAGAACACAAGCAATAATAGGTATTGGAGAGGATGTGGGGAAAAGATACACTCATACATTGCTGGTGGTGTTACAAATTGGTGCAGTCACTCTGCAAAACAGTATGGAAATTCATCAGAGAACTTGGAATTATTTCACTATTTGACCCAACTATCCCATTCCTCAGTTATACTAGAGCACTTAAAATCAGCATACTACAGTGACTCAGCCACATCAATGTGTATAGTAGCTCAATTCACAATAGCTAGAATGGGGACCCAATCTAGATGCCCTTCAATAGATGAATGGATAAAGAAACTGTGGTATATATATACAGAGGAATGTTGCTTAGCCATAAAGATAAAATTATGGCATTGTCAGGAATTATTCCAAGAACACGATGTAGGTTTCCTTCTGTAGTACTGTGAGTTTCTATTTCATTCAATGCTACCTTGAGTCAGATGCCATTATTGAATCCATTTTACATCTGCGCAAACTGTGAACCTTTGTTTAAAGGCTCATGGAGGTTAAAAACCATGTATAAGGTAATGGACTTTAGAAAGCATCCATGCCAGAAACAATATCCAGAAGTCATACCTGGGCATGTGTGGTAGGTACTGTACCTGGTGATGATGGTCAGGTCTTCAGAGTTGTTTGCATAAATGGAGTGAATAGTATCCATTGATTCTTTTTTGATACTTTTATAGTTTATAATTTTTTTTGAATTAAAAATTTTAAAAATATATATTTAATAGTAGATAGGCACAATATCTTTATTTATTGATTTTATGTGATGCTGAGGATGGAACCCAGTGTCTCATGCTATTGAGGCAAGCTCTCTACCACTGAGCTAGAACCCCATTCCTGTTTAAAAAATTTTAAGTGTTACATATTTTCAGACTCAGATAAAAGTTGCAAAATGTCCTGGAGAACATTCCACCAGTATCCTACCACTTATTCATATTTTTCCATATTTGTTTAGTCTCTTATCTCTTTTGGTTTTGCACACACATATACATAATTATAGACATATGCTAATATCATTTTTCATTCTGAAATTCTGTCATTTACGTGTATAAATATATTGATAGTTTTTTCTTGAAGTCTGAGTAGTAAATTGTAGACATGATGACCTTTTAGTCTTAAAACTTGAGGCCTTCCCCAAATTCCAGAATGTTTGTGAGTAACCACAACACGGTTATCAAAATCAAGAAGTTGACCTTTGGACAATACTATTACATAATCCACATAGTTCAATTGCCACTTAACTAACAGTCCCAATAATATCCTTTTTCTAGCAAAATAAAATACAAAGTCATACATTGTGTTTTCCTGTCATATGTAAAGCATGAATTCCTTTTATGTGAAACTATTCCTGAACCTTTTTTTTCTCTAAATCCAAGTGTTCCTAAGTTGATTTGCAGGTTGAGAAATTACTTATATATATAATTTATACATAAATATATATATTATTTATATATAAATATAGATATATATTCTCTCCCCATATATAGTCAGAAAGTGATAAGGAATTGACTTATTATATTTAAGAACTTATTAAAATGAACAACTGATTTTTATTTTTTACATAATTGAAGAAGTATATATACATTTTCCAATATTCATTTAGACTGGTTCTTGGAATGCGACATTTGGCCATGATGGGGAAACACAGAGAAGATTTATCCTATTGTCTATCATAAGCAAACAAGCCAGGAAAAAAAGGAACAATGATCTCCAATGCACTTGACAACAGAAAATAATTAACAGTAATCATTGAGAGATGGGAGACAAACAAGCAGATCTGCTTATTACTTTTGGAAAGTTTCCATGCTGTCTTCACAGAAGACTACCAGGAAGATCCTGGGACATGCTCTGAGCTGAAAAGGTGAAAGTGTGAGTCTGAAGAGACCAAAGTTACTGAGAGTTGAAGGTCTCCAGATGTAGAGTTGGAGAGGGGAGAGGGAGAGGGAGAAAGGAAAAGAGAGAGAAAGAGGAAGGGAAGGAAGGAGGGAGAAGTAGGGAGAAAGAGAGAGAAAGACAGAGAGAGAGAAAGAGAGAGAGAGAGAGAGAGAAAGGAATTCTCTCAATATTCAGCATAGTACATTCATTTGAGGAAATTGCCTGGAGTAGCAGAAGGTCTATCCAGATCCACTAGAGAGAACAGTGCCTGACACTCAGGGTTGAGAACAGTGTCTATTTTCACCAGTTGAACAGTGATCCTCACAGTACAGGGGCAAGTCTTTGGGTTGAGTACTTAGAAAAATCTTTACTCAATAGTGTCTCATTATTAGACTTAGAATGGATATTTCTCTAGATTGATAAAATATAATAAGAATTTTTCAGTAAGATGTATGGTAACAAACCCAAAATTATTTCCAGTCTACATAACTGCACCACGGCAATGCTCAAGAATATTTAGAAATATAATCATACATAATATTCTGTATGATAAAACAATAAATTTAGGGAAATTCAATGGAATGAATCTGACGTAACATTCCTATATACATATATGAATAGAGCACAGTGATTCTCACCAACATGCACATCCACGGAACAATAATTTAAAACATATTTCTTATGTAAATAGTAGAAAGATAAGTAGAGTAGAGGGAAGAGAACAGGGAGCAGGAGGAAAGGACCGGAAGGGGAAATACTGGGGACTGAATTAGAACAAATTATATTTCAGGCCTTTATAATCATGTCATAGTGTATTATTATATTTTCTTATATAACTAAAAATAACCAGTAAAAGGATAAAATCTGGCATCCAATACAAAAAGTGTAAATTATGATACAAAGCATAAAATGACACAATTTAAGTAGAAGAAAATAAATCAATTGAAACTTCATCATGACAAATGGGAGTAATAGCCTACAAGGCTATTATAAGAAATTGTAATTATATTCCATACTTAAAAATTACACAGACATACAAAAGATAAAAGATGACCTGATTTGAACTTGCTTAAGAAACAAAAGCTACAATATCTAAGACAAAAATTGGGCATGGGATTAATAGCACATTGAATATTTCAAAAGAATTTATTACAGATACATTAAAACTATTAAAAATAAAATACATGCAAAAGTATAAAGCAGGAATACATAATAATGAGTTGTGGAGCCACTTAATTGACCTAATAAACATGTAATCTGGAGTTTCTGAAGAAAACAGTAATGGATAGAAGAAGTGTTGTGGAAAAAAATGGAAGAAAACTTTTTAAATTTGGTAAGTTCTTTATAAATGCCCAAGTAGCTGCATGAAGCCAGACACAAGAAGCATAAAAACAGTGATACAAAAGCACATCCTAAACAAATTTCTCAAATTTAATAGGAAAGAAAATTCACTTGAGAATCAGGTTGATAAGGAAGAATTCAGGTTGATAAGGAAGTCATTCAGACTCATACAAAATGATCCTAGGTGAAAATATCAGTCAATGTAACCAAATGAAGAGAACCAAAAATAATAACTGCACTGCATGAGCAAATATTTAATATTTTTCTTATTATATAAATTTCTTTAAAATATTTTTGTTTAAGACAACGGCAGTATCATCTTATGGGGTTTTAAACATGCACACGTATAGTTTACAATAACTGACAGGGAGCATGATGTCAGGTGGGTTCTTTGTCTCAGGAATTCAAGGAATGAGATCCAGGCACAAGTGTAGGGTAGAGTAACCATATTTATTTAAAGCAGACAGGGTTTTGGAGTATAGGAGCGGTCCCAAAGGGGAGCACTACTGGTGGTGCTTGGGTGTTATTTAAAGGCATTGCTGATGGTCCAGTGCAGGTGATTGTTGGAGCCTATGTAAATGAGAAATGCTGTCCTGGACCAGCCAAGCTCTTCAAGGTCTGAGTTTAATAGGTCAATCAGAACTGCATAAGTTTAATACCTTATTTACATAATTAAGAGGACAGACCTAGTCTGGAATTTGGAGAGTCCCTCCTTTGGAGAGGAAGTGCTTGGGGTAGGTTTTGTGGTTGACCATTGCTAGGCGAAGCTGAGGAAGAGCCCTTACAGTTGAGATGTCAGGGCACCTGCAGGGTGTCATCCAGGCCTAGGGTCTCCTTCTAGGAGGCATGGTTCCCTCCCTCCTTCCCTCCTCTGAGGACCTTTTTCCTATCCACCTACAACTGGTCTAGCTTCCTGTCTCAATATCATAATGGCTGGAATGGGAAATAGTAAGTTTACTATGCTAAGTTTTGATAAATACATAAAATGGAATGATATCACTTCAGTAGACTGTAAGTAGTTAAAATTGTAATTTACAAGACCCCAAAATTAAAAGGTATGTTCAATAAGTGAACAACAAAAATAAAAGGAAGATAGAATCCATAAACAAACCAAAAGAAAGAATAAAATGAATAAAGAATAAAAAACACAAAGCATATGGAAAAAAAAGGAAAATTATATGCTTTAAATTACCCTTACCACAATTACATAAAATGTAAATGTTCTAAATAAGAAAATAAAATGCAAAGATTACAGACTCCATAAGAATAACAAGACTCACTTATATGCTGCCTATAAAACTATGCCTTAAATATAAAATAAAAAATATATTTGAACATTTGTTGATCCCTAATTTCCTGTGCAATCATTAATGTAATCCAGATGAAAATTTATTTTACTTAATTCTACTATTAACTTTTTAAAAACTTTCTTTGGTTTCTATGTGTCATCTCTAAATTTAAGATTTATGCTTCTTTTACTAATTTCATGAGTAGTGATTTATTTATTCAATTTCTCATTCTGTCTTTAATTTTTAATTCAAGTAACTACATATTATATATTACTATCATATGAACTTGGGATGCCCCAATTGTCCATGAAGGATGGTCCTCTGACTTTTTGAAGTTGGTTAACACTTTTAAAAATGAGGCCTAGTGGAAATTTTCAGTGGTTGACGGGAATGCTCTTGATGAGAATTGTTAGGACACTGGCCTCTAATCTCTTCCTCTCTTTCATTTTCATGTTCCAGAAATGCTGGGAACAGTCTGCTCAAGCACATCTTTCTTACTATAATTGTTGCCTTATCATAGGCCCAAAACAAAAGGGTCACTTGGTCAGGAAATGAAGCCTCCCAAACAGTGACCCAAAGTAAACCTTTTCTCTTATTAAGTTTTCTTTGTTATAGTAATGGAAAACAATAACACAGATACTATAGCTCCATGGGAAAAGATTTTTATTTTCATTGTGTTCTCCTACGTACATTCTTTTTTTATTTAACTTTTAATTTTTTACAGTCTGCATTTTTATTTATTTTACACAAATGGGTTGCATCATTTCATTTCTATGGTTGTACACAATGTAGATTCATACCAATTGTGTAATTGTAAATGTACAAAAGGTAATGATGTCTGTCTCATTCCACCATTTTTCAGAACCCCCTCCCTCTCATTTCCTTCTACATATTCTAAAGTTCCCCCATTCTTCTCTCATTCCTCACACTCTCAACCCCATTATATAACATTCTCCACTCATCAGGGAAAACATTCAGCCTTGAGTTTTTTGGGCTTGGCTTAATTCACTTAGCATGATATTCTCCAATTCCATTCATTTATTTGCAAATGACATAATATTATTCTTCTTTATGATTGAATAATATTCCACTGGGTATATATACCAGAGTTTCCTTATCAATTTATCTGTTGAAGGACAACTAGGTTGGTTCCACAATCTAGCTATTGTGAACTGAGCTGCTGTAAACATTGATGTGGCTGCGTTACTGTAGTATGCTGATTGTAAATCCTTTGGATATAAACCGAGGAGTGGGATAACTGGGTCAAAAGGTGGGTACATTCTGAGTTTTCTGAGGACTCTACACACTGCTTTTCAGAGTGGCTGCACCAATTTTCAACTCCACCAGCAATGTAAAAGTGTGTCTTTTTCCCCACATCCACGCCAAAATCTATTACTGTTTGTGTTCTTGATAATAGCCATTCTAATTGGTGTAAGATGAAATCTTAGAGTTGTTTTAAATTGCATTTCTCTAATTACTAGAGATGTTGAACACTTTTTCATATATTTATTAATTGCCTGTGTGTCTTCTTCTGTAAAGTGTCTGTTCAGTTGCTTGGCCCATTTATTGATAGGGTTCTTTGTATTTTTGATGTAAAGTTTTGTAAGTTTTTTATAAATACATTCTTTAGGTTAATTTTAGAGTTTTATTCTAACATTTTTAATTGGAAGATTACTTAGCCTAGTATTTCTTTTGTTTTTAAATGATAAAAAGATTAAGGTCTTAAATTGCCTTTGAGCTACAGTTATAATATTTCTTGGTTTCACATATAATTTTTGTTTGAATAATTTTATACTTTCTAGAATTTTGGTTTTGATTTTCTCCTTCACAGAAGAGTTTCAAAAATAGGCTTGTTGGCTTTAACAACTAAAAAGTAAGAATTGTTTCTATTCACTTGTTATGTAATTATGTGTCTTCATAATTAATTTGTCAACATCTATAAAATAAGATCATAAAGACAAAAATTTTGATGGTGGAAAAGATCTAATTGGGAAGAACTGACCTTGATTGACAATATTGAGTCTTTCTATGCATGAACATGGGATCTTTTTTTTTTTTTTTTTTTTTTTTTTTTTTTTTTAGTTAGTTCTGTGTTCATCAGAGCTTTATAGTTTTCCTCATAGGATCTTGTAATATTTCCCTATGAGCTATACCCAAGTATTTCATTTTGAGAAGTACTAAAGTAAGTGCTACTGTGTTTTTAACTTCAATTTTCACCTGTTCATTGCTAGTATATATTAAACTGAGTGTAATTGGATAATAGTGATCTTTAATCCTGTCAGGTGGACAATCTGTTAGTAAGATATTTAATTATTTAGAGAAATGGCTTCTTATTATTAAAGAAAGATTTTTAGGGGCACAAGTGCATTTGCTCCTGTGGGCTCTTTCCGTTGGTAGGAGACATTTTCCTCTCCTGTGTTCTGTGAACAGGATGTTCTTCTGCAGTCTGAAAAACATTTCTTCTGTGGTCTTGAAACTGCCATGTTCTGCATTCATACAGTTGTTTTTTACTTTCTGTTACCAACCTGTAGTCTGCCAAATAGGCTAGTACTGCTTTCACAAGGCTTGATTTTTATTATTTATTTCTCTCTAGAATATAAACTACTGCTCAATTGTTGGCACCTTTAATAGAGCTAGCCATGGTAAATAATTGTTGAATGAGTGCTTTATAGAAATACTATTTGTGGGGGGCACTGGGGATTGAACTCAGGGGCACTCAAACACTGAGCCACATCCCAACTCTATTTTGTATTTTTATATAGAGAAAGGGGTCTCACTGAGTTGCTTAGTGCCTCACTTTCTCTGATGCTGATGTCAAACTAGTTATCCTCCTGCCTAAGCCTCCCTAATGACTGGGATTAGAGGTATGCACCATTGTACTCAGGGACATATTTTTATCATTTAAATTAACTTATTTTCTGAGACAACTTAGGTAGCACTGGGATGATATTCTCTTTGAAAGTTTGTGAGTAACAATCACACCCAGCATTTATAAAATGTTTATTCTATTCAGGACTTGTTCTATACGTGTTATGTGGTTTTCCTCCTGTAACATTCCAAAGATTGAGTCCTCCAATAGCATCATGAGGTAGGCACTCTTCCTGAAGCCATTTTACAGTTGCACAAAGGCTCATGGAGGTTGAAAACCCTGTGAAAGGTTATGACCTGCAGAGTGTCTAGGTCCAATCCAAGAAGTGTTGCCTGGGCCAAGGAATGGTAGGTTTGGTTATCTGGTAATCACCAGACCTTCAGACCTATTTGCATATATAGTGTAAGTTTCTATTGACTCTGCTATTTTTAGTGGTGTTTTAGTTCTGTATTTTTCACGTATAGTTGTTTGTTTAAAAATACCTTAAGTGTGACGCTAATTCAAAATCATATATAAGAGCTGAAAGACATCCTGGACACCCTTCTCCCAGATTCCCCGTGAGTTAAAATTATTCCACATTTGCTTCTTACCGCCTTTTTTTGCATCAGTACATATTACTAAATATATATATATATATGTATATACATAATTATATGTGCATATATGGCACTATACATGTCAATATCATTTTTTTATTTTTCATTTCTCTTGGTCCTTTATTTGTATAGATTTATTTGTAGTTTTTCTTAAAGGCTGAGGAGTCAATTGTAGACAGGATGACTCTTTAGTCATAAAACTCTTTCCAAAACTCTGTCTAAAACTCAAGACACTTTTGAGTAACCACAGTACAGTGTAAAATCAAGAAGCTGACATTGAGAAAATGTTATTACACAAGCCACACAGCTCATTACTACTTCACCAACTGTCCCAATCATATCCTCCTTATGGCAAAAGACAACACAAAGTCACACGTTGCGTTTTCCTGTCATATGCAAAGCAAGGATTCCTTTCATGGGAACCATTCCTGATCCTTTCTTTTCTTCTGGATTCAAGTATACTTAAATTGTTTTTATAGGATTTGCCTCTGGAATCCACTCAAACAAGCATTTCAAGAGTGGACTTAGGCAATAGAAGATGGCATGTCCATATTATAAACTGTGTGTGTGTGTGTGTGTGTGTGTGTGTGTGTGTGTGTGTGTGTTGTGCTGTAATCTCAAACTCCTCCACATGACTCATGATGAAACCCCCACCTTGAGTAGTATGATGCTACCTATGAAGAGGTATGCTACCTATGAAGATGACTGTTTAGGCCTGCACAATAGAAACCTAGAGGTCCCCTTCTCACCCTGCAAAGACTTGCAGAGTAGATGGCAGTTATTTGGGAGAAATTCCTAAGAGTTCCTGTTGAGATTTGTGGGCTGTTTCTTCAGGTTAAGGTTCAGGTCATGCCTTTGGCAGGATGTTCTGCATGGGATCCTGAATTCCTCTTACATACCACACTCATGTTCATCACTGTGATCTGAACTGTTACTTGCAATGCCACATTTATTCACTGGGCTATGATGATATCTTTTGTGCATGCCTATTCTTGAAGAAACAATTGTGAGTCAACTTTGAGTTGACTCTGGAGGCACTTCCTTAAAACAACTTATAGATAATTTGTTTTTTAGGAAATACCAGGCACAGTGTTGCACACACATAATTCCAGCAACAGTATAATTACACAATCAGTGTGACTCTACTTTGTATACAACCAGAGAAATGGAAGTTGTACCCCATTTGTGAACAATGAATCAAAAAAAAAAAAAAAAAAAAAACTGCACTTTGCTGGCCACAGTAGTGCTACTCAGGATGCTGATTCAGGAGGGTCCTAAGTTTAAGGTCAGCCTGGGTAATTTAGGAAGACTCTGTCTCAATAAAAATTAAAATGTCTGGGGATGTAGCTCAGTAGTAGACTGCTTGCCTAACATGCGAAAGACTCTAGGCTTAATTCTCAGTACTGTAAAAAACAAAATATAACAAACAAATAATCTGCACACAAATTTTTATTGTGATTTTTTACATGATCATCTCAAATTGGGAATATCTCAATGTCTTTCAATTGGTGAGTGGATAAGAAAAGAGGGTTATCTATATAATTGAATACAATGCAACAATAAAGAGGAAAAACCACAGATATAAGCAATGATATGGATAGAATATATCAATTTTTTTTTATGCTAAGCTACATACACACAATTCCATGACATTGTAGAAAAGGCAAAAAATATAAGGATAGTCAATAGATTGGTGATTACCAGGGCCTGAGGTGGGGAAAGGGATTGATTATGACTAGGCCCTAAAGAATTGTTTTTAAATACAATAAATATTTTATATATTAATTGAATTGATGTTTGTACAACTGAATACATTGAAAGAATTAGCTTTTGGTTTACAAATTGTACCTCAGTAGATCTGACTTTATAAAAAAAAAATAATCCCAGCAGTTCAGGAGGCTGAGGCAGGAGTATTACCAGTTTAAAGCCAGCCTCAGTCTATTTAGTGAGGCCCTCAGAAAGTTAGCAAGACCCAGTCTCAAATTAAAAAATAAAGGATGGCTAGGAATGTTTGGCTTAGTAGTTAAGCACCCCATGATTCAATTCCTGGAAAAAAAAGATGTAATTTGTATTTCAGGAAATTATGTCTAGGTGTGCCCATGTGTTAGCTGGTTCAGTTGATTGTCCATTTATTATCAATAATCTCTTCTTGCTTTTAGATATTATACTATAAAAGAGAGAGGGAGGGATAGAGAGAGAAAGAGAAAAGTCTGAACAAAGAATTTTTAAGGGATGAGTCTACCCATATATGAGCAGTTAATGGTTTTAACATTTTATCTAGTTTCTACTGATATTTGCCTGAAAAGGTTTTGAAGGTCTCCTCCAATAACGAAGAGTAGAAGGGGTAACTTCTGTGTAGTGAAGGTATCGTGGGTGCAGAAATCTGCAGAGGGAGGTGCTGGAGGGATTGGCAGAGGCTGGAGGACTTGTAAGAAGTTCTGTTCCCTCTGCTCACGTGGTGCAGGATGCACACTCTTCTCACCACCTGTTCTCAGGGTATCAGGAGCATCCTTAATAACTGGAATTTCATTTGTGACTCTTGTATTTTTGTTTTGACATGAAGCCTCACATAAAAAGGAGAAATATTCTCTTTTAAAATGACTTAGGGAATCATTGATTTTAGTGTTTTTCTATTAAGCATGACTTTGGGTTTAAGATTTATTCCTTCATTTTATACTAAGAAAAAAATAATAAATAAGTATTTTTCAGAAATTGATATAGCATTAACTAATTATGCTTTAAGAACTTATTAAATGAACTTATCATCTTTCTTTTGGACCTATTTATGAGTATAAGTAAATTTTCCAATGTTCAATTATACTTCTTGGAATGTTCCTTTTGACCATGATGAGAAAACAAAGAGATTTACACTTACATCTATGACATGTTAATGAGCCAAAGACACAGAAACAAGTATTTTTTTTATTTTTTTACATACTGCATTTTGATTCATTGTACAGAAATGGGGTACATAATTTAATTTCTGTGGTAGTACATGATGCAGATTCATACCATTAGTGTAATCATATATGTATATAGGGTAATAATGTCTTTCTTATTCCACCATTTTCATACCCCCTTTCTCTCATTTCC
This sequence comes from Sciurus carolinensis, assembly GCF_902686445.1. NCBI lineage: Eukaryota > Metazoa > Chordata > Mammalia > Rodentia > Sciuridae > Sciurus > Sciurus carolinensis. The sequence goes on along the minus strand of NC_062223.1, from coordinate 29,188,883 downwards.
TTCTACATAATCAAAGATCCACCATTCTTCTCTCACTCCCCACACCCCCACCCCCTTTATATATCATTCTCCACTTATCAGGGAAAACATTTGGCCTTTGGTTTTTTTGAATGAATAAAAAACAGTGGTATATATACACAATGGAATACTATTCAGCTATAAAGATGAATAATATTATGGCATTTGCAAATAAATGGATGGAATTATAGAAAATCATGTTAAGTGAAATAAGCCAATCCCAGAAACAGCTCCTTTGAACAAATTTGACAATAGAAAACAATTCATGGAAAACATTGAGAGATGGTAGACAAACAAGTTGATCTTTTGTGTAATCACTGCTTCTATTTACAGCTATAAAGACAAATGCACCCAATACCTGACCACCTAAATATGCAAAAGAAATACTGGATCCCTTATTTCAAATTCTAGTATAATAATAGATGAGGACTTATATTGCCCACTTTCATTAATGGAAAGATTTTGTAGACAGAATATCAACCAAGAAACTTCAGATTTAATCTACACTATAGACCAAATGTACCTAACAGATATTTGCAGAACATTTCATACAATAGCTGTGAACTGTGTTATTTTCATCAGCACACAGAACATTTTCCAGGAAAGATCACATGTTAGGCCACAAAATAAATCTCAAAAGATTTTTGAAATATCAAAATTATATCATGTGTCTTCTCTGACTATAACAAAATAAGAAGTCAACAACAAAGGAAATTGTGGAAGTTGTACAAATACATGAAAATTAATCAACCATGCTCTAAAACAAGAAATGGATTAATGAAGCTATAAAAAGGGAAGGAAAAACTTCTTGAAAGCCCCAAATTGACAGAGAATATTCATAACATATGGAATGGAGAAAAAGCAGTATGGAAGTTTAGAACTGGGGATGCAGCTTAGTGTTAAGAGTAATAGACTGGCATGTGCTAGTCCCTGGGTTGGATCCCGGCTCTGAAGGCAAAAACAAAACAGGAAAGTTTACAAAAAAAAAATTTGAATGATTTCAAATAATTAAAATCAGAGCATGAAAAATGCAACGAATATTTTAAAAGTCCAACAAATAAAAAGTTATTTTTAAAAAGTTAAAAAAAATTAACAAACTTTTAACTATCCAATTAAAACAAAGAAGACCCAAACAAACAATCTCAGAGATGAAAACAAAGGTATTACAGCTGACATCATGGAAATATGAAAGATCATTAGTGATTCTTAAAAACAATACACACCAATAAATTGCAAACAAATAGAAGACATGGATAAATCCCTCCGCACATATGACACCAAGATTGAATTATGATGAAACATAAGATCTAAATATACTGATATTGCATAACAAAACACAATCAGTAATAAAAGTCACCCAAGAAAGAAAATTAAATCCCAGAACTCGATGTCTTGTTTATAGAATCTTATCAAATTTTTATTTATTTATTCATTTATTGGTACTGAATATTGATCTCATGGACATTTAATCACTGAGCTCTATCCCCAGACCCCCCCCCTTTTTTGTTTCTTTTGTTTTGGTTTTTAAATTTTGAGACAGGGTCTCAGTAAGTTACATAGGGCCTCGCTGAGTTGCAGAGGCTGGCCTTGAACTTCCAATTCTCCTCCCTCAGCCTTCTGAGTGACTGAAATGACAAGTATGCACCATTTGCACCTGGTTCTACCAATCTTTTAAGGAAGAAATAGTGTCTATTGTTCTCTGTTCCAAAAACATAAAAGGGAAACAATTCTTCAGAATCATTCTATGAGACAGCATTACCCTGGGATCTGAATTTTTTCTCTTTAAATTAGATTTTTTTTTTCATAATACTAGGCAGTCAGCTACTCTTTCTTGGCAAGACCCAAATTCTCTTCCTCTAGAGATTGCTCAAGGGAAGGAAACTGTTCAGGAGAGATTACTTAATTTGAATTCATTCCAAATGTGCTAACAAGCTAATCTATTAGAAATAGAGATGATATAAAAAATCATAGATGGTGTATTTACACATTTAAATGGAAGGATTATTTTCTTGTTAGAATGACCCAAGAGATTTCTGAAAACTCAAATTCTTCTCAAGCTGGAACATGTCTTCTCTTAGTATCTAGTCCTTTATGTCCCATTTTCTTGTTATAGTCTTGGCTGTTTAGAGAAGTTTCCAGAAGGTCTCCATTTTCTGGGATGAGATTATGCAGATATGGGGACTGTTTTAATTAGTAAGGAAGGGGACTTAGGAAGATGCTTTTGAATGCGCAACACACTGAAGAGTTCTGTGTCTACCTGTGAGAAAACTCCATGGTCAGCTTTGTAATGAGGTTACATCTCACTCTTTGCTCTGGTAGGTAAAGTGCTTAATAAGTAAGCAATGAATTATCATAAACACTCAAACTCAAGTCCTTCTTGGTTTCTTCACAATAATTCTCTAGAATACACAAAAATATCATGTAACTAATCTTAGTGTTGCTTGATCATTTGTTTACTGTGTCATCAAATAATGGGTTTGACCAAGTGCATTTTTACTAGTTAGATTAATTTTTTGGTCATTATGATTGTACATAAGAGTGAGATTCATCGTGACATATTTGTGAATGCACATAACATAATTTGATCTATTTTATTTCTCAGAACTGTCCTTTTCATCCCCTCTTCCCTCCTCTATCTTCCTCAATTGTATTGGTCTCCTTTTTTTTTCATGAGGTCCCTTTTCTTAAAAATATTTTTTTCTCTCTTCTACAGATGAGAGAGAACATATGACCCTTGACTTCTGAGTGTGGCTTATATTGCTCACCATAATGCTCTCCAGTTCCATGATCTTTCCTGCAAATGCAATTAAGTCTTGATTTTATATCGTTTTGCAAACATAACATTATATTTTCTATGAAGCCATTTTCCCAGCAGGGGAGGAATATCTAACTAAATTCATGCTTTAAATACCGATATTTTAAAATGTTTTTATATTTAAGGTATTCACTTGGATACATTTATGCTTCTCTGAAAGACTGAGATAATGGAGATCTCTGGAAATATATTTGCTGTAGCCACTTAGAACTACTCCTGGATTCACTGGTTAGCCACATATTACCATGTGTTCTATGAAGACTCATAGGTACATGAGACACTGCAGGCACCCTCAGTGAATGAAGCATTGATTTGTGGATCAAGGATAAGACCCAAGATGTAAATTCATGGAACTACTAAAAATGAATACTTATTGAAAAGTCCTGTGATCTAATTAAATAAAGCAAATGTCTTATAGTTCATGTATTCTCAAAGGAGATATTCGAACTGGGAAAACTGAGTTGGCAAAACACAAATTAATTCAAATATACCAAGTATATTTGGTTTAATGGTACATCCTGATTAATATTTATTAAAGTTTACCAAATTATAAGTGATATATGTTACAAGTACAAAAAAGAATCCACTGTTTTTATTACTTGAATTTATGGGATATTATATTTTACATGATATGTAAACAAAAAGTATAATTATTTTTAGAACATTTGGATGAGTGAATTTAAAATTGTATGACATACCAAGAATGTGAGAATATAAGGGAACAAAGGTCTGTTATTTCCTGGAAACACATAGGAACTTTTCTGTATCAGTCTTGAAATTATCCCAGCATATATGTCAGAGAAAGGTGCATAAAGAAACCCATGCTCAGGGAAGTCAAAACATTTATAGTGTTTTAGTTGGACAGAAAAGAATTCTGATTTCATGTGGTTCAGTCTCTTTATTTTCCAATGTGAAAATGGAGACATATTTGCAATTGCATTTAGAAAATGACAAGAACTCATGCCTTCTCATGCTAAGAATAGACATTTCCTTCAGTGTGCTGCCTTTTGGAATCTGCACAATGCAGTTCTGTTTGTAAGCACTCTCTGTACTAAGAAACATTAGCTAGAAAGCCTTGTTACCCTGTTCTTTCACTTTTCAGGTTCCCTTTTCTTCCTTCCTTACCACCCAGCTCACCCCAAGAGTTCTGAAAATAATGTACTAATAGCTGATGCAGTAGGTGGTGATGGTGACACTGTAGGATCAGTTCATTAAAATTAAAAATATTTGTTGAAAATCAGGATAGTGTAAGTAAATGTGTAAAGAATGTGGCAGAGGCAAGAATACAATTGATAGAATTATAGCTCCTGAAAATGTTGACATTCAGGGCCCCATGAAGTAATTGGTACAGGGGGAAATGTGCATTATCATTTTTGCAGTTATTTGATACAGTTCAGGTACAGTTTTCAAATTTAATGAGAGGTGTATGAAGACTGAATATCATTAAGACATGCGCAGTGGATGTCTAGTAGTGCACTTTCAGAGTATTGAGCTAGATTGTCCAGAAGAGGTGATATTTTTGGTACTACACAGATTATCTTGTAAAGTTTTCCGCATAAATACAACTAACTCAAAGGACTGACTCTACAATACTTTGTATGTTTAGGGTTTATGCCACCATTATCGAATAGGAATCTTGAAAGCAGAAACTCTTTTCCTGTTCATGATTGCTGACTTCTGTGCCAAGAAGAAAGATGATTGAAAGACGATATTAAATGTATGAATGACAGTGGGGCCTTTGTCTACCCTTCTCCACAGAGACCCACTGAGATCCTAAAATAGAACCTCTTATTGTAAGTCCATCAAAATCATCCAAAGGGAAATAAAATTGTCAAGGGAAGGTCTACTGGGCTCCTTGGAAGAGGATCTGAACAGGTGTTTACTGAATGTTCACAGTGTGTTCACCACAGCAGAAGACAGAAAGATGAAGGTATGCTCCATGACAGAGGGGATTCACGTCCTGTTCAGTTCCATGGCAGGTGCTGTTCTCTGAGCTCTCACCTATGAAACAAGCCTCATGGGAGAGTAAATGGGACTGAAGAGCAATGTCATGGAATTTGTTCTCCTGGGCTTCACCCAGGATCCTGATGGACAAAAGGCATTATTTGTCATGTTTTTACTCATCTACATTGTGACGATGGTGGGCAATCTGCTCGTTATGGTGACTGTCATTGGCAGCCCCTCCTTGGACTCCCCCACGTACATCTTTCTTGCCTATCTGTCACTCATGGATGCTCTTTATTCTAGTGCCATCTCATCCAAGATGATTATAGACTTACTCTATCATAAAAAGACAATTTCCTTCCCAGCATGCATGGACCAGCTATTCACAGATCACCTATTTGGGGGTGCTGAGGTCTTCCTTCTGGTGGTGATGGCCTATGATCATTATGTGGCCATCTCTAAGCCATTGCACTACTTGAGCATTATGAATAGGCGGGTTTGCATCCCCCTGTTGGTGGTGGCCTGAGTGGAAAGTTTCATACACTCCGTGTTTCAGCTTGCGTTTGTGTACAAACTCGCCTTCTGTGGTCCCAATGTCATCGACCACTTTATCTGTGACATGAACCCATTACTGGAACTTGCATGCACTGACACCTACTTTATAGGCCTCACTGTGGTTGCCAATGGTGGAGCAATCTGTATGGTCATTTTTATCCTTCTCCTGATCTCCTATGGGTTCATCCTAAACTCCCTTAAATCCTATAGCCTGGAAGGGAGGCGCAAAGCCCTATCTACCTGTAGCTCCCACATCATGGTGGTTGTCCTCTTTTTTGTTCCCTGTATTTTCATTTATGTCAAACCTGTTTCTACCTTTCCTATTGATAAACCCATAAGTGTGTTTTTCACAGTTATCACTCCCATGATGAATTCTTTAATATACAGCTCAGAAATGCAGAGATGAAAAACACTATGAAAAAACTCTGGTATAAAAAGTTAACTACAGGTAAAATAAGAATGGATCTCCCACGTTGAATCCTTTGGGTACTAATTCTAAAACAAGAAATGCGTGGTAAGTTCTAACAAATATTGGTGTGGGTCAAGTCAATGTAGTCTCCAGGGATGCTTCTCTTTACTCATAATCATCAAAGAGTAGAATAAATTATCTTTTGAGTGTAGGATCAAATTGGAAAAGAATTAGAGCTGATGAATAAAAGGTATGGGTGTTTGTTCTAAGCAAAAACAAAATGAAGCTAAACTTAAAAATTCATTCTTCAATTTATCTTGAAATGAGACTTTAAATAAAGTGCCTATTAAAATTCAAAAATCTGGTATAATCCAAATTATTCAGAAAGAAATTCCAGATAAACTTCTGGAGCCAAAATATTGTCTTAAATATTAATATTCATTAATCTATTAGCTAATATATTAATGAATATTCATTAATATATTAGCTACAGTTCTGTAGCTATATATATATATTTTGTTTTAAGATTAATTTTCTGTTGGAGTCAATGTCTATGAATTTTTAGTTTATGATATTTGGATGACAAATTGTTTTTGTTCAAGACATTAGTAGTGAAGACTTTGTCAGTGGGGATGTCAGTGATGAAAACAGATTTGAGTTCTTTTGCAGGTACTTGTTTTAGAAAAAGATCTAATACAGGTTGCAAACATTATTCTTACTGTCTACACTAGTAATCATGTGCAATTTTACCCCTCTTTGAAGAACAGGTGAAGCTTCTTCATGATGTTGAAGATATTATTAAAGAAATAACACTTTGCATAGCATCCTGTTCCTTAAAATTTGTATTCAACTTAAATACATATAGGTTTAAATTTGGTTGGGATGGGAAGGATGGTAGATTGAGACAGATGTTATTATTCTATACACATGTATGAAAAAAATTAAAAATAATGCTGTCAAAATAATATAATAAAAAATAAATAAAAGTAAAAAATAAATTTGTTATGACATAAATGAAATTTTGTTTACAATTTTGTGCAAAAACCCACTTTTCCTCAGTCTGCAGCCATCTTGGAAGATCACAAAGAAGACAGAGTTGCTTTCGTTACAATATGGATCACCGTGTATGCTGTGTAGGAGTTTTCTAAATCAAAGAAATTCATATACAAAAGGATGTTTACGCATTGTGTTTCACAGTCAATAGTTGCACCTCCACCAACAGTGTATGACAGTTGCGTTGTTCTATATCCTCACCAATAGTACCTGCTGATATGAATTGTTTCGGTTCAAGACTGTGAGCTCATTATGATTTTAGTTTGTAATCCCTAAATGTTACCGAAGCTCAACATACTCGCATTTGGAGAACATCCACTTTTTTTCTAATCTTCTATGAAGTGTGTATGTATGTTTTTTGCTAAATTTCCACTTTTTTTCCATTATTTTTAAATTGTTGAAGCCCTTTCTGAGTCCTTTGTAAAAATTATGTATTGATTGTCTGTAATGTGGAATCTCCATTTTTGTTTTATATTTCTACAGTAGTATCCTTTCGTTGATGGATGGGAACTTTTAATCTCATTTTTGTTTTTATTTGATATCTTATTCATTTGAAAGTTGGCAAAAATTATAAATATTTATGATATAAAGTGCATTGTTTTAAACTATGTACACTTCATAGAGTGGCTCAGTCAGAAACCAAGCTAATGCATTACCTAAGATAATTAGCATTTTTGTAGTGAGAAGACATAGGATCTACTCTTTCACGCATTTTCAATAACACTTTTTTACTAACTGTGGTCACTGTGTTGCATAATAGGGCTCTTGAACTTGTCCCTCTAGTTTGATTAAAAATATCTATCCCTTGACCAGCATCCCTTAGTCCAGTCTCTGGTAACCACCTTTCTGCTATTTCTGAGTTTAGCCTTTTAGATTCCACACATAAATGTGAATTCAAAATGTTTGTATTTGTGAACCTGACTTATTTCACCTAACATAATGTCCTGCATGGTAATCCGTGTAAATATACATGAAAGAATTTCCTTTTCTGATGGCTGAATAATAGTCCCTTGTGCATATACCACCTTCTCTTTATCCATCCATCCATCCATCCATCCACTGATGAACACTTAGTGTGATTGCATAGCTTTTCTATAGTGAATGATGCTGCAGTGAAAATAGAAGTGCAGATGTCTCTTAGAGATACTGATTTCATGCACTGTATGTGTAGATCCAGGAGTGGGATTGCTGGATCTTTGGTGTTTTCATTTTCAATTTTTGAGAAAACTCCACACTTTGTTTATTTACAATGGAAGTACTATTATATAGTCTTATGAACAGTGTGCAGTGCAAGCTTTCCCTTACTCAAATCCTCAGCAATGGCTTGCTGGTCTTGAGAAATGATCATTCAGATTCTTTGTCCATCTTAAAATCAGGTTGTTTGTTTTCTTACCATTACTACTGTCATTATTAATTTTCTTTTGTTCTAAAACCATTTGTAACACATTTCTAAAACAGAATACTCCCAAGGTCATTTTATCTAATGTTTAACATGTATTTCTATACTATCTTCTTCAAATTGACCATTTCTATGCCAATATCCTTTTATTTTAGTTCATGTAAATAGATTTTGCTAAAGTCCTACCAATCAACATTCATATTAAAACAATGTAGAGGGAAATGTGGAGGGGAGAGGCTGGGAGAAGGGAAGAGAGTGGAATGAGACAGACCTCATTACCCTATGTACATGTATGATTACACAAATGATGTGAATCTACATTGTGTACAACCATAGAAATGAAAAGTTGTACCCCATTTGTGTACAAGGAATCAAAATGTAGTCTGTAAAAATGAAATAAAAAACAATATATTCCAACATTATTATTAGAATTTCATAAGGTTGCATAAGTCTACGAGGATTTTTGACGCAATTTATTTAATGTATTGTTAATTTGGAGAAGAATTGACAAATTGATCACAATCACTCATTCTATTTAGCAATGTGAATTGTCTATTATTTAAGACTTTGAGATTCTTCAACAATTCTTTTGGTTTGTTTCCATAATATAAATCTTTCACTTTTTTGTTTGTGTTTATATTTTGTAATTTGGGCTGCCTTAATTAAAGATATCCTTTTTACAATTTATTTTTTACATCATTGTTACTTGTATTCAAGAAAGTCTAATCTTTAATTCAATCACTTTACTCACCTTCCTTCCTTAAAATGACAGATTTTTCAGTTTACTCTTTTGGATTTGCTTGATTAAAAAATGATACAATCTTAAATACTTATTTTTGTTTCCAGTAATTTCTTTGCAGTATTTTTTGTCAACCCTAGTTTGACATATATTCTTTTAAAGGTGAAAATGTGGTTTTTGAGAGTACATGCATGCTACAGTTGTTTTGTTTTTGTGTAACAAAACACTTATAACAGTCACATCTGGATTGACATGTGACAGTACTGATTTAACTTCATCAGACTCAGCCATCATCTTTTGGGACCAAAGGTAAAACCGCAGAAGCTTGGATTTGGAGCAAGTGACCAAGGAGGAAACAGAAAACCCGGGTAAAATGTTTACAAAAGCTCATGGCTACTGTGATTAGTAGGGAAACACAAGTTTACTTCAAATGAATTATATATCTTTCCTAAGAAGCATTATTTTATAATTTGCCTCACAAGTTTTATGTCAAAACCAAGAAAGGAGTAGATCCATTTTCTTCATTTCATAGAATGTTACTAAAACACTTATAATGGCAATAAATTTCTCCATATTTTTATTAGAGGTATTTTAAGTAAATACTAAATAGAGAAAACTAATGGTACAACAAAATACTATAGCATGACATTTTTATTATCTTTAATGTTTTTATAGTATAAAACACATCATGTGCATTTTTTATCATTTAGAGAATCTAACATATGTTTTTACAAATTGTTTCCCTGCATATGGCATGAATGTTATTCTATTGTAAGTACACACCACAATTTGTTTATCCATGTATTCGTTGATGGATACTTGGGTTGTCTTTACCTTTGGGGATTATAAATAATGCTGGTGTGAACCTTGGTGTATAAATGTTTTTTCTGGTCTTTTTTTGCTATTATTTTTATGTATATGCCCCAACTGACATCAAAATATGTTAAACTCCATATTTGCATATCAATTGAACATTAAAACTGACATTTTGAAGTATAAATTAATAATCTCTTATAAAATGTGGAATCTCATATTCAAAGAATTTCAATTCATGAACCTACTTTTACCTATTGAAAGTATGATTTAGTGGGAATAGAAGTTATGAATTTTGTTAGGTACAAGATCTACATAATCTTAAAGAAAATGCCTTTCTTTCTATGGGTCAATTGTATGGATATTTTCTCAAATCTAGGGTCCTAAAAATATAGTGAATGCAACTGGGCACATGATATTATGTACTCCTTTACCCTCTGAATTAAAAATTAATCCTGAGTTTAATTTCAAAGAGGATTATGAGTTGTAGAGAAAGAAAAACAATGAATTTTCCTATAGTAATGTGATTGGTAAAGAAAAGACAGTCTACATACCTGTAAACAATAGTGATTTAATGAATCCATCTATCCTCCAGGAATGCTCCATTGGGTACTTAAGAGAGCATGCTTTGGGGGAAATTCATACAAATCTACAAAGAAGTGGCTTTAAAGACAGTTACACGGGGGAAACTAATGATAGTAAATAATATTTTGCACTTATTGTGTTTATTATTTACTAGATAACTTTTTGAGATCTTACTTGTTTTATCCTATTGAATTCTTCAATTTTTTCTATGTGTTAGATGCTCTTACAATTTTTATTCTGCAAACAATGTTGAGTATTTTTTCTAAAGTCCCACAATGGGAAAAAATAAATTCGGAGGCTTAAATTCCAAACAAGAATTTAGAAACTGACATCTCAAAAGATTCACTAATGCAGGCATCCCAGTCAACCTATGCAAAATTACTACACACATCTACGCCCAAAAACAACAAACCAAACAAACAAAAAATGGGCAAACCCTCCATATGATACAGGGAAACCACATTTCTTCTTTCTATTGGTTCCAAAAATACATTCACTGCATGCATGTTTTACAACAAGCAATTTAATTTTCTATGTAGAAATTAACTCAGAAAAAGTATTGTATTACTTTAAAATTTACTTGTTTTAAAGATTTTGAGTTCATTTGATTTTTATTAGGACCTAAAATTTTACCTATATCATTTCTATTATTATTCATCTTTGGAAAAGCTGTTGCTTATAACATGTTTATCACCACAGTGATAAAGTATAGAATTTTGTGACATTCAGACAAATCAATTATTTTCAACAGTCTAGAGTAATAATGTGCTGAGGAATATTTTTAATACTGAAATATTTATGGAGTAGATACAATGTGGTATATAATGAAGTGCTGTAAGGATTTGACACGTCAACAGGAGAGACCCTCCGATCAGAAATTATCTCTAAATACTCAGAAAGCTCCTGCCAGTGGTTTTTACTTTCCATTATAAATATAGATAGAGAATCATAACTGTGAATGAAGATAATTAATTTTGTATATATGACATCAGAAGACAAAAAGATGAATCTTTTTTCTTTAAGCAGCTGGTCTCTTCTGTTGATATGCATCAAAGTTCAGAATGTGATTTTCCCATTTTTCTTTGACCTGTAAGTATAAAGATTTCCAGAAACAAATGCTGATACTAACCCTCCCTTTAGCGCACCTCCTGCTTGATATACATGGATATCTTAGGCATATCTACTCTCAAATCATTCAGTTGTCCATGCATCCAACAAACCGTTTAACAATTGTAAAGCATATTTGTGTTCTTCAGCTTCTGCCCTTTGCTGGTCAATCTGCTTTCTCTAAGTTATCTCTTATTTTCTTGTTGCCCCACTTTCACTCTTCCTCAGATATTTGAGTGTAGCTTTGCTTTCATGGAAACACAAAAGATAGAATATTCCCCTGGCTTTCATAAATGACCATCCAGAAATGTAGCACTGAAATGGAGCATATTAAAATAATCATTCCAAAGGGAAATTACACATATCACACATAAGACTAGCCCAGGATCGTGGCTGAACAGTCTCATAAAGATTTATTTTCAAGTAAAAATGAATGTTTTTAACTCAGTGTACACTCAATAGCCAAGAACTACTTATATGAACAAAATGCTTCCTGAAATTATGACTTATAAAAATGTAATCTTTAGAGTAGGCTAAGTCAACTTGATTAATATAAAAATGGTCTACCAGAAAAATGTGACCTTGTCATTTCAGATAATGTTGTCAAATGATAAACATTCAGAAACTCATGCATGTTAAAAAAAAAAAAACAGTGTTCCAATAAGGGAATAAAGATGGGTCACAAGTTTCACAGGATGACTTAACTAAAATCAACAAATATTTCCAGACTCTTAATATACAGTTCTTTTTACTCTCCCTTGATTCTATTTCAAATTTTTGACATTCTGAATTGATTCCTGTTTAGCCATTATCAACTGTAAATAAATTTGAAAAGTGGGTAAAATATCTATGCAGTGCCCATCCACTTAGACATAATACTGAAATACTGTGTTATTTTCTTTAATAACCTAGGTTGCTATACATGTCAGTTCAGTTTGTGTGTGTGTGTGTGTGTGTGTGTTTTAAAAAAAATCTGTTGCTTTCATTGAATTTTCATGGCTGGAAATAAGTTAGTATATTTATTTTTGCTCATTTGATCTCTGGTGAGTTGTGAAATTCAGATTAATTAAATAAAGTTTAATAAATGTTCACTGAGCACTCACAGTGTCCCTGGTTATATAATTGCCATGAATTATTCCTAGATTCCTGGAACTTATAGGAAAGTACAAGGTTGGCAAATATCTAAACAGTGACTTGTAATTTTATGCTATATTTAATGGATATTATTTTATATAAATGCAGGAATGAAGTCATTACCCATGAGCTTGTTTTCATGGTAGATCTTGGAGGATGGAAATGTCATCAGGAAAAAATAAGACCTATATAATGCTACAAATGCGCTCTTCCTGAGAGATATGTAGGAGAATGTGACTTTATGATTGTTAAGGAGATAGTGTTGCAGATAAATCCTTTCACATATGTTTGCCATCTAGAATCTTGAAGTCTCATCATTGATGCTGAAGGAAGAGATTTATGAAAATAAGTACAATAATTGTGGAAAAAATTCCAAATGCTCCTTTTCTATTGCTTTCCTCTATGTGAGTCCATGGGCAGGAAATACTGCTGAGAAAGTCATTATATTTTTCTTGCTATGTGTTTCCTTTTTATTAGCTCACAGTAATTGCTCTAAATTTTGGGTTTCATTGTGGCATATTCCCACCTGCATACTGCATTCTCTTGTCATTTCCAGTTTTCAAGTAGAACTTGGGATCATCTCAAATTCATTTTTGGTCTTCTTGTTTGCAGGCTCTGTCATCAAAGTTTACCACATTCTGAAGAACACATGGAAAACAGGAACAATGTGACTGAATTTATTCTTCTGGGCTTCACCCAGAATTCTGAAGGGCAAAAAGTTCTGTTTGTCACATTCTTGCTCATCTACTTTGTGACCATAATGGGCAACCTGCTCATCATGGTGACCATCATAGTCAGCCAATCCCTGGACTCCCCCATGTTCTTTTTTATGATTTCTTTTTTTAATAGACACTGTCTGTTCTACTGCATTGCTCCCAAAATGATAATAGATTTGCTTTATGAGAAAAAGATCATTTCCTTCCAGGCCTGTATGACTCAAGTTTTCATAGATCACTTATTTGCTGGGGCTGAAGTCATTCTCCTGGTGGTGATGGTCTATGATTGATATGTGGCCATCTGCAAACCTCTTCATTACTTGAACATCATGAATCGGCGAGTGTGTGACCTGGATTGGAGGTTTTCTACACTCCTTAGTTCAGTTTCTCTTTATTTATCAAATGGCTTTCTGTGACCCCAATGTCATTGACAATTTCATGTGTGATATGTATCCCTTACTGAACCTTGCTTGCACCAATACCTACCTCACTGGTCTTTCCAAGATAGCTAATGGAGGGGCAATTTGCACTGCAACCTTCTTAATTTTCCTAGTTTCTTATGGGGTCATATTATACTCCCTAAAGACCCATGGTTTGGAGTGAAAACACAAAGCTTTCTACACCTGAGTGTCCCATATCACTGTGGTCATTTTGTTCTTTGTCCCTAGTATCTTCCTGTATGGAAGGCCCAATTCTGCATTTCCCATAGATAAATCCATGACTGTGGTTTTAACTTTCATAACTCCCATATTGAACCCCCTAATCTATACCCAGTGGAATGCAGAAATGAAAAACATCATGAGAAAACCTTGAAATAAAAAAGTGACAGTATCTGGGAAAGGGCTGTATCCCTCCTGCAGAACCTGACCTTCCTTCCTTCTCAGAAGCAAACAATGCTTCAACTTTCCACAAATCCATTTTTATATCCATTCTTTTTTGGCAATTTATTATATTTATTCTGAATCAACCATACAAATTAATCTTTAAATGGAATATGCTATGGCCTTCCAGATTATTTGGTGGACAACAGTATCTTTTTATTTCAAGTTCTTTTAATTTTCTTTCCTCTTTTTGAACTTGAAAATTTATTTTTTGATTGACATATGATAATTGTATATGCTTATGGGATACAATATGGTGGTTAAATCCATGTATATATTATAAAAGTTTCAGTCAAGTCAAAAAAACATTCATTACCTCACTAACTTATCATTTCTTTTTTGGTGAGAGCTGAAAATCTGTTCTTGTTTGTGGTTTATGAAGCCTCCTTGAACATAAGAAATGTGGTCCAATAGAACTCATTTTCTTTGGTTCAAGAAAAGGACATTTTAAGTGTTCTTATTGCTAAACTTTTAGTCTAGGAACTGTGGATATAACTCATTGGCACAGTGCTAGTCTAAAAAGCATGAGACCCTGAGTTCAATTCCCTGCACTGAAAAACAACAAATACAGAATCCTTCCTGTCACTCTAACCACAAACACAGTTCTTGGTCAACTGGATGGATTTCACATTTTATACCAAGTGTTCAAATCTTGGGAGAAACTCTCAAGAAATTAACTTAGTTAACTTTGTACTATGTGGAGGTAAGATGCTCAGGTAGCAAATGGTTGAATTTCTACCTTCAGACTAAATTTTAGAAAATCTGCTCAATACCTTTGTTTATATACAGATCAATTGGGTTCTTCCAATAAAAGAAAAAATATTTTTAAGTCTGTCAAACCATAGTGGAACTTCCAGATCTGCGGACATAAATCCAACTCTTTGTGTACACTTATTTATGCTTTAACACACATATGTTAAATGTTGAGGGAACAGATTGTTATATTTTACACAATGAATTCCCTTCTAATTCTCTATAAACTTTATGCTGTTGTTGACTTGAATGGTAAATCAAAGATGTTTCTCTGTCTTTGCTCTGTAGTGCATTTGGAGATCTAACACTGTGTGTTACAAAGACTATATTTTTAGAAAGCTCTGGCTTTACATTTTACATATAATATAAATGATAAAAAATTTACATATAACATAAATGATAAAAAAATTGGCATTTATTTCTTCATCATTTTCTCAACTTACAATGTATTTACTTAAGGTACTTAGCAATATTAATGCTTCCAGTTATTTAACTCATATTGAGTAAAAGTCAGGGTGAAATTTCATTTCTTATTTAATGGATAAAATAAAAAGTACTCTGGTTATTTTCATGAGAAAGGAATACAATATAGAGAAAAGAAAACTTTGTAATTATTGGAATTGGAGAACCTGGCACCTGGATAGAGGTGTGAACACAGTTGAGTTCTAGGATTCAAACTGTGCGTGGTACAGTGATGAAGAAGCTGGACTTGGAAGAAAGCCCTCATGTCTGCTTCTTGAAGTTCTTCCTTGTGATGGGTTGTATATAATGTTAACTTTCTATAAAAAATTTAAGTTTTTCTTTTCAAATTTAATCCTTGTAGCATCTGAATTTTCCAATACAGCATGAGATGGAAATACACTTTGCATTTTCTTCAGCACTTTTATTGAATAATCAGTTTCCTGCTACCCTGAAATGCCACACTTCCATACACAAAAATCTATAAGTCAAGTCTTTTCATTTTTAGTTTTTCTGTTTTGTTCATTTAGTTTGTCTTTTTGAGCCAATACCATAGTATCTACATTGCTGTAAAATTTCAGTTATTATTTTTGTGTATAAATCACCACAATATTTGATTGTGGCCTACAATACCAACAATCATGCTATTACTCTATCAGATGACATCTATGGGTCAGGAATTTGTGAGCAGCTTAGCTGGGCACTCAGGCTACAGATATCTCAGCAGATTCAGACCCAGTAGGGGGGCTCAAATAACTGGTACTCTCCTTGGGCATCTCTCTTTTTTTTAAATGTGATTTCCATGTGCTCTCTCAAGCATGCCAACTTCAATGTAATGGAACTTTGCTTTTGATGGCTCAGAGGTCTAAAGGGCATGATTACCAAGAGCTCTGGATTTGATCTCTTCAGGACTCAATCTTTCTTAATTTTAGCATATTGTCTTATGTGAAGAGGCTATAAATGAGAAGTAGCTTTATATTTTAAGTCAAACAAGCACTGCTGCCTTAATGTTTCATTGTTCTTTTTAGCATGCTTCAGTTTCTTCTTGAATAAGTTATTTCCAAATAGTATCATATTCACAAAAGCTTTACCAAAGTTTATGTTTTATTTTTCTTTTCCTAATGCTTAGATGAAAATCTTCAGTACAATCTGAAATCTGCAGTTCCCTTTGTATAGTATTAATATTTTAGCAATATTAATTTTTCCAATCTATGAACATTGGATGTCTTTCCATGTTTTTGAAAATCCTCTTCAATTTATTCTGTCAATATTTTAAATTTTTCACTTGTACAGATTTTTCAACTTCTTGATTAACTTTATTCCTAGATATTTATTTGATTTGTGTAGCTATTGTTAATGAGATCGCTTCTGACCTCATGGCATGCATTTGGTAGTCTTGTTTTGCTTGAAAAACCTATTATGCTGGAAGTAAGAATTTTTTTCTTGATTTTTTTAGGTAATTCATCAGGAGTGCCTATAGTTGGTTGGTTCTTTTTTTTTCTGTTTAGTGAACCTATATCTTTTATTAGAGGAAATCAATCCATTTACATTTAGGGTTGTTATTAATAGATAATATGCTATCTTTTCATCTTGTTAATTTTTTCTGGTTATTTTACATAACTCTGTTCCCCTTCTTTCTTATTGTTTTTGTGGTTTGTTTGGTTTCTGTAGTGATTAAATTTGATTCACTTCTTTTTTTTATTTGTGTATCTGCCTGGAAGTGAGTTTTATAATTTTGCTTATTTTAATGATTGTAGTTATTACCCTTTTGCTTTCAAATGCAGTACCCTCTGAAGAATTTGAAGGCCAGTCTAATAGTGATGGATTTCCTCAAACTTTGCTTCCCTAGGAAAGACTTAATTCCATGTTATTCCTGAAGGATATTTTTCTGTGAATGGTATTCTATGCTTGCATTGCTTTCTTTTGGCACTTTGAATATATTATCTTATTCTCTTATGGCCTGTGGGTTTGATCTATGAAATTTGCTGTTTGTGTAATGTAGTTTCTTTTTTATGTGTCTCAACACTTTTCTCTTGCTGCTTTTCAAATTCTTTCTTTGTATTTGACATATGACAATGTGACTACAATATACCTGAAAGAGGACCTTTTTAGGTTGAGTCTATTTGGCACCTTTGAACTTTCTGAATCTAGATAATTGTATCTGTCCAAAAACTTAAGATATTTTCACTATTATTTCATCAAATAGGGTTTCTAGAATTTTTCCTATCTTTCTCCCTGCATTCTTCATTCAGTAATCCAATAATTAAATATGTGTTTCCTTAGTACTATTCCATAGATCTTATAATCTTTCTTCATTAATTTTCCTTTTTCCTTCTTTTTAAATTTTACATTGCTAAGTTATTTAAAAGGACATCTTTTCAAGTTGCAAAATTCTTCTGCTTCATTCAGTCCACTAATGAAACTCTCAATTGTATTTTTTATTTTATTCACTGAGTTCTTCATTTCTATGATTTGCTTGGTTCTTTTTAATTATAACTGTGGCTTATTTTTTTAATTTCTAATTTGTATCATGAATTGCTTTCCTTATTTCATTGAGTTGATCAGTTCTACTCTTTTGAATCACATTAAGTTCTCTTAAATTATTTTAATTCCTTTTCAGGAGTTTCATAATTTCCTTTTTTCAGTATCTGTTACTTGAGATTATTTTCTTCTATACGTGTCATGTTTTTAAATATTTCTTTGTTCCTACATTGATATCTGTTCATCTAGTATAATAATAATGCTTCCAACTTTATGGAGTATCTTTCATAGTGAAATGATTTTTTCTATTCTGTCCTTTTGCTTTGGCCTTGTGTGATTGCAGTTTTATAATCTTTGTGTGATACTTTTCAGCATTAATCAACATTTGTAGTATCTGTAAGTGCTATAGTGGGATAGACTTTAGGAGCCTGTAAAGGCAGTTATGAATCTTTGCTAGTGGTGGAGTCACTGCGTGGGCCTGTTTGAGACCCTGTGAGACATGTACTATGCACAGCATGGTCACTGGTGCTGGAGGTTGGTGTTAATTAAATCAAGGGTCACTGAGTGGACTGTTCCCCTTGTTGAATTCTGGGGTGTGGCAGTAGCAAATCAGTCCTCAGGTCTTAAGATGAGGTACTGTGCTGAGGGATCACCAATCACAAGGTTTAGGACACCACATTTGAAATTCTAGTGTACCACCATGTTAATGCCCAATTTGGGGATTATTCTTTTCTTATTGGGTCTTGGTTTCATCTTATGCAAAATAAAAATAAACAACTTTATATTCTCCCCAAACCCATTCAAATCTTAATATTATTATTTGTTTACTTACCTATAGGTCATATTCTGACCTCAATAATTTTATTGTTAATTTATAGGTCAAAGTCTGATCTCTATGGACTTGAATTCTCATAAAACTCTTGCTACGATATATTATGAAACCTAGCATTATTTGTTTAAGATAAAGCCAAGTCTACAAATTTCTAGAGATTTTCCATTTTAGAGATGGCTTAAATCAGGCAGACAACATAGTGCAAATGAAAGAGAAGAAATTGAAATGCAGGTCTATGATTCATTAGTTGTAGAATCCTGAGATAATAAATTATTCAAAGTCATAGCTTTTCTATCAGTTAGAAATAATGTATTTCATTTCAAAGTTGTCTTGTAATTAATATAAAAGTGGCTTAAAAATAATGTATAACCTGTATAAATTTTCTTTTAATAGTGAATGTAGGACAGATGAATAATTTGCTATTAACTGACTTAGAAAAAAAAGTAAATGAATGAGTTGGTGATTCTGGATTCTACTGAGAGTGTACATGAGAAATTCACAAAGAATCTGAGAAATTGACATATTTTAAATTCCCAGAGGTTTTTAAACTCAGTTTTTAATGCTTCCATCAGTTTGATTAAGAAACAGTCTTCTTAAAGCTGTTGTGAAAGGTGATGTTGAAGAAGGATAATGCTATTCAGGTAAGTTGTTACTTGGGAAATATTATGGGACCAAGTCAAAGTGAGGACTTGAGGCCAGGCAGACTTGAACTCTACCTTCAGATCTGCTCCTCAATAACAATGTGCCCTGGAGCACAGGCTTGCCCTCTCCAAGTCTCAATTTTCCTATCTGTGAAATAGAAGGAGTAAACATTCTGCCACAAATAGCTCTTTTAAAAACATATTAAATAAAACAATTCATGTTAAGTGCTTTGCACAGTGCTTGCATAAATGAAGCAGTCAATTAGTATTCATTTTTGATTACCATATACAATGATCATGTTTAACCTTGACACAGAATTTTATACTTCTCCAAATTATTCACATAACTTACGAGGGAAGCAAGCAAAATTTCTTCTGTTCTTAAATTTCTCAGAACTTCTTGTATTTATGAGGCCACAAAAAAGTGGGGTAAAGAGAAGATGAGAAAGAACTATAGAAACATTCAGAAGTATATTAAAATTTCTTTAAAATCATCTTTTCTAAAATAAGAATAATATGTAGTCTACAGAAGAGTATTAAATACAAACAAATAAAAAAAGATTAAAATGTCTCTGTTTTACAGCAAATTATAACATAGCAGGATTGTTTTACTGTATTTATTTTCTGTTTTTGCAATGTATAATTTTATATAATTGAATCTTTCTTTTCCAGAAAAGTACAAATTTTAATAATATATGAATGATTGTATTTGTATTAAGAAAAAATTCTTGAAGAAATTATTTTTAATTCCAGAAGGCAAAAAAGAATGACTTTTAAAAACTCAGAGGAATAGCATGACATTTGTATAAATTAATGATTAGAGCTTTTCCTTCGTGACATAGTGTGTAGTTTGTTTCCTAATAAGAGATGGTTGCTTGGAAAGCTGCTCTTGGTTGTCAGTGTGTGTTGCTGTGTGAGGAAGTTAGTGAAAACATCACAGCTGATGAGGATGTTGCTTCTGGCATCAATGTTGAAAGCAGTCAAATCCATGGACTTCTCTTTCCCCCAGAGTTGAGATAGTTTTTCTTGATAAAACATAGAAAATGATCGTAGCCTCATTGCTTTCCAGATTATTTTCTTTCCCTGAGAAGTAAATCACTTGCTTTTGAAAAGAGAAACACTTGTTTCCCTCTACCAGGACATAAAAATAGAGTGTATTTATATTTTTCACTGCTGTATTTCTATGAGACACAGTAGATAATTAAAAGATTAGGCAGAAAGAACAGTATTCTCTGTTTTCCCTGTTTTACTTTATTGCAATAAAAAACTCTCAAAGCATTTCATGTTGATGGAGAGCTGTGAACAAGTAGAAATTAATTTTTTGTTTGTTTTGTTTTGCTTTTGTTTTTATTTTGTTGTGGAGGGAGTTTGCTGAGCAGTAAAGTAGAAAAGATGGGTTTAAAGGAAAGATTGTCAGTGAACACAACTTTTGTAAAGTAAATATGTTATTGCAAAAATTATATTTGACGCTCATGTAAAAATGTAATTGTGTCAAAGTTTGTGTATGTGTGCGTGTGTGTTTGCGTGTGTGTGTTAAATAGCTTACAAACATTCATTTTGATTAAGAAGGAAAAATTAATGATCCATGTTGGGTGGTCAAAACCATGCAGAAAAATGATAAACAAGTGAGTTAGTCTTTGAGATAATTCATTGCTTTTGGGTAACATCTATCAATGTACCTCAGAAAAATAACACTGTAATTTTAAAAGTCGTGGCCACAGGTCATCCATTTTCAAAGTAAGTTGTGATATCCTACGCTTCTAAAAGTGCAATACAAATTAAAATAGCTGATGTTGGCACTTGCCTACTTTGTGCCAATAAGTGAGCTAATCTCCCTTTAATTAAGATTACTCCCATTAGCTTCACTTTACAGAAAATATTTAAGAATTTGAGGGATTAAACGCATTTCACAGAATGACTTTAACCATTTATTTCAATATCAGGTTTGGACTACAGCCTGTTAAGTAAAGGGAGCAACTTCCATCTGTCTCTAAGACTCATTTCACATCTTAAATCAGGATAAAATGGTGTCTGACTCAATATTGAGGTAAGGATTGAACATATCAGCAATTTGACAAGTCCTCATGCATGTTGACTCTGTGAGTTGTGGCTTCTGCACATGAAATTTCTCAATAAATGGCCTTGTTTTATTTAGGGGATGTGGTAAGTAACTGGAGTGAAGTTTACACTCTTTTTCTTTTTGGCTTACCATGTCAAGAAAATTCTACCACATGTAGTTTCATATTACAACTCTTTCCAACTTTTCCAGCTTTGTATTCACCCTTTTCCATCCTGGTCCAGATCCCAGTCATCTTTCAGCTGAATCCTAACTAGCCTCCCTGCATTCTTCATTCAGTGGTCAGAGCATCCCGCTGACATCTAAATCACATCATGTGGGGCAAAACCACCCACTGCTGTGCTTGTCACTGAAAGTCATGCTCCTTACAATAACCTACAAAGCCCTGGGAGAGCTGCCCTCAGCCCCCATCCCCAGGGCCCCTGGGTCATGGATACTGAGCCTGATCCCTCCTTGGGGATTTGCCCGTGCTGATGCTTCTGTAGGGAGCCGTCTTCTAGATACCTTCTTGGCTCTTTCCTTACACTCTTCCAGTCTGGTTATGTATTCCTTTTCCATGAAGCCTCCTCTGGAAATGGCTCCTCTTCTCAGACTGCAAGATTCATTTATTCTGCTTTCTTTTTCCGATTGCAGGTTTTATAATCTGACATACTCTATCATTCCTTGTCTTCATTTGTCATCCTCTTTCTCTCTCTCCCTACCAGGAAATAAAAATAGAGTGCATTTCTATTTTTCACCACTACATTTCTATGAGACACACAATAGATAGTTAAAAATTTTGGAAATGGCCATAAAATGGAATTATTAAACAGACCTGAAACCGTATTGCACTGAGGCAGCCCTTCCCCTCCACATACACATGCCTCTCTGGGGTGGAGGGGTGGAGTTGGGAGGTTCACAAAAATGTTCTTTAATAGCATTTTTATGTCCATTTGACTTCAAATGAAAATATTCCAAATATAGTAAAACAGAAAAATCCATAGTGAAATACACAGAATAAGAATATAAGGATTTAAAAAATTTTCTTTGAATTTTCATAAGTAATTTTAATACCTAAAGAAAAAGAATTTTTAAAAAGCAGCAGAGTCATGACTCTGATAAAAATGTAAAACAAACACATGATGAAGACTTTATTTTGCTCATTAGTGATGGGACTAGAAAATTATTATCATTAGTGTAAAGAAAAATGCAATATATCACACTTACATTGTTTAATCAGGGATTTGTAATGAATTCACAAATAAATGAAAATGCTTTATGTGCAATACTGAGGAAAATCACTTAAACTTCCATCAGGCAGCATTTGTATTTATTTCAGCAAGAATTACTTGGATCATTCGCAGTTCCCTACAACTTAAAGGATTTATAAGATAGCTCCAGGCAGTGAAAGACAAAAACTCCATGGAATCCTAGACGCCATGGCCTAAAGAGCACTTTGGAGTGCACATAAATTATGTTACATTTTGTCTTTCACCAGAAAGTCTAAATATTGCCTTCAAAGGCTGACAAAAGTAAATTTACTGACAAAAGTAAATTTAATTTTCAGACATGCCATAAAAGAAGTATAAATTGCTCCTGAATAAAATGCATTTTCAGGAAAGCAAAATCATTTTCTCATTCTTTTGAAAACAAAAAATATAAACTTTTTGCATCCATTGTAGTCCATAACATAAAGTATAATACTCAAAGTGGAACATTAAAAAGTTTAATCAAGATTACTTACCAAGTAAAATTCCTAGAGTTATACATCACAATAGAATGCATTTTTAAAAATCGTACATAAATGGAGTATAATTTCCTATTTTTCTGATTAGGCACATTGTGGGATCACATTGGTCATGCAGTCATACAAGTACATGAGGTAATAATGTCGGTTTCACCCTACTATCCTTCCTACCCTCATATCCCTTCACCTCCCTTCACTCCCTTCTACCTAATGTAAAGTAACTCTGTTCTTCCCTACTGCCCTGCACCCCTATTGTGTGTTAGTATCCACATATCAGAGAAAAAGTACAGCCTTTGGTTTTTGGCTTATTTCACTTAGCATGATAGTCTTCAAATTCATCCATAACTAATCAGAACAAATACCAAAAATTAAAAGAAACTAATCAGGGATAAGGAATAGGGTAGTAATAATAGGCAACCATTAACACACATTAACACAACCAATCCTGAGAAAGCTAGATGAAGGTGACTATGGACATTCCAAACTGGAGATGTCATAACATCTGCCCGAAAGAGCTGCTGTCTTGGTGAAAGTAACCCATCATTCAAACCATGGAAGGGAGACAGGCAAACAGATCCCTTGGTGTCCTTCCCTTTCCACCTGATCTTTAACCTTCAGCTGACCCTATATGTTGGCCAGAAGTCAGGTCACTGTTGAAACTGGATGTGGAACACAGCCACCCAAGGTGGCGAAGAATGAGAGGAGATCTGGAATGCTGAAAGGAGCATAGGATCATGAACTCTCCAGTTTGGAGACAGCAGGGAAAAAATAAAACACGAAATAAGTAAAGAGTCCTTCAACTTATTTGTTCATTTGATCAATATTTACTGAATACTTCTTTGAGTCAGACATTGAACCACATATTGCAATAAAAAATAGAACAAGTTATAAACAGCCTCATTTCTCTGTAGTTTATTTCAGAGTTTCTAAACAGAAGGGGCTGGATTAATTGGAGTATCAAGTGTACAGAATTATACAAAGAGGTTTTAAAAAAAGCCTCCTAACATTTTGTACTAACTGAGAATAAATCAGGTTTATTACCAGGCAGGTTCCCTATGCCTAGATATCCTCCAACAAAGGTCTAGTGACCACCTGTCAGAAGCTGTTGTAAAGGGGTTTCAGCATCCTTGTTATAAGAAGCTGAATTAGACACCTGCAGAGGCTTAATATCAGATCATTTTACAAAATCGAAAAAGTAGCTTGTTTCTTTTTTTCCAACATAGATGGAAGAAAATGTTCTTATATTCTTATATTCTCAAGATGAAAATTCAATATATTGCTCATCATATTTGCTACTAAGAATATTGTTTTTACAGGTTAATCCACAACTTCTGAATTCATCATCAACACAGTAAAGAAAGAAATGGAATGAATGTTACTAATTTATCCTGCTGGGACTGACACAGAACCCCCAGATGCAGAAGATTCTATTTCTGGTGTTACTTATCACCTACATTGTCACAGTCACAGGAAACCTGCTCATTGTGGTTACTGTCCTCTGCAGCCAGACTTTGCACTCCCCTATGTATTTCTTCCTGGCTCTCCTGTCTTTGATAGATGCATGATATTCCTCTTCCATAATTCCTAAAATTCTAGCTAATTTGTTTTCTGAAACCAAAGATATCTCATTCAATGACTGCATGTTGCAGCTTTTTCTTGAACATTTCTTAGGAGGTTCAGAGTTGTCCTTCTTGTGGTCATGGCCTATGACCACTATGTGGCCATCTGTAGACCTCTGCACTACGTGACCATGATGAGCCACCGCATGTGCTGCCTGCTGGTGGGCCTGTGCTGGGTGGTGGGTTTTCTCCACTCTTTTGGGCAGATTCTAGTTACTTTCTGGCTCCCATTCTGTGGCCCCAACACACTGGATCACTTCATGTGTGACATTTTCCCCCTGATACAGCTTGCCTGCACAGACACTTTCCTCTTTGGTCTCTTGGTTGCTGCCAATGGAGGGGCGATTGCCATGATCACCTTTGTGATATTACTGGTGTCTTATGTGGTCATCATGTGCTCCTTGAGGACTCACAGCTCTGTGGGGATGAATAAGGCACTCTCTACCAGTGGCTCCCACATCACAGTTGTTATCTTGTTCTTTGTGCTGTGTATTTTTATGTACATGCGACCAGTAGCTACATTTCCCATGGATAAAGCAGTAACTACATTTTATACCCTTGCCACTCCCATGTTAAATCCTGTTACCTACACAGTGAGGAACGCAGAGGTAAAAAATGCCATTAGAATGTTACTTAACAGGATTGTGATTCCAGACAATAAATGATCCAACATGGATATTTTATCTCTGTCATGACCTTTGCAATTTTATATTTTATCACAGTAATCCATCTTATCATTCATGGGAGATACATTCCAAGACCTGGATTGGATGCCTAAAACACAGGGTATTACTAAACCTTATAAATATAGTATGTTTTTTTCTTATACATGTATATTGATGATAAACTTCATTTTATAAGTTCAGTCCCAGGTTAACAACTGATAACAAAATAAAACAATTATAACATGTAATGAAATTTTGTACTTTGGGATTATTATTAAATGAGATAAGTGTTTGAACATAAGAAATATGATACCTACCATAACAGTCTGTCTGATAACCTAGACACATACAAAATGACTAACGGGTGGGTAGTGCATAATAGATGTAAATATGCTGGACAAAGAGGATGATTCATGTCCCACCAGGATGGGATGATGTGAAATTTCTTCATAACACTAAGGATGTCTTTAAATTTAAAATTTATGACTTATTTTTGGAATTTAAACTATGAACATGGTTTACCATGGCATGAATACATGAAAATTGCTGTACTTTAAAGCCTTTCTCACACCTATGGATTTATGGTCAAAAAATTTTCACAAAGTAAATGTTATTATCATTATTCATGTTTTATAGATGGAGAAAAATGCCGTTCAAGAAGTTTCAATAAATAGTTCAATGTCAGAGACAGACCTAGTGTTCAGATCTGCATTCTTTTAGGTCCAAAATCAATGTTCTTTCAAATATATCAAAGGGCATTAGAAAAAGGAAAGTGTTTGCATTAGAGCCTCTCTTGACTTGTAATGAGTTGAAAATTTTTCCGTTATAAATTCAGATCTGCACAACGTGCTGAATATATAATCAATTGGTTTGAGAAAGCTGTACTGCTTACTGGCATTTAAGACATTGTGAAACAAAGACACAGAATGAGACCTTGGAATACCTTTATATATCTGATTTTAAATTTATATTTCATTTTGGTTACACTGAGTAAATATTGACAGTGATTATAAAAATGAATTTTTTGTAAACCTATGTGAAAATTTTTAAATGTCCTCACATGGTCACAATGAATTTATAAAATTGAAATCTATTGTTCTATATTACAGAGAAAAAGGATCAGAAAAGTTAAATAACTAAATCATACAACACATACATTCACTTCAATTCTAAATATTCTTAATACATATCCTGTGGTATTTTCCATATATAGAATTCCCTTGGGCTAGTGTTTAATTAAAATTTGGCATAAAAATATTTTTATCATTTGTCATAAGAAGTGCCAATTTATTAGGTTAAAAATCATCAGTGGTAAAAATTTGTGATTTTTTTCAAAAGCACACCACACAACTATTCCACTGTTAAAAAGTTGTTTTTATATTTAGTTCCTTGAATCTGGAATCCTTTTTGACAACTACTTTAGGAGATGGCTTACAATAATATAGAAAAAAACTCTATAATTGACCAAAGAAAATACTTCTCAGCTAACCAGTTCAATTTACTTAAAAGTCTTTGTTGGGAATAACTTTCAGGTCTTTTAAAAACTGCAGTCTGTGACCACTGTAGAAATACAAATGTCATGCTTATAGATGTGTCTAAGCTGTCACTTTCAATAGAGTCAGTCGCCCACTTCACAGCTACCACATGTTTTGTTTAAGAAATCAGTGGACTGTTATGTAACAATATTTAGCAAGCATATATTGATTGCAGAAACTTCCTGGAGAAGAAGAATGCAGGCTTCAGCATCAGGAAGCTGGGTCTACCTCTCACTGTGTCATCATCTCTTTCCGTGACCTTAAATAACTCATACTATTTCTACAAGCAGGTTACTTAGGAAATTTAGAAGGTGTAAAAGTGATTCTGTCCATGTTAATGTGTTTATTACCTTAATTATTGGTTTATTCTACTTTATTAGAAAAGTCAAACTGGAAGGTTGAGAGATTATATGAGAATGCAATTATTTTCATTATAACATTAATCTAGTTCCAGAGTTGGCATGAGAAATGACTGCTTTGAAGAACTACTATGAATTGTACCTGATGTGAAGTGCTGTTCTTATAACATAGGTCACAGGTCTGAGAGTGTAGCTCAGTGGTAGAGCCCTTGTCTAGCATGTTCAAAGCTGGGGTTTCATCCCCAGCACTGCAAAAACAAAAAGTATAACAATGAAGCATCAGTTGATAAAGACAATATTATAATAAAATTTAAGACATCAGAGTTACCTACTCAAATGTTCAATTCATACCACACCAAATATTTAAACTCCATACTAACACACTAAGTTTCTGTATCATCAAATATCCAAATTCTGTAATGGCAGACTCATTTTTGCTGTGTTTTCTCTTGACAGAGGGATTGTCTTCGTGTGGATTTAAGGAAAAAGTTAACAATTAAACATGAGTGCTGTGAAAGTCCTCCAATGTTCAGTTAAGGTGAAATAATTGGGTTTTGGCAAGCTCTGCTAATGGCAGTGAAACACCCCTGAGGTCTAATTAGCCACAGCTAAGAAAGGTCACAGAAAGTGTCTACAAACAGGATATGTGGCAGCTTTTGCTAAGGCTCCAGAGAAAGGCACCATCCAGAGGTGCACTTATAAATCAACAAGAGCTCACTGTGGCTGAACTATGTGGCAATTTTACCCTCACTTTACCTTTTGGTGAACTAGCACCTGCATGGGGCCCTGGCTATGGAGCTATGTCAGACAAGATGATAGGTGAGAAATCATGTAATTACAGATTCACAGGATTTAATGCACCTTAAAAATCATATAGCAACCTCTCCTCTTCACCAAGCTGAGGTTTTAATCTCTTCTTCGACATGTCAGTCATCAAGAAAGATTGAGGGGCTGGGGATATAGCTCAGTTTGTAGAGTGCTTGCCTTGCATGCACAAGACCATGAGTTCAATCCCCAGCATCACCAAAAAAAAAAAAAAAAAAAAAAAAAAAAAAATATTGAATCAACTATAATCCCACCAATTTAGAAGTAAAAATATTTTGGGTCTTTTTTTCCTTTCAGATGCAAATATTTAAATTAATAAGAATTATAGTGGAAATTAAAATTTGCATTCTAAATATTACCCATTTATTATTACAACATAAAAATTTTGAAATTATACATATTTGAAATATCTCTATTAACAATTACCAATTGTGGGATGCACTATATTATACTCATAAACTTATCTAATGTTGGACTTACAGTTTCCAATCTTCCATGGTTCTTTGTAATTTTGCTGAATGTGTTTTTACCTAAGAATTCTCCACTTCTATAAATATTTCCCTATATGGTTTATTTCCAGAAAGATTATTGTGAAGTCAAAGAGAAAAGACAAAATGATTTCTATTTCTTCAGAGTTATTTCTCAGTCACTTTCTCATTTTATGTACACCATACTCTTTCAGATCTACCAAATAGACCTCAGAATAGTGGAATACAATGAAAGTGTTCAATTTCCTTTTCATTTATGTACATAATTTTTTGAAAATTAAGAAAGAAAGCACTTTATCTGCTTAACTTTGAAAGGGAAAGAAATGTTTGCTTTTCTCAGAATACAATTGGTTATATTTATGTTTTTTTTTTTTTTTCTGTTCATTTCATTGGGGAATTTATGTCTCCAAATTGGGATGATTTTCCCCATTCTGTTCATGGTGAAATATTCTTTAACCATGAGTTATGCATGATGGATGCTGTGGGAAGATGAAGACATGAGATTGTGCATGTAGAAACATAGAGAAGTAGAGGAGATCATCCAGCTCATGAATGGATGAGTTGCTGCTGTGTAGTGAAAAAAACAGGGGAGGGATCACTAAAGGATTTTGGTAGAGATGATTGTATAATTTGTATCCACAAAAATACATTAATATGCATAACAAGTGTCCAGTGAATATTTGTGGAGTGAGTCTAATAGTTACTTGCATTTATTATGAATTATATGTATTTGTATTTATAGGTGTGTGTTGAGGCATAGTATCTTTTCTATCCTTCCTACAGTCACTTTCTAGTCTCCACATTAGATTTCTTTTTTAAGAACTTTGTAAATAAGGTTTTCTTTTTGCCTAGTAGATCGTAGTAAACTGACATCTTATTAAAAAGGCTTTTTTTTTGTTCCAGTGATTGGAAATATAAATTTAATGAAAGGGATTATATTAAATTATATGTAGAACATAATTTTGAAGGAGGAACACTTTTAATTAACCAACATTATAATTATCCTGAAAGTTAAATTACTGAAATAACATTACATAAAAAGTATGCCAGAAACTGAACTGAAGTTTAAGTTTGAGAAGTTTATGTTTTTCATAAGTAGATGATGTGGAGAAGCAGACTGGGAAGACAAGGATACTTGAGTTCTTGGTTTATAGCCATGGAAGCTTTTGTATCCTCACATATGGAAATGTAGGAAGTGAGGGAATTCACTGTGCATTTATTCATTACCTCACAGGTACTGATGCTGAAGACACTGTGCCAGACGCTGTACTAAGTACACCAAGGAAAGAGACGAGAATGGCATGTTGCTATGGTAGGTGCCAGAGAGGTGAGTCTCCCATAATTTATGTATATTTCCTATCTGCCTGCTCACTGTAGATATGTCTTGTCCTTGTCCTTTCACAGGGAAAGCAGTGGGTTCAAATGTAAATTTTGGAAGAGAGAATAGCCTTTATCAGTGTGCAGCACTTTACAGCTTACAAAATATATCCTGAAGTTATAATTTGTGAATTCACAGATGCAGATGGGGCTCAAAAGGAGAGGACACTGGGATTATTAACAGGATCACATGGAGTTGGAAACAGGGGAATTGAGATCTCTTGTGTTTAGCCCAGTGTTTTCTCAGTAAATTACACAGTAACTGTCAACCCACGGAGGCTATAGGTGACATGTAGGTATCTGAGGAGAAGAAAGCATTATGGAGGAGAGTGACAAAGAATAACTGAGGCAGTTACTAGGGTGGGGGACTGTGGGCAAAGATATGCTCCACAGTAGCAATGACTGCCCCATCTCCATACTATGAAACTCAGCATGCAATACATTTATAACTAGTGGGTTATCTTTCTTTATCTTTTTTGCAGGTAAGTAAGGCCCCAGGAAGATGTTATTTCCTGCAAGGATAGCCTCATGCCTCCCAATAACGTGACTCAATTTGTTCTCCTTGGGCTCATACAAAATCCACACCTGCAGAGACTGCTCTTCATCGGCTTTTTGTTGATTTTTCTCTTTACTGTGCTGGCCAATCTGTTCATCATCATCACCATCTCCCTCAGCCCCCTGCTTTCCCCTCCTATGTACTTCTTTCTCACCTACCTGTCCTTCATAGACACCTCTTACACCTCTGTCACCATCCCTAAAATGATCGTCGACCTGCTCTACCAGAGGAGGACTATCACTGTGTGTGGCTGTCTGACTCAGCTCTTTGTGGAGCACTTCCTGGGAGGCTCAGAGATCATCCTCCTCATTGTCATGGCCTATGACTGCTATGTGGCCATCTGCAAGCCCCTGCACTACATGACCATCATGAGGCAGAGACTCTGGCGCCTCCTGGTGGTAGTAGCCTGGATTGGAGGGATCCTGGACACAACTGTGCAAATTCTCTTCATGATCAGCCTGCTGTTCTGTGGTCCCAATGTCATTGACCACTTCATGTGTGATCTCCTCCCATTATTGAAACTGGCCTGCAGAGACACCTACAGGCTTGGAGTGGTGGTGGCAGCTAACGGTGGAGCCATGTGCTTGCTCATTTTCTCCATGCTTCTTGTCTCCTACATCATCATCCTGAGCTCCCTGAAATCCCAGGGCTCTGAAGGACGGCACAAAGCTCTCTCCACCTGTGGCTCCCACTTCACAATTGTAGTTCTCTTTTTTGTGCCTTGCATATTCACCTACATGCGTCCTGTGGCCACCTACCCGGTGGACGAGTTGGTGGCTGTGTTCTTTGCAATCCTCACTCCCATGTTGAATCCTATAATTTACACAGTGAGAAACACAGAGGTAAAAAATGCCATGAGGAGCTTGTTGAAGAAAAGAGTTATGTAGTCCATTCATCATGCCAAGTGATGACAACCCTAAATATGGAAGATCAAACCTGCTGCACACACAGTGCAAGAGGAGTAGCACATTTTACAGATCATTAGGAAAAAAGTAAAAGCTCCCCCAAATGAGCATTCATCTGGCACTTAATAGTGGCAAGACCTTTTGTTCGGTGATTTTGGTAGTGTTTAATGTGTTTTACTGAATGCGAGGTTCACATGCAGATCTCTGGTTTGATGATTCTGGGGTGTACATTCCTCCACAGATTCAGTGGGACTTTAGTAAATTCTTCATAAATGGGCTATTTGGGTAAAATTGGCTTTGTGCAGAACATTGGTCTCAGAACTTTAAAAAACTATTTGGTCTTTTGTGGTGAAGGAAATTCTTAGATGAACGTATGGAGGGTTGACAGTTGGGGAGTGAAGGAACCATTGTTGATTTTCTTTATTTTGCGTTTTTTTTTTTTTTTTTTTTTTTTTTTTTTTTTTGCAACCTGAATACACAAAAAAAGAAACACCCACAAAGGAAGAAAGAAACAATTCCGAATCTAAGAAGAAATTATTCCTGACCTATCTCTATTTCTTTTCCTGTCATAAGAATGTTAGAATTTTTGAAATTACTCTTAATATCTTCTTATTTTCTTAGATATCCTCATGGCTCACAGTTTCTCTTGAACATAAAGTTGTTTTTTTTTTTTCCCTTACCAATACTTTAGGAACCATTTGCAGCAACAAGTGTAAACATTCTTTTATTTAATGTCACCCAAAGGCATGAGTTTGTAAAACCAGTGGATGATATGTGTCATACATAAATTTATTTTAAATGAATACATCTATTTTTAAAATATAGGACTCATTTGCTTCAGTTAGAAGACCTAATCCATGCACTACTCTGGTAAATTTCATTATAACTGTTCCCAATTTCCAAAGAAACAAACTGAGGTTCAGAAAGTTTGAATTAATGTACCTTCTGCAGTTCACACATCTAAGAGTTTTACCTGTGACCTTGGAATTGTCTCTTCCAACACTCAGTCCTGCTTTCCTCAATGAAACACAGTTGTTTGTGTAGGTAAATGTCTATAGATAAGAAATTCACATGTAGTCTCAAGATTTACTTTGTCCTTGGAGAACAATAAAGCCAACTTTGTTGTAACCTTTCTGACTTGTAGCAATGTATTTCAGCAGAAATGTTCCTGTATGAACTCAGAAAATATCAGGGCATTCTATGTTACTATAATATCTTTGTGAATCAAAGCTTCTCTGATTATAACTGTCCAACTCTGGCTTCTTCCTACACATGTTCTTTCTCAAACTCACTGGTCATCTGAAGCTGTTTCTCCCATAATCTGCCATGCAGAAAAGTCAATATATAACACCTATTTTGGGGGTTGACTAACTGTTCTGACTTCTGCATGGATGTCTCAAATTTCTAAGAAATAGAACCGTTTTCCCATAAAGTCTAGGTCTGGAAGCTGATGTAGTCGGCCCTTGATCTAGTAAAAATGATCAAGTTTTCATTGCTGGTAAAAAAAATAAACATTTTTACAGACTCCAGACTAAATAAGTTGTGATTCACTTTGTCTTATAATAGATAGGAGATAAAGATACTCCAGGAATAAGAATGGGAGCGGTACTGAGAAAATTGTCATTTTTTTCTAAGGTAAAAGAAGGGGTTTGAAGGGAAAACTAAGGCCAGTGTTTCTGTCTTTGAGGGGTGAGGAGATCAATGAGATTATAAATTGTCAACAGCAAACTTGGAAGGTGTAGGAACTAAAGGAAGAGATGTAAGTAAGCCTGACATCCTCAGTAGAGAGTATTACTGATTTGTAAATAGTTTAGGGATTGTTAAGATGATCCTTGGCATCCATTATCAGGAATCTCTCATGAAGATGGTGCATCTGATTATTCCTAGTGCCTAAAAATAAAATATCCTAAAAAAGTATATATATATATTTACATATATACATATAAATTTACATATATTTTTTTCTTCTAAAAACTCTTAAGAGAAACAACATTGGAATTTTTTAATAAGGTTTAATCTGGACACTTAATTCAATGAAAATATTAGCCATTATTCAATGAGGAGAGTAAGTGACCCATAGTTAAGGCCAACTATGAGGCATATATGTTGTTAGGTACTTTACATATCTTAATTCTCTTAAGGCCCATACGGTATCTCTGAATATCATTGTTTGTTTTTTGGGGGGTGGGTACTAGGAATTGAACTCAGGGACATTCAGCCACTGAGCCACATCCCCAGCCTTATTTTGTAGTTTATTTAGAGACAGGATCAAATTGAGTTGCTTTGTGCTTCATCATTACTGAGACTGGCTTTGAACTCAAGATCCTCCTGTTTCAGCCTCCTGAGCAGCTGAGATTAAAGGCATGGGCCACTATGCCTGGCTCTGAATACTATTTTCTACAAGAGTAAAATGAGACTCAGCAAGGTTCCAAACTTTTGAACTCTACCCTCTGCCATTCTTGTCACAACACTTCTTGCTTGTGGCATGTAAAACATCAAAACATGGACCTGGTCCTTGGCTGTGTTGTTCTCAGATTTCTCTCTGTATTTATTTTGGGGTGACCTTCCTCCCTTTACCTTGGCCTCCACTTTCCAGGTTTCCCACACTCTCTTCATTCCTCTTCTGTCAGGGAAATGTCATCTGGCCATCTCATTCCAACACATGTATGCACATCATCAAAAGTGAGATGCACTGGACTCTAGGAATGAATAGTTAGTGGTTCAATTTCAAGGAAGTTGACACATGGGTGAGAGAGATGCTTGGAGGAAGATAAGCCATGCAGTCAGGGAGGTGGCCTGACACCTTATGGATATAAGGTTGGGAACTTGAAAAGACAAATGTGTGTCTGCAGGGATTTCCCCAGATTCTTCCATAGCATTAATGTGGTTACTTGAAAGTGGCTCTATGGAAAGTTGCAATCAGGAAATTTTGACTTATTTCATTGATTTTTATTTAGTGCTTGCAGTAAATCAGATAATTTCACGGGCTAGATACACAACATGTCCCAATACAAGCAAGTATTATATTTATACTTAAATTTCAACTGGAAGTAGGAGTAAAATAAACAAATAAATATATAATAAATAACATAATTTTGTTAAAACAGTAATAAGTATGCCGAATAAAATAGCTTTAGATTGCAATGCAGAATCTAAGAACTGGGAATAGATTTATTTTCTTCTGAAGCATAGCTAGATGCTAAAATTTGTGGAATTAAAAGATGCTAAAATTAGAGGAACGAAGAGAGTGTGGGAAACCTGGACAGTGGAGGCCAAGGTAAAGGGAGGAAGGTCATCCCAAAATAAATACAGAGAGAAATCTGAGAACAACACAGCCAAGGACCAGGTCCATGTTTTGATGTTTTACATGCCACAAATTTTAGTTAGATCCCCCACAAATAAAAAACCACATTATTTTCTATTTCTTAAAAAAATAAGTTACATAATGCAAATATTTATAATAGACATGATATTTCATGTCCTTACATATATAAAAATGGCATATTGGGGAATGAAAATAATCTTACAGATTTTCTACTTAAAGAACAGATGTACATAACATGCATAACAGGTAGATAGTGTGTCTGAGATATTAAAATTCCAGAAGCAGGATGATTAGGGGAACTGAAGTCTTTAACACTTCCTCAGGAGGTTCATAATAAAAAGATAATGTTGAAGACACCTGCTCCAATTCATTTCTAAATGGTTAGGTAAAAACATGGAGTAAATGTAGAGAGTAAAGGAATCCAAATGCAGAGCTTAGCCTTTCAGCTCTGAGGGTCATATTTGATAAAATGGAATCACTCTTTTTTTCCTGAAAGACTCCTCAGGATTTATAGATGAATATGTTAAAGAACTATGAATAATCTGTGCAATAGGATATGAGTGTAGTATGTCACTATTTTTTACTATTGAAGTTGAAAATAATTCAGGCTATAAGTCCAAATATTCCTACATCAAAAATGTATTATTTGAGAATGCTGCTATGGAGTGAGAATTTTTTGGGCTTAGGCACTTAATTTTTTTTTTTTAATAATGGAAACTATCCTGCAAGTAGATGTGACCCAGTTTCAATAATAGTATGAAAAGATGGAGTGGCAGACTAACTGACAGAAAAATTTGATTTTGGAATTGGCTAGGTAGCCTAAATGAGTTATTCCATATAAAATTTCATATTATTAGTCATACATGGTGGTACATGCCTGTAATTCCAGTGGCTCTGGAGGCTGAGGCAGAAGGACCAGGTGTTCAAAGCTGGTCTCAGCAACTCAGAGAGG
This sequence comes from Sciurus carolinensis, assembly GCF_902686445.1. Classification (NCBI taxonomy): domain Eukaryota; kingdom Metazoa; phylum Chordata; class Mammalia; order Rodentia; family Sciuridae; genus Sciurus; species Sciurus carolinensis. Next base: position 29,153,140 of record NC_062223.1, on the reverse strand, counting down.
ACCTAAGCAATTCAGTGAGATCCTGTATCAAAATAAAAAATTTTACAAAAAGGACAGGGGATGTGGCTTGGTTGCTAAGTGCCCCTGGGTTTAATTCTTGGTATTAAAAAAAAAAAATTATGAACAGATGGTACAGTGTGGCCATTCTCTACTGAAGAGAGTTTAGTCGTGGAGCAAATAGCTGAAGTGTTAATACTATGGTCTGTTTTTTTGCTTGAGGGGCATCAGCTTGACCTGGCTCTAGTGAAAGAGCCTCTGGGGAAACAGCAATCACTGCAAGTGCGGATGGGAATTTACTGGTGCAGTGATTAGTTCTGTCAGTGGAGAAACAGCCACCAAGGGATGCAATTGGAATGATGCATATATGCATATTTTGGAATTCTGTGCCACTTGAAACTGGTGCTCTGTCCTCCTTTACCCCAGGTCTGTTACCCAAAGGATGACATTTGTTGATGGTGTTTCTTCTAAAATGTGGACTGGAAATTGTTTATAAATTAAGCTGAATGTGCTGGAATATGGTAGGCACAGTGCCACCAATCATTCTGTAAGCAGATTGTTGTCTGCCCTTTTTTTGTTGTTGTTTGTTTGGCAACTTATCCTATTTAGAGGAAATAAATTCTCTGCCATCTACAGTGGATGTTCTTATTTAAGTCTGTGGATACTTAGAGCACCTTTTTATAATTGTTCTTTTCATTAGAAAGTCTGTTCCTATTGAAACAATGCCCCGTGTGTTTGTTCTCTATGTAGGTCCTGACTTACTTCAGACCTCTAATTTACTGAAGTTCCTAAAACTGTAGAAGAAAGTACATGTGAGTACATTCTGGATGGGCTATGTCTTTTGTCAACCTAATGTGATCCTAGACAATTGACTCACACAATTTTTGCCTTCTACTTACTGGGATCATCAGGTACCAGACCGAACCTTGAAGGTAGTTTTGAAATTTTACTTGAGTATTAGACATGTTCCTGTTAATTTGAGGAATGAGTTTGAAGTTGTGGAGATAATTGAAACCACCTAACATGTACACAATTATGTTTTAAAAGTGTCAGTATTCATCTCTTTGTTCTATTTATATGCACAAACAGCTCAGGAAAATGAGCCTTGAGCTGTCAACAATTTGCAGTTTGATTTACATTAATCTCTTTTGGCAAGTTGTCAAAAATTAATATTACAAGGAGGATTTGATGGTAGTGATTCAACACCAAATTAAGAGTTCTAGGTATGGTGCAGCTCTTGAATTTGGTTAAAGCATATCTAAGAAAGGAAATGTTACAGATGAAAGATGGTAGATAGGATTTGAGTCAGGATGCCAGAAGAGTAGCCATGCCCAGAAAACGACACTCTTTTTTCTGCAGGCAGGAACTGGCACCAGCAGTGCTTGGGCTTCATGGTTCAATGCCATTTTCCTCAGTTGAACTCCATTTTATGGATTCAATTAAATGTAATTAAATGATGAGTGTGTACTAATGTAGAACAGTATTAGAAATATGACAAAAACATAATAAATTAGCCATCCTTAAGCATCTCCAATAGGAAATAAAAACAACATGCAACTGGAATAATAGTATGAGCCAAGAACATAAATGAATTGTTGCTAATATGATCCATATAGGTGCTCAGTAATAAAGATCAGGATGACAGTGATGAAGCTGGTAGAGGGGAAGAAGTAACAGATAGAGAAGGAAAAGGAGAAGATTTGCTAACAGGGCACAGGCAGAAGTAATAGAAAGCTGGGAGTTACATTGATTTGCCAACTCAGGCTGCATAGGGATGGTATCAGCTAGGTTGTAGATCTGCGTTTCTGGAGCAGATAAAGATGCTTAGGTCTTAATTTTCTTTATAAGCGCATCTGAAAAATGATTAGAATACTTGGAAAGTTTGTTAATGGTTGTAATTCTGAGTTTTACAATTGGAATAGATAGATGATTGATGGATAGAAATACAGATGCCAAGCAATTGAAATTATAATAAGATAAAACAAGATGGATTGTTATTAGCATTAATTTTGGAACTTGGAAAATCTGGAATAGAATTCAACCTAAGTATTTACTAGTTTTAGGAACTTAGTGTCATTATATTTCAACTTTTTAAGTCTCATTAACTAATCTCTAAAAAGGAAATATTTCATGGGATATTGAGACATAGTAGGGACTAGTTGAATATAAGAACTATACAATAATAATAATAATTCAATTTTTGAGTTGAATTGAACATAGAGGGAAAGAGTATAAACCACAATAAATAGAGTCCTTCAGATAGGACTTGTTTCAGTTCTTCAACTAGCACATTCTAAGTATTCTATATATATGAAATATATCGATGGAAATTCACATATTTTCTGAGATCTTGGGTGAGAGAAATGAAGGTCAACAACCTAGCATGATCATCCAAAAAACAGACAAACAGGAGCTGAGAGAAAAGTTTGCATGCAGGTGGTTATTTTAGAAAACTGAATGGAAGTACTGGAGAGAATGAGACAGGGAAATAAAAGAATGTTAAGCTGGTTCCATTTATCCATTCATCCATGGACTCCTATCTAGCCATGGTCAGTGGATTCCCCTCAGGTGTTAATGTCTCCTTGTCCACAGGAGTAGGTGTGTGCAACCAGGATGAAGTTGAGTTTATTAAGTGTCTCAGGCACAAGCAGTGGGACAGAGAGCAAGAGTTGTGCGGTGGGAGGAGAAGGTGCTGAGGGATCAGTAGGGTCAAGCTGCTGTCAGGTTTTGATTATTAACTGGATTCTGTGGCAGCAGCTGGAGACAAAGGCAGGTTAGGAGGGTCTGGGAGAGCACCCCCTAGTGGTTGCTTATTAAAAATGATAATCCTTCTGCAGATTTTCCAGTGCAGAGTGACATGCTGTCCTCAGCCCATATTCAATGGAGAATTCAAACAACGTGACTGAATTCATCCTTTTGGGCACAACAAAGAATCCAGAGCTGAGCAAAAATGCTCTCTGGTTTGTTTCTAATCATGTATGTGGTCACAGTACTAGGAAACTTACTCATCGTGATGACCGTAAGTGCAAGTCAGAGTCTGAAGTCGCCCATGTACTTTTTCCTTGCTTCCTTGTCCCTCATGGATGTCACCTACTCTTCCGTCATTGTCCCCAAGTTGGTCGTGGACTCCCTCTCTGAGAACACTGCCATCTCCCTCAAGGGCTGCATGACCCAGCTCTTTGCAGAGCATTTCTTTGGAGGTGTGGGGATCATCCTGCTCACCGTGATGACCTGTGACTGGTACATGGCCATCTGCAAGCCCCTGCACTACAGCAGCATCATGAGTCCTCGAGTGTGCTGCCTGATGGTGGGAGGGGCCTGGGTGGGCGGATCCATGCACGCAACAATACAGCTTCTCTTCATGTACAGAATACCCTTCTGTGGCCCCAGTGTCATCGATCACTTTATGTGTGACTTGTTTCCACTTTTGGAGCTGGCCTGCATGGACACCCACATCCTGGGTCTCTTAGTCAACCTCAACAGTGGGGTGATGTGTGTGACCCTCTTCCTCATCCTGCTTGCCTCCTACATGGTCATCCTCTGCTCCCTGAGGTCTTACAGCTCTGAAGGGAGGCACAAAGCCTTCTCCACATGTTATCTCCCACTTCACGGTGGTGGTGTTGTTCTTTGTGCCATGTATTTTCTTTTATGTGAGACCTGTGGTCACCTACCCCATAGACAAGGCGATGGCTGTGTCCTTTACCATTGTTGAACCAATGTTAAATCCCTTGATTTACACCTTGAGGAATGCAGAAGTGAAGAGTGCCATGAGGAAACTATGGGTGAAGTGAGGGGCCCTGGTGGTCACTAGACTACATTCCATGCAGTGCATTTTCCTTACAAAGTCGATGGAGTCTTATCCTCCCCATAATTCCAATCCACTGGCATAGGCAACCAGATTCATCTTTTTTAATTTTATTTTATTCATTGTTTGTTTTTAGTTATACATGACAGCAGAATCCATTTTTAACAGACAAGTCAAGATATTACACACAAGTCCTGTCCAATCATGATATGCCTCTAGGGTCTCACACAAGTACATTTTGTACTGCCTCACCTTGTCCACAAAGTAACACTTTCAAATTGAATTTTATTTTGAATGATCCTAGTATTCCCAAGTTTAGGTTTTTAAATTAATTTATTTAATTCCCCCCCTTTCTTTTGTTTTTGTTTTGGTACTGGGGATTGAACTCAGGGGCACTAGACTACTGAGCCACATCCCTAGCTCTATTTTGTATTTTTTATTTAGAGACAAGGTCTCACTGAGTTTCTTAATAGCTCACGTTTACTGATGCTGGCTTTGAACTTACAATCATCCTCCTTCAGCCTCTTGAGCCACTAGGAATGGAATCTCGTGCCACCATGCTAGTCTTAATTTTCTTTTTGGATGATTTTTCCCAATGCCTTTGCTTTGCAGGTTCCCTGCACTTTTTTTTTTTTTTTCCTCCGAATGAACTCCTGCCAGAAAAGAAAAGTATTTCCTGATGACTTTCCCCACTCCTGCTCTTCAGCTGGCCCCCGCTTCTACACCCAGGTTGTACCCTCAACATCTGCAATCACAAATTATACGTTAAAATACTTCTTGGGGTTCAGGTTCTGTTTCTGGCTCCCTAAATCATAATACTTGTCAAGACAGGGATTACTTTTATTCCTTCTCGCTGTAGCCTCTGTGGTTAGAACATTCCTGGTCACCCAGAATATGCTTAATAAATATTATTGGATGACTCTATGTCCAAAAGAGACTTAAGGGTTTTAAATATTTGCAAATAACCATAAAGAGTGGGAAGGAAAATATTTGTAAGCACTTTTGGGATTAGAATCCCCTCAGATGACATACTGTAAAGTGTTCCTTTTGGAAAGACTTTTCATTTGTTAATGTGCTTTTTAATACAAAGGTCAAAGTATGCCAAAGTTCTCAACTACCTCTTGACACTCTTCAGAGAAGCATAACAAGTTTCACTCGTGATCAAGTTAAGATGCTTTAAAATCAAGGGTCTATGTCTTGAAGTCATGTATTCTCTATGAGACTGGAGAAACTGTATAGACTTTCTTTATTTACTTATTAATTTTATTGGTTCTTTTTAGTTTTGCATACCTAGACCTATTTATTTAATGATGGGAAAAGGATTCTGCTGTTACCTTCAAGATATATATTTACAAATCCAAAGAATGTTCATCTTCTCCCTGATGCTTCCATAAAAAGAACTAGGAAGGCACTGATGGGGTTTCCAGCCACTTCCCTTAATGAGGTACATGGTAAGCCTAAGGTCCTAGCATGGTTTAGCAAACTGTTTCCTTATTAAAACAAATACACATGATATATGTGAGGGCAACAATTTTAGTATGAATTATGATTTCAAATATAGCACATTTAAATCAAATATTTTTTGAAATAAACTATATATGTGCAAGAAGAATCTAGCTATAATAATCCCCAACCATATTTATAACTTCAAGATTCATTTGTTCATTGATAGACAATTGCTGAGTTTATACAAAGTTCAGATATTTTGCTAGGAGCTGGTTTACAGTAGTGAATAAGAAAACTCACCTTCCTTGTGTCTCGGATCTTATATGTTAGTGCAGGAGACAGACAACCTATGAAGATGAAAATCGATGTCATTGAGCCATCACGTGATCAGATCATTGTAATGGAGTAGTGCGAAGGTGACTCGGGGGCTCTACAGAGTGGGCAAGGGGTCTTTCTGGGAGGAATTTTTTAAACAAAATCTGAACGAAGAGAAGAACCATCCTCAAACATATCCCTGGGAAGAGAAAATATATGCAGAGTGAAACCCAAAGTGAGGAATGTGCAAGTAATCAGTGCACTGCTGTTGGGGTGGAGCTGTGGTACCAGGGGAGAGGGGAAAGGCAGGCCAGGCCCTGGAAGACAATGCTATTATTATTAATCCTTAAGTTAGAACAGAGCAGTGGCATCAAAGACTCTATTAGACTACAACTAAAAATCAGATCTTACATGGATTTATAGATGAATTTAGAAATAGCATAAAAATCTTTGCACACAGCTTTCACTTACTGTTTGCTGTATCATTAGAACATAATATTTGCTGCATGATAGCAATATTTTGGAATTAAATACCAGATTCATTTTACATTTCTTTACATTGTCACAGAAGAAGAAAATGATCATGATATGATAATTGGTCTATGTAAGAAATTTATGTAGAGCATTTTCTTAGTTTGATTATAAAGTTAAAATGGAAGAATCAAAATGAGATTTCTAATCTTAAATATTTATACTCTGCTTGATAATTTTTAAGTATCACAAGTAGGATCAGAACTTACATTTTTCTCTTACCACAAAAAAAGCTGTTCTGGTAATCCATGCTGAAAATATTGCTGGCCTTTTCGATTCCCAAAATTTCTTGTCTTCTTTGTTCTATAGATTCCCCCATTTTAATTCACATTAAATAGTTTTACTCAGTATACACATTATTTAGTAGTTCAACACTTTACTTTTTCTAACACATTCATTTCTGGAATAAATCTTAATTTTTCTTATAGTAACTTGCTCTTACCAGTAATAGCTTTTAAACCATATGATTTTCTGTATATTAGAATTTGAAAAATCCAATATTATTTGTGATATAAAGACATAGAAAGGTAGGAACATGAGGGCACTTTAATTGGAACAACAATATGTATTGAAAAGGGCACACATAAAACATAATGGTAACTCTTCTGTTTTGGATATGAGGCATCCACCCAAAGCTCATAGGTGTGACAATGCAGGACTGTTCAGGAGTGAAATGGTTAGATTATGAAAGTTGTGAGGTTGGGTTAATCAGTGAATTAATCCATTGACATGGATTAACTCAGAGGTACCCGTAGGCAGGTGGGCTACAGGTGGAGTAAGCAGATGACTAGGGACCTGCCCTTGGGGTTTTTATTTTATCCCTGGTGTGAAGAACTGTCTACATCCTGATCGACATGTCCTGAACTGCTTTCCTCCACCATGCCCATTTGCCATGATGAACTGTCTCACCTCCAGCCCGGAGCTATGGAATCAACCATCTATGAACTGAAAACTCTGAAATCACGAATCCCCAAATAAACTTTTTATCCTCTTTGTTGTTTTTATTCACAGTGACAAAAAAAAAAAAGTGTCTTAAACAGAAACTATTAGGTGGACTTGCCTCCTATTTTACAAGAAAACTTAAGCCATCAAAAAAAACTTCTACCCACCCCACCACTGCTTCTACTGTTATCTGTTCACTTAGGTCCTACCTGAAGCTGCACATGAATCATCTGTGTCCCACTTCAGAGCCAGTGAAGCCACTTGGCCTGTGCGCTGGACTTAGGTTTCTCCTCCTTGCTTACACAAGGGTGATGATCTAACACTTGATTTAATATTTCTTCTTTCATTTACATTTCCTTTTCCAAGGGATCATTTATGATAGAAAATAATCGATCTCTTCTCTTGAAAAATCTTCCTGTGACTCCACTTCCTTCATCAGTTACTAACCTTGTGCCCTCTCCTTTATAACAAAACTCAAGAGATCTCCATAATGCTTGTCTCTCATCTCTCTCCTTCTACTTTTCTACAAGCCCTTTTCAGTCATAGTTCCTTATCTAAGACTTTCTGAAAGTCTACTCTGAAGAATATCAAAGGACCCCTGTGTCATTTAATTTAATAGCCATTGCTCATTTCTCACCTGAAAAAAAAAAATTCATTAGAAATTCTTAACCCAGTTTTTGTTGACATACTATTTAACAAGGCTAAGATTCTCAAATTAATATCTCCAGCCAGACTTATTTCTTGATGCTGTGATGTGGAAATCCAAATTTCTCCATGGCATTCTCCCCAGAACAGGTAATTTCTCAAACTGAACAATTCCAAGGCTTTCCTCCTGGTTCTACCTTTATTCCCAAACATATTCTACATGCAAAATTTTCTGTCAGTTGACGGCACATTTGGTCTATGTCACATGTAATATCTAGTCTGTCAGGAAACCCTGTGGACTCACCTTTCATCTTATTTCCCCAATTCAATCTCTTTTAATGACTTTTAGAGCCATCACCTAGTTCCAAGCCACTACTGACTTCCACATGATCTATTCCCTACTCCTTTTACTTTTATCTCAGCATCCCCTACTCTTATATTTGATCCTAAGCACAGTACTCAGAGTTGTCTTTCAAACTTATAAGTCAGGTTACACCACACTTCATGACAATCAGGGTAAAAACCCTTACAATCATTCAAGTTTTGACTGCCACAGTATGGCTAACCCTTTCTCTCTCTGAACTCCTCTCTTATAACTGATCCCTTGGCATTTTCCCTGAAAACTCTGGTAAATTTCTGGTTTTCCAACTGTTAAGATTATTCATTCTAAAAAAAAAAAAATTGGTACTTGGGAATTGAACTCAGGATTATTTACCACTAAATCACATCCCTGGCCCTTTTTATTTTTTATTTTTTTATTTTTAGATGGTATTACTTAGTTGCTTAGGGTCTCACTAAGTTGCTGAGGCTGACCTCAGTCTTGTGATTCCCCTGCTTCTGCCTGCCAAGTTGCTGGGATTACAGGTGTGCACCACTGTAAGTTTGTGCTCTTGAGGTAGAGCTTTACACAGATCATTCTGTTGTCTATCTGCAACACATCCCCCCGACCTTTTTCATTGCTAAATTACTAAGTGTTAACTGGTTGGAAGGGACAATACTTCAGACAGTTCTCCCCTTAGATCTAGGCCAATGGGCTTGACTCCAAATCTTGGATTAATTTTGTTGAAATTTTCAGAGTTCTTGTTATACATCTGGAATTGGGCAGTGGTTTCTCATGAAGTATCTCAGTCAATAATCAAGGGTCTGGACAGCATCCTAGATTTTCTTTTTTGGGGTATGTGTTAGTCAACTTTTAGTCACTCTGAACAGAATACCTGACAATAACACAGAAGGGAAAGTTTATTTTGACTCATGGTTTCAGAGATTTTGTCCCATGGTAAACCAGCTCCATTGCTCTGGACCTGAGGCAATGCAAGACCTCATGGTGGAAGGGCATGGTAGAGGAATTATGCTCAACTCATAATAGGAATGAAGTGTAGAAAGAGAGAGGGCAAGGAAGATATATTTACCAAGGTCATGTCCCTATTGATCTCCTTTCCCCAACCATGCCCCACGTGTCTACATTTGCCAATTACCCCCAGTATTCCATTCAAATTGTTAATCCATTAAAGAATTAATCTACTGATGAAGTTAGAGTATTCATAATCCAATCCTTCCCAAAAGCCCCACCTGCAGACATTGCTGTATTAGGAACCAAGTGTCCAATACATGAGCTTTTGGGACATTCTAGATCCAAATCATAGAGGGTGCTCTCCAACATTATATCCTACCCCTGGTGTATACCAGGTGTCATCAGAAGCTCTTGCTGCTGTACCTATAAATTTATCCTAGATCATATGGCCAGAACTATTACTGAAGGATAGTTCATTATTTCTTGATATTATTGCATTACATTGGTTTCTAGAGTGCTATTGATATACAGATTTGGGACACATAGGAGAAGTACAATGTTCTGGGCTGCAAATGTTCCTTATTATCTTAGCATTGGTCATGTGTGTGTGTGCTCTCATGAACTTTTTCTTGCATCTACTCAGACATAAAGTGCCAACCTCTGTACCATGGAAGGTAATAGGACTATGTCGGAAATTATTTATCCTATTTGTCCCCACTATGGACACTGAGGGAAGTCACTCCAGCCCTTCCACTATCCCTATGGCAAGTATCAGAAACTTGTGTAGGGTTGACTGTGTACATCACCTTCATGGTCTTTCAGGATCATTTGTTCTGTGATGTTAACTTGCAATCCTCTCCTCATCCTAAATTGATGTGCTTTTTGTTTTCCATTGGATGTGATGGCATTATGTGTTCCCATGTTCTTCAGTCATGATGATGAGGGATATGACTTACATAAATTGGAACACTTTTTTTTTTTTTTTTTTTGCAGTCTCATCTTTTCTCTATTCTACCTGCTAGTGACAGGGCACAGAGGTCAGGTATGTGAACACAGTTTTAAAAAAATGCATTCTAGGAATCTGATCATGACCTAACAAGTTCAGAGGAAGACAAGGACAAAAAAATGTGTAGTTCTATACTTTTATATTAAAAGACCTTTAAATTTGGCAAGACCTAGAAAGGAATCACTAGAAAGGAATTCACAATTTTTTGCATTAAGCTATCATTAGATTTACAATGTAATCATTATTAAGAAAATATCTTTTAGGGGATTTGGAAGATGGCAGCACAGAAGTAGTTTGCATGTCCCAGCTCCTCTACAGTTCAGGATCAAAACAGCTGGAGAATAGCTACTCAGTGAGGTGGGAGATGGACAGAATATACTGAAGTTCAATATTGGGCAGTCAGAGATTTGAAGAGACTCAAAGTCTCTGGTTCCAGGAATAAAGAGTGAGAACTTTTTAATCAAGTCTGAACTGGTACCCTAGCCAGTGCCTGAGCAATTTAAAGGGAAGGGGTTACAGAAAGAAAAATAAAGAAAGACACATCTGACAAAATTATGACAAACAGTGGCAGAAGGTGAAGTCAGTTTGGATTCACCTGAAACCAGAACTACATAATGCTGTGTGAGAAATAGTCCACCTTTCCTAATTTATAAGTGAACAATTGTGGCAGGGAGCAATCCTGTTGGGGCTCCCTAAGTCTGCACTTTAGGAAAAATATAATTCCCTGTATTTTATCTCCCTTGGTGACAATAGCAATAGCATCATGCAAAAATGGCCTATTAGCAAGACTTATGAGTAATTTATACAGTGAAATCACTGCAAGTCTAAAGCTACCGAAATCTGCTGACCAACAGAGGCAATGGAGCAAGGCCCAGGAGCACAATGCTTCTCCTAACACACTGAAGATTCCCAAGTGCACACAGAGTGCAATTCCCATGTCTGACTAGACTCAGTCTGCTGCTTATGGGATGTCTTGAAAACAACCCTCTGCAATAGAAGGGGACCCATGAGTTCCCAGACCAGTCACTGAATTTTCAGAGCTAACTGGATGCTCCTCTGGGACAGAAACAGGGGGGTTGATTTTTGATAAGCCCAAGTTCACAGTAATTCTCCCTGCTCAACAGGAAAACATTGTGAGCATACAAAACTGCTGTCTGTACCAGTGAGGTCACTGCAAATCTAAAACTTGCAAAATAAAATGCCCAGCAGGGGGAACAGAGATAGGTCAGATCCACTATCCATGTACTAAGGATACTCACCCACTGGATTTTGAATGCACACAATGCGCCATCAACACCCACACAAGAGAGGGTTCCACTAGACAGGGGATGTGGTAGACATGAAGGTCTATGTAAGTGCTAAGACAGTTCATGTGTAAGTAAAGGACAAATTTCAACAAGTTTGTGTGTAACTAAGTTGGTTATATGTATGTGAGACAATCAGTTAAAGCTATTTAAGGTTTTTCCTAAGGTCAAATACTAATATACTGATATAAACCAAAGTTTAATCTATATGTTAAAATGACAAAGATTTCTTATAAACACTAATTTATTCTTAGCATTGTGTCTGTTTTCTTCTTTAAAACAATTACTCTTGAAAATTGGAGTTTATACAGTTATGGTTAAACAACTGTTAGAGTATTGTAATACATTACAGAGTCTAAAGTTTTCTTTAAAAACTAAATTTTGTTAATATAAAGGTATTAAGGTAATTGGAATGGTCATTATCTGTATATTAAATGTGTTCATTTCTTCCAAGTATACAAGTCTTTAAAGCATAAATTTATCAAGCTGCTCTTCTCCAAATTAACCTTGACTGTAATGGTAATTTTAAACTTTAAAGAGTAAATTTTATTGGGAATTTGTTTCTATCTTTTAATGTGCTATTATAAGATCTGTTCTCAGTAGGCTATATGTAAAATTTGTTACTTTTACACTGAGATAAAAAATTTTAAATGACATATATTTCTAAAGTAAGTGAGTCTGATTTGTGTAAAGGTTAACATCGTGAAACTTAAAAAACATTTTGCCACTTTGCCATGCAAAAGGAAAGTTAAGAGTTCTCTCAGCCTTTCTTTGTTTTGTGTTTTGGATATAATATTGAATTGTGTTGACTAATATTCATAAAGACTCGGGAAACAATATATGTAAACTTAAAATTACACTTAAGGAAGTCAAAGATCAGCATCAGAATTAGAACACTTAAGATTTGTGAGGGGACATGCCTTACCTCAGATAAGGCCTCCCACCTTGCTGCATGCTAGTGTGGCTACAAAATAAGCCAGACATCAGCTTATTTATATAGTCAGAAGATTGGTTCTTGTTGTGGAATTACTGTGATCTCAAACAGAGGGGATATAATGTAGAGTCAAAATGCTCAACCACAATTCAAGATAGCTATTGTACATAGCTTTGTATTTTTACTCTTGCAAATTTCATTTTGTAGAACTGTTACCTGTTAGTTTTGCAGAGGTACTGCTTCAAGAACACACAACCTAGGTAACTTGTGATAATAAGCCATTATCTACAGAACAGTTAGTATGTAATTGTAACTTCCAGTACTAATACAGACTCTAGTTAAAGAAAAGGGTAAATAACTGTAAAGTTACAGACATTGAAGTTAAAGCCCAGTATTCTTACTCTATGACTAGTGAAACTGGCTTGCTGGATGGTTAAGACAAACTTAGAGATTGAAAGTAAATAAAGAGGCCAAGAAAAACCAGTATTTGGTTCTTTCCCTCAGTATCAGCCTGAACCCAGGGAACAAGAGGACTTCTCTAAGGAACTTTGCAACTCTGGGTTACACAACATCCTGATCAGGGAGATTGATGAGACCATTGGAGGATGAAAAGCCAATCAGGGCACCTGCTGCAGAGGAGGGTCATTGGAAAAGGAAGATATCCCTGATGCTTCCAAGGGAATCCATCTCATCAAGGAGACCCTACCTAGCAAATGGCAGTAAAGGAGCTAAGAAGCTGCTCTCAAGTTCCCCATGAGTGACCCCTGTGGGAACTCAGCTGACTCTTAACAAGACTGGAACAAATCAATTTAACCAACTTGATCTTAAACATCTAGCAAAACAGTTAAAACCAAAACATAGCCATTCTTGGACATTTTAAAGAAGCAATAGTTAAGTGTAACTTATAAAATACACATGCATAGTCCACAAGAATAAAGACTGGAAGCTACAAAAGAGAGATTCTTAAGCAATTGTGCCTAATAACTATCAAGAGAAACTGCCAGAGTCAGAAATTTTTAGTCAGTTTGAGGCTTACAGACCTTCCTAAGCTACACAGGTAGGCTTAATTTATGTTTGCTAGTATGATTATCTACCCTAAGTAACTGAAATATAGAGATCTCTGCTAAACACAGGTTATACCAATAAATGGATATTTTACAAAATCAGATGACATTAAGTAGCTTAGTTATATTTTCTGGGGACATCAATGACATTAAGAGTTAAATGTTGTGTTTACATTCCTGATAACTTAGACAATGTTAAGGTTCCCACAGAAAGGCCTTGTCCTCCCCAGCCTTTGTTAGGCCTTGTTATGGGAACAATTTCTCATTTCTTCCACCTCCTGGTGATAGATTATTGATGTCTGATATCTGTGTGATATTCATTGACATGTTCCAGATTCTGCAACATTTATTTTGTTTTAATCTCATTTCAATACTCATGTCTTTTTGTTTCTCTCTCTCTCATAGAAACACCAACCCCCAGATGACTTTATAACCTACACTTCCCCAATGAGACTTCTACCAATGACCCCTTGATTGACATGATTTCTAAAAGGGAACTCCAAACTGTTTGCCCCATGCCACCCTCTTTCAGCTCAAAGCAGCCAGAGTGGTTGTCACCCCCTTTCCTTATAGCATAAAGAGTTCCTAAAGCAAAAGGGGGGAATGAATCCAGAATTGGGGACAGGCAGTTAGTGTAGAAATATGGGATCAGGTCAAATGGAGGAAATGGAGGTCATGAAAGCCATCTGCCTCTGGAAGTCGGAGACTGCCCCTGGGAGAATGCATAACAAAAATCTGCAGAGCCCATTGATTATCAGATTTACCTGCCCTTATCAAGTACTGCAGATAAGGAGCTGCTAATTAATGCTCCCTGGGCCCTTACCTGGCTGAATATCTTTGGCCCTCCCCCGCCCATTTGCTTCTCACATTTTGCATCTCACCTGCAAAACCAGGCCTAGTTACATAGGCAGGAAGGAGATATAAGGGGGAGAGAACTGGAGAACAAAAGAGACCTTAACCTATAGAGGATGTAGGGCGCGATCACTTCTTGGGACTTTAGAACACCAGAGTGACTCCCTTCTCCCTCCTGGGACAGGTATATGTTATTACCTTTAGATAGAACCTGCTTAATATGCTAAATCCTACTATAATGTTAGGATTAGCCTGCATATTCTTCCTTGTAATACTTGCAGTTCTTAAATGTTTGTGGTCCATTTTCAACAAAAGAATCATAAAGGTTCAGGTCAATCAAGTCCTCCTGAAGGAATCCCTTGTCCAAATTAATAAAAATGGGGGAAATGCTGGGAGAAATCCTAGTTCTTGGCTGGCAACAGTGAATGTCTCATGTGTGTAAGGAAAATATGCAGGGAGGAGCGTTCTGCTTTGGCTATCTAGGAAAGTAAACAACTGCCCCAAGTTGACTCAGTGTCACCAAGGGAACCCATATAGGAACCTGGTGATCTGATCCCCTGGTGGCACATTGTGATTGGGCAAGAAACCTATAAAATCTATAGCTGTTCCTGCAATAAATGAGTTTGCAGGTTGCTCACCACAAGCCTGCTTCCATCCAACTCCTGGAGTCTGGGTCTTGACTCTGTGCCCTTACCCCATATATGAGCTAGCCTGGCACAAGAGAAACTACAAGGGGACATTGTTGCACCAGTTCCTCTGCAATAAGTGGGTACCCACAGGTTTCCTGGGCAGTTATGAACCTTTAGAACCACTAGATCTGCACCAGAGGAGGATGGGGTGAAATCTTTGTGATCAACCCAATTCTTTGTGCTTCCCACTATACACCATGGAAATGCAAGGGCAGACAAAACTGCTGCCTGCAATAGAGAGGGATCCAGCTATCAGGGCATACTCCCCAGATCGTCTGCTGGTTCACAGGACCATAGTTAAACATCTTGAATTGCCTATGTTCATACCAGATAAGAGGAAGTTGAGGTGAAGACTAGACATATAGTCTAGATACAGTGACTGAACTTTGCAGTGTTTTGAAGCAAGATCCTGATCCTGGAAAAAACAAATATAGAAGAACCACTTCAATGATGAACACAGTGTTAGGATGCTGTCTTCCCCTGCTCCACTCCAACCAAAGACTTCTTGAATAAGACCTCTAAAGCTCAAGAAATAAGAGAAAGAATTAATAAATTCAATGTCATCACATTTGAAAACCACTGCACAGCAAAGGAAAAAGGGTAACTGAGAGAATGAGAGAAAATCTTTGCTAGATTCTCCTCTGACAGAAGACTCATCAAGAATATTTAAACAACTTACAAAGTTCAACATTAAAAAATAAAACAAAATGAGTAACCCAAACACTACATGGGAAAATAAACCTAATTGGCACTTTTGAACAGGAATATCTATATGAAAAATTGTTCAACAGGCTTAGTAAATAGGAAAGTGAACTTGAAAAGTGTAGTGAAATTTCATTTCACTCCAGTTAGAATGGCAAGTATGAAGAATACAAACAACACATGCTAGCAAGGATGCAGGGAAAAAAATAACTCTAATACACTCCTGGTGGGAATGTAAATTAGTGCAGCCAGTATGGAAATCAGTGTGGAGGTCCCTCAAAAAATTAAAGATAGATATTCCTTAAGATTCGATTATGCCACTCCTTAGTATTTATTCAAAAGAATTAAATCAGTTTATTTTAGAGATACAAGCATATCCATGTTTATTGTAGCACAATTCACAATGACCAACCTACACAATCAGATTATATGTCCATCAACGGATAGTTGAGAAAAATAAATGTGGTATATGTACACAGTGGAGTTCTGTTTATTCTTAAAGAAGGACAAAATTGTGTCATTTGCAGGAAAAGGGGAAAAAGTAGAGATCATAATTTCGAGAAAAACAGAGTCAGAGAGAAATGAATATTTTTTTTTCTCAGATGTGGAAGATAAAAGAAAAAAATCAAATAAACAAACATAATAGTCCTTCATGAAAATGGAAAGAAGATCAGTATAGCAGAGGAAGGGGATGGGGAGGTAGAAACAGGGAAGGACAGGTATAGGGGAGTTATAAGTTTCAAAATTTTTATGTACACAGATCCCTCCTATTATGTATAATTAATATGCATAAATAAGAATAAGCAAGGGTAACCTGATATTTAAACATAAAAGTAACAACAATGAAAAGAAACTATCTTTGAGAGTCATTGGAAGCCAAGTCAACTACATGGACAATCTAATAAATGATGCAGTATGATGAGGACTGAATTAAAATAAGAGTGAAATAAGTGGTACTAAGGAACTGCAGAGGGACCATTTTAACATAAACAAGCTCTGCAGAGAACCACAGTGAAGGTTGTTGTACCTGTCAGGGAGAGAGATGCCTGAAGAGCAGGAAGCATCTTTCTGTGTTCTGACGGGACGTTGAACACATACATCAGTACCTCCACTGTATTTAAAGTTCTAAATCTCCGTTAATAAATCACTACATGAGACACTGGCTCAGGAATGTTGTATTACAATCTTCAGTTTAATGGTTTATTTTTATGTTGAATTGAATGTAAACTAGGGTTCCTGCAAAAAAAAAAAAAAAAAAATGCTTCTGCCCATCCTGGGGTTAACCCTGATTTTACAGATGATAATGTTGTGATAAATTAATGCCTCTCCCCACTTCCTTCATAATAACAAAACTTTTTTTTCTGAGAAATTGATATGATAATGTTAAAATTATATGGGTATATGCCTGGGTTTGAATAACAGGTTTCTTCGCAAAACAATATGAGAACAACAATGAGTACTAGAGAATTGGATACTGAGTCAAACTCTGTTTAAAACGTTTTCTATAGACTGAATAATGAAGAATCCCAAAGAACAGACAAATTGTTCAGATGTTGAGCCACCTCTCTCTCTCTGGAAACTTACTAGTAATTTTGTGATTAACTAAATGATGATAATGTATTTTGCAATCACTGAAATGTTGGGTAAATTCTGGAAGAGCAATGTTTAGTCTCTTTTCCTGAGTTTGTTATAGATCTTTGACTGTGGCTCCCTTGGTCTTGGAATTTGTCTTTTCTGAGATGAAATATTTTTAAAAACTACATTATTTTTTCACAACTGAGCAAATGCATTTCTTACATTAGCTTTCCTCCTCCATTTCCAAATTATTTTCACTGTTACCCAGCTTGGATTCCCTCACAGAAACAGAAAAGAAGGCATTAATTAAGTAGGACATAGAACAGAGTAGAAGATGCTTGGCAGTTTGGAGCTAGAACCAGGGTTCCATAACGTGTTGAAGTTCTGTTGCTGAGTGATATTTTTAAAATATCACCCTGAGCAGGTGTGAGACACATATTAGGGAATTATTCTGTATCAGGACACACATGTAAAATCTAAAAAACCCTAACAGCAAATTCTACATACATTGTAAGTGTTGTTGTGCTTCTGGGCTTTAACTTTTCCTAAGAATTGCATCAGTTCTGAATTTTGTTTGGGGTGCAAATACACATAAATGTGTAGAATACAATGTTTGCAGACTGTGAAAAATCATGAAATTGATATGGATCTTCCTGAAAGGGTTTGAGGAAATATGTCCACTTTTTTCCTCAAGCTTCATTCTCAATGCTGTGTTCTCTTACATGAAACAGATCTTAACATCTTCTTTTCAAATATTTGTTTTCAAAATATTTATAGAATTAGAAAAAAAAAGTATTAAAATTCATTTGGAAGAACAAAAACCCAGAATACCCATAGCAATCTTGGCCAAACAGAGCAATGCGAGAACTGGGTATGTTGACTTGTACCTCTAATCCAAGCAGCTTGGGAGTCTGAGAAAGTAGGATCACAAATTCAAAACCAACCACAGAAACTTAGCAAGTCTCTAAGCAATTTAGTGAGATATAAATAATAAAATGTGGTTGAGTGTTTAAGTGCCTTGGGTTCAATTCCCTGCACCAAAACAACAAAACAAAACAAAACAAAACACAGAAAAGCAATGCTGGAGGCATCGCAGTACCTGATCCCAAATTATGCTATAGAGGTATAGAAAAAAAAAAAGCATGGTATTGCATCAAAACAAATATGGTGAAGACCAGATAATTAAATAGAAGGAACAGAGACAAACCCACATAGACACAGTTATCTCATACTTGAAGTACATGCCAAAAATATATGTTGGAGAGAAGATAGCCTCTTAAACCATTGGACATGGGAGAAGTGAATATTATAGTTAGAAGAATGAAACTATATCCCTAACTCACCCTGTACAAAAGTCAAATCTAAGTGGATTAAAGACCTAGACTAGAAACTTTGCATCTGCTAGAAGAAAACATAGACTCTATGCTCTAACATATTGTCTCGGGAAGCAACTTCCTTAACTAGACTGCCAAAGAGAAGAAATCAAGAATCAATAAGAGAAATGGCATCAAATTAAAAACCTTCCACACAACAAAAGTTTGATAAATACCATGAAGACTGAGCCTATACAATGGGAGAAAATCTTTGCCAGCCAGTCCTGTGACAAGAGATTAATAATCAGAATATATAAAAATTTTAAAAATTGCTTAAAACACACAACACACACACACCCAACACACACAAACCCAATCAACAAATGGGCAGAAGAACTAAACAGACATTTCTTAAAAGAATAAACACAAATGGCCAAATACTATATGAAAAAAATGTTCAGTACATCAAGCATTCAGTGAATGTAAATCAAACTGACAGAGATTTCATCTCCAGACAATCAGGGTGACAATCATCAAGAATATAAATAATAATAAATGCTGGTGCAAAACAGTACAGTAATTCATATGTTGTTGGTGGGACTGTAAATTAATACAAACACTCTGGAAAGCAGTATGGAGATTCCTCAAAAAACTCAGAATGGGACCACCACATGACCCACCTATTCCATTCCTTAGTAATTGTTCAAAAACATCAATGTTTAAGCAGCACGATTCACAGTAACCAAATTATGGAACAGCTGAGGTAACCATCAACAGATGAATGGATAATAAAATGGGCCATATACACAATGAATTTACTCAACCAAACAGAAGAATGAAAATATGACATTTGTTGCTAAATAGATGGAAATGGAAAATATCATGCTAAGGGAAAAAAGCTTGACTCTGAAAATCAAGTGTGAGATGTTTTCTCTAATATTTTAAAGCAAGAGCAACTTATGGGAAAAAGTTGGGGGGATGGATAACATAAAGAAATGTTATCAAGGAAGAAATGCAGGCATTGAATGATAGCACCAATCGACAGTTAAAAGAGCAAATACAGGAAGCAAAAGATCATTTCAATAAAGAGTTAGACATATTGAAAAAAAACCAAACAGAAATCCTTGAAATGAAGGAAACAATAAACCAAATTAAGAACTCCATAGAAAGCACAACCAATAGGATAGAACACCTGGAAGACAGAACCTCAGATATGAAGACAAAATATTTAACCTTGAAAACAAAGTTGAACAAACAGAGAAGATGGTAAGAAATCATGAACAGAATCTCCAAGAACTATGGGATATCATGAAAAGGCCAAATTTGAGAATTATTGGGATTGAGGAAGGCTTAGAGAAACAAACCAAAGGAATGAACAATCGATTCAATGAAATAATAGCAGAAAATTTCCCAAATCTGAAGAATGAAATAGAAAATCAAGTTCAAGAGGGTTATAGGACTCCAAATACACAAAATTACAACAGACCCACACCAAGGCACATTATAATGAAAATACCAAACATACAAAATAAAGACAGAATTTTAAAGGCTGTGAGAGAAAAGAACCAAATTAAATTCAGGGGGAAACCAATATGGATATCAGCAGATTTTTCAATCCAGACCCTAAAAGCTAGAAGGGCCTGGAACAACATTTTTCAAGCTCTGAAAGAAAATGGATGCCAACCAAGAATCTTACACCCAGCAAAACATACCTTCAAATTTGATGATGAAATAAAATCATTCCATGATAAACAAAAGCTAAAAGAATTTACAAAAAGAAAGCCAGCATTACAGAACATTCTCAGCAAAATATTCCATGAGGAAGAGATAAAACACAAAGAAGCAAATCAGCAAAGGGAGAAATTATCCTAAAGGAACTGTCAAATAAAGGAGGAACCAAGTTGTGTCAAAAAAATAAATAAATAAATAAAATTTTAAAAATGAACCAAATGACCGGGAATACAAATCATATCTCAATAATAACCCTGAATGTTAATGGCCTGAATTCATCAATCAAAAGACATAGACTGGCAGATTGGCTTAAAAATAAAGATCCAACAATATGTTGCCTGCAAGAGACTCACCTCATAGAAAGAGATACCCATAGACTAAAGGTGAAAGGATGGGGAAAAACATACCATGCACATGGACTCAGCAAAAAAGCTGGAGTATCCATCCTCATTTCAGATAATGTGGACTTCAAGCCAAAGTTAGTCAGAAGGGATAAAGAAGGACATTTCATACTGCTTAAGGGAAGCATAAATCAGCAAGGTATAACAATCATAAACATCTATGCCCCAAACAGTGGCTCATCCATGTATGTCAAACAAATCCTTCTCAATTTTAGAAACCAAATAGACCTTAACACAATAATACTAGGTGATTTTAACACACCTCTCTCACCACTGGACAGATCTTCCAAACAAAAATTGAACAAAGAAACCATAGATCTCAATAACACAATCAATAATTTAGGCTTAACAGACATTTATAGAATATACCATCCAACCAAGAGCGAATACACTTTCTTCTCAGCAGCACATGGATCCTTCTCTAAAATACACCATATATTATGCCACAAAGCTAATGTTAGCAAATACAAGAAGATAGAGACACTACCCTTTATTCTATCAGATCATAATGGATTGAAGTTATAATAAATGAAAGAGTAAAAAACAGAAACTACTCCAACACCTGGAGATTAAACAATATGCTATTATATGATGAATGGATAACAGAAGATATTAGGAAGGAAATTAAAAAATTCTTAGAGGTAAATGAGAATAAAGAAACATCATATCAAAATCTCTGGGACACTATGAAAGCAGTACTTAGAGGAAAATTTATTTCATGGAGCGCATTTAATAAAAGAAGTAAAACTCAACAAATAAACAACCTAACACTACAGCTCAAAGCCCTAGAAAAAGAAGAACAGACCAACACCAAAAGTAGTAGAAGATAGGAAATAGTTAAACTCAGAGCTAAAATCAACGAAATTGAAACAAAAGAAACAATACAAAAAATTGACAAAATAAATAGTTGGTTCTTTGAAAAAATAAACAAAATTGATAAATCTTTAGCCACACTAACAAAGAGAAGACGAGAGAAAACCCAAATTACTAAAATTCGCAATGAACAAGGAAATATCACAACAGACACGATTGAAATACAAAACATAATTAGAAGCTATTTTGAAAATCTATACTCCAACAAAATAGAAAATTTCGAAACTTCAAGAGGTTTCTAGAGACATATGAATTGCCTAAACTGAACGAGGAGGACATACACAATTTAAATATACCAATTTCAAGTAATGAAATAGATGAAGTCATCAAAAGACTACAAAGAAAAGTCCAGGAACAGATGGGTTTTCAGCCGAATTCTACAAAACCTTTAAAGAAGAGCTCATTCCAATACTTCTCAAAGTATTCCATAAAATAGAAGAGGAGGGAACCCTCCCAAACTCATTCCATGAAGCCAATATCACCCTGATACCTAAACCAGACAGAGACACATCGAGGAAAGAAAATTTCAGACCAATATCCTTAATGAACATCGACGCAAAAATTCTCAACAAAATTTTAGCTAATTGCATACAAAAACATATTAAAAACATAGTGCACCATGATCAAGTGGGTTTCATCCCAGGGGTGCAAGGTTGGTTCAACATCAGGAAATCAATAAATGTAATTCACCATATCAATAGACTTAAAGTCAAGAATCACATGATTATTTCAATAGATGCAGAAAAAGCATTTGATAAAATACAGCACCCCTTCATGCTCAAAACACTAGAAAAAATAGGGATAGTGGGATCATTCCTTAACATTGTAAAGGCCATCTATGCTAAGCCCATGGCTAATATCATTCTAAATGGTGAAAAACTGAAAACATTCCCCCTTAAAACTGGAACAAGGCAGGGATGCCCTCTTTCACCACTTCTTCTCAATATTGTCCTTTAAACTCTAGCCAGAGCAATTAGACAGACCAAAGAAATTAAAGGGATACGAATAGGAAAAGAAGAACTCAAACTATCCCTGTTTGCTGATGATATGATTATATATTTAGAGGAATCAGGAAATTCCACCAGAAAACTTTTAGAACTCATAAGTGAATTCAGTAAAATAGCGGGATATAAGATCAATGCACATAAATCTAAGGCATTTTTATTCATAAGTGATGAATCTTCAGAAAGAGAAATTAGGAAATCTACCCCATTCACAATAGCATCAAAAAAAATAAAATACTTGGGAATCAATCTCACAAAAGCGGTGAAAGACCTCTACAGTGAGAACTACAGAACACTAAGAAAGAAATTAAAGAAAACCTCAGAAGATGGAAAGATCTCCCATGTTCTTGGATAGGCAGAATTAATATTGTCAAAATGACCATACTACCAAAAGTGCTATACAGATTCAATGCAATTCCAATTAAAATCCCAATGATGTACCTTACAGAAATAGAGCAAGAAATTATGAAATTCATCTGGAAGAATAAAAAACCCAGATTATCTAAAGCAATCCTCAGTAGAAAGATTGAAGCAGGGGGTATCGCAATACCAGATCTTCAACTCTACTACAAAGCAGTAGTAACAAAAACGGCATGGTATTGGTACCAAAATAGAAAGATGGATCGATGGTACAGAATAGAGGACACGGACACAAACCCAAATAAATACAATTTTCTCATACTAGACAAAGGGGCCAAAAATATGCAATGGAAAAAAAGATAGCCTCTTCAACAAATGGTGCTGGGAGAATTGGAAATCCATATGCAACAGAATGAAACTAAACCCATACTCTCACCGTGCACAAAACTAAACTCAAAATGGATTAAGGACCTCGGAATCAGACCAGAGACCGTGCATCTTATAGAAGAAAAAGTAGGTCCAGAGCTTCAACATGTCGGCTTAGGACCAGACTTCCTCAACAGGACTCCCATAGCACAAGAAATAAATGCAAGAATTAATAACTGGGATAGATTCAAACTAAAAGCTTTCTCTCAGCAAAGGAAACTATCAGCAATGTGAAGAAAAAGCCTACAGAGTGGGAGAAAATCTTTGCCAATCATACTTCAGATAGAGCACTAATCTCTAGAATCTATAAAGAACTCAAAAAACTCTACACCAAGAATGCAAATAATCCAATCGACAAATGGGCTAAGGAAATGAATAGACCCTTCACAGAAGAAGATCTACAAGCAATCTACAAACATATGGAAAAATGTTCAACAACTCTAGTAATAAGAGAAATGCAAATCAAAACTACTCTAAGATTCCATCTCACCCCAATTAGAATGGCGATTCTCAAGAATACAAGCAACAACAGGTGTTGGCGAGAATGTGGGGAGAAAGGTACACTCATACATTGCTGGTGGGGCTGCAAATTAGTGCAGCCACTCTGGAAAGCAGTGTGGAGACTCCTTAGAAAACTTGGAATGGAACCACCCATTTGACCCAGCTATCCCACTCCTTGGCCTATACCCAAAGGACTTAAAATCAGCATATTACAGAGATACAGCCACATCAATGTTCATAGCTGGTCAATTCACAATAGCCAGATTGTGGAACCAACCTAGATGTCCTTCAATTGATGAATGGATAAAGAAAATGTGGTATATATATATATATATACAATGGAATATTACTCAGCCATAAAGAATGATAAATTATGGCATTGCAGGCACAAGGATGAAATTGGAGAATATCATGCTAAGTGAGATAAGCCAATCTCAAAAAAACCCAAAGTACGAATGATATCGCTAATAAGTGGATGATGACACATAATGGGGGGGGAGGGTTAGTGTTAGGGTTAGAGTTAGGGTTAGGGAGGGGGGCAAGAATGGAGGAAGGAAGGACTGTATAGAGGGAAAAGAGGGGTGGGAGGGTTAAGGGGGGAGGGAAAATAATAACAAAATGAATCAAACAGCATTACTCTATGTAAATTTATGATTACACAAATGGTATGCCTTTATGCCATGTACAACAGAGACACAACATGTATCCCATTTGTTTACAATAAAATAATAAAGAAAAAAAGACAAGGAGATCAGAAGGAGATTGAGGGGGAGAAAAGAATGAAGGGAAAAGGAAGGAAAGGCAGAATGAATTTGATGAACTTACACTACTGCATATATAAACCACCACAGTGATTTCCACCTTTATATCTATCTCCCAAATTAAAAATACATAGTTGAGTGAAAGGTAGACCAATGGAGTAGAAGAAGGAGACTATGGGAAGGGAGAAGAGAAGGGAAATGGGGACACTGGGGACTGAAATGGAGTAAACTAAATTTCACTATTCATGATTATGTCAACATGAATCAACTGTTATGTACAACTATAACACACCAACAGAAGTGAAAAAGAAAAAAGGAAAAGTGAAAATTCAATCTCTACCTTTGTGATTTTAGTTTTAAAATCATGGAATCTCAAATCAACTTCTGAGAGTACTTTTAGATTGACCCATAAATCTCTCCATATGCATATGTGTTCTTCTTTAATAGACACTCTTTACCACCGTCAGTTCCAAAGCAATAACCATCATTCTATGAATAAACCACTGCCCTCTTTCAGATCTCGGTCTTTTTAAATTTTCAGATCTTAGATTTAATAGGTACACAGGCATTAGCCAAAGGTACACTGTTCCATCCTGTGTATTCAGTGTTCTATTCCAGAACAGGACATGAAAGAAAAAATCTTCAAATAGAAATACAGATGTTTAAAAAGAAAGAAAGAAAGAAACCATATTCCTTGGGGACATAGAGATTACAAACACTCGAGGAAGTGTAAAACAACACAAAATTTTGTCATGGAAAGTCATGCTGCTGGAAAAATTCCAAGTCCATGGGCTTTTGTGAGGTAGCTGTATGGATTTGTGATCTCTCAGGGAAACCCTCTTCATATTCTAGTAAAATCAAGAGGAGGCTTTGCTTCTTCACTTTTTCCTGAGATGTTGACGCAGCACTCAAAGAGTAGTGACAACACTGTCCCTTTTGACTGCTAGGGATGCTCTTCCTCTCCCCACTTAGATTGCAGAAGGAAGAGTGGAAACACCCTTCACATTTTGGCACAACTGAATTGAATTTCTCTTCATTCATGATAGGAAGTTATCATCACCAGGATTCTCAAGGAACTGACATGCGGTGAGATTCTTACTTCACAGATTTGCATTTTCAATGGGGATTTCAAACTGTGAGTCAGGACTAAAAAGTGTGGGTGTGTGGCCAGGTATCATGTTTAATATGCAGTGGATGGGCCTGTCAAGACTGTGTGCATTTGAGCTAACTTACTAATCTTTCTGACTCTCATACTCCTCATCTTTAATGGGAACTGCATTTCCAAGTTTAAAGAATGTGTGTGCTTATGACACAATACACAGAGGCCCACAGAACAGCACTTGATCCTAAAAGATACCCAATGAAAAAAAAACTCTCACAACAGCAGCTATTTTAAAAGAATCAAATTTTTGTCCCGGTGGGTGTGGTGTGGTTAGAAGAATTTATTTCTTCAAAAGTAATGAAATTAGAGTTTTATTTAGATTTTTCATCTTCAAGTTAAATCCAAATGATTTAGAAATGAATACAAGTGCACATTTTTTTGTCTAGCTTTCCAACAAGTATGTTATTTGATCTTTCTAAACACACTTTCATTGATTCTTTCTTCTAATATTTTCACTGTCCTTATATTTCATACTGAAATATGAAATTTTCAGAGGCCTTATAAAGAATGCTGATATGTGGGGGTGGTAAATTCAAGTTCTCTCTACCACACCTT